>NC_143436.1:127720662-128060662 GCF_987193195.1 Phasianus colchicus
TGGGATTGGGCATACACAGCCTCTATGGACAACCTGTTCCAGTGCCTCACCACCCTCAAAGCATAGAACTTCTTCCCATTGTCTTATCTAAATTTACCCTCTTTTAGTTTAAAGCCTTTATCTCTTGTCAGGACACAACCTGACTCTCTCTCCAACATTGCTGCAGGCCCCTTTTAGTTACTAGAAGGCCACAGAGAGGTCTCTCCAGAGCTTTCTCTTCTCCAGACTGAGTGTACACAACTCCTTCAACCTTTCTTCATAGAAGAGGTACTTCAGCCCTTCATCCTCATGACCCTTCTCTGAATTCATAATCTACAATACAGAATTGATATTGATCTATGATTATTTTTTTCACACAAATAACTAGTTGCTTTTTTTTTTTTTTTTTTTTTTAATAGTATGGTCTCAAAATTACTAAGATACATTTCAAAAGAAGTAAGAAAAAATCTCATGTCTCTCTCCAAAAATGGTCAGGTATTTTTTTAATTTATTTTCTACACTTAAATGAGATGTAGCCAGTTATAAATAAAGTATAAAAGGCTAGAAGACATTTCCCGAAGTCTCATAGATAGATACTGCCCATAGAATTGTGTTCATATTTTGATGAAGGAATTTGGTTACATTTAAAAAATACTACTTAATTCTCCAGAGCAGAAGAAATATTGGGCTCCTGAGTCCAGAAGTACATTCTAATCATTTCCTAACTCCAACATGGGTCCACTCTGGAAGAGGTAAACATCTTGCTTTCTCTGCTCTGTCACTTCTATGTGTTCTGAATGGAAGTCATAATGCTTTACTATGGATACAGAGCTGGATTAGTAGTGTCTGGCAGTCTATTCCAGTTAGAAAATCTTAAAATCACCTGTTTCAATTTTTCATCAGAACATATTAATTAGATCTCCCTGTATTATAAAAACTTTCTTTAAAAGCCTATTTGTGAATCTGTTATAGAATATACTCTCGCAATTAATGTCATAGAACAGATGAGAGATGTCACAGAATGGAATCATGAAATAGAATCATAGAATTGCTCAGGTTGTAAAAGACCTTAAAGATCATCAAGTCCAATTGCAACCTAACTGTATTACCCTAACTAACAACTCTCCGCTAAGTCATGTCCCTGAGCACCACGTCCAGTTTTTAAACACATCCAGGGATGGTGACTCAACCACTGCCCTGGGGAGCCTATTCCAGTGCTTAACAACCCTTTCTGTAAAGAAGTGTTTCCTGATATCCAATCTAAACTTACCCTGGTCTATCCAGGTCCCTCTGTAGTGCCTTTCTACTGTTATCAAAACAGAACTTTAATACTGTTTTTTTTAAAAGTAGAACATGAAAATTCATATTTAACAACTAGAATACATCTACTGTTGAATAGCTGCTCATTAAGAAGGGGATCTGTTCTGAGAAGACAAAGTGCCAGTGGGAAATTACATATAACTGTATGGTTAAAGATTCTATCAGAAGACACAAGCATAGAAAAATGTATATTTCTCATTTTGTACAACTGGATATTGTAAAAGACAAAGTTATTTTGTGCCTTTTGTGTAGTTGTACAAATGTACAAGTATTCATGCACTCTATCAGTTGTATTGAGGTACTAGATAATCCATTAAAAAACTGTCTGAAGGTACAAGAAAGGGGTGTGGGTGAGGAGGTTTAAATAACCAGATTAAAAATTCTCGCTTTCAGTTTCTCTCCCTCTTTATTTTACGTTCAGGCTTCTTTCATTGATATGTAAGCTGTAACAGTAACATACTTCACCTACTAGCTCAACTGCATTCTTTATGAAAACCTTGATTGCATGCTCTATAAATAACTTGACAGATACTGCTTTCAGTGTTCGAAGCATAGAGGAAAAAAAGGATGGTAAAATCATGTTCATAAGTCAGTGTTGAAGGTTTCAGGTTCAAAATAGGGACACAATCTCCAAAGATAGAAAAGGGAGTTATAAATCACATCCCTGTCTTTCATCCTGATCCAATTCTCTCTATGGTTGTTATACAGTTCTGGTATTTCTTTGAGATGGAAGAAATGTAATTCCACTTAGCAGCTTCATAGTACCCATGTTAAAAATGTTATACAGAGTCAAATTATCAGCAAAACCTTCACTAGCTTCCATCAAACTGTGTTCTCAGTCTGTATTTTTGAGATTCTCTACCTTTAGGATGTTAATCTTAATTCTGTAACATGAGCCCCATTCAGTGTCCTTGTTTCTTAGTTCTTTTCAGCACTATCTGTTTATGTATAACCTTCATCCAAGTATACAGAGAAGTCACTACGTTCCATATTAGTTTTGGCTTAAACCTTTACTGTGTTCTCAATCCCAATGATGATGACTCCCCACCCACCTCAAGCATGGAGCAAAAAAACGTATCATTTATGTGGTAGATCAAACAAAATGTTGGTTGCCCATTTTATTGCAGACTTCCATATTCTTATAGTCTGGAGAATCTCTGGTATTCTGTTATCTCAGGGTTATCTGAAACAAGTTGTGAGCTTTCTCCTACCAGTAGATATTTGCCTATCTCAAGCATAAAGTATTTCTTTTTCTTCACTGATTGAAGCATTTTGATCACAATATTAGATATCATTTCACTGTTGGTTTTTTTTTTTGTTTGTTTGTTTTGTTTTGTTTTTTTTTTTAATTAGGATCAATTTTCAGAAGTTTATTACTAACAGAAAAACTTTAAAATTTTGAAAGTGGTAGTATTGCTTTTTTTGTAAAGTGAATAATACACTAGCATATTTTGTGCTGATAATTTAACTTGTGTCATATCAGATACAAATGAAATCTGTTCAGCAGATAGTAACAAATTTTGAACAACACAGTGCTGCTATTACAACAAGCTACATTACACTGAAGTTTTCTATCATGGAGTATGCATTATTAAGACATTACTTAAATCTGGCCGATTAAAAAATGATACAGGAATGGCTGCTTAAAACTGCTTTAAAATCTTGTAAATAATGTTACAAGGAGATTTGCTTTGTACAAAGGTGTACTATAGAAAAAGGAAATCGTACTTAAGGAGGATTAGATAGCTCAGGAGGCTTATCAGAGAGTAAACAGGAGTCTTCTATCACTTACCTTTTAAATTCAGTCCTGTTCAGTAGTGACTGAAAGTCATTATTGTTTACTGACATATAAGACATGTTTGGGTTTTAGCCCAGATCACAACTGGAAAGCATCCACATCATAAATGGCAGAACTACAAATTTATTTAATCTGCATTCTTATTGACAATTTTCCCAGATCTGACCTGAAGACTTAATGTGCTTCAAGAGCTTAACTACTATCTTAGCTGAAAATAAAACAAAACCAGTCTCTTATGTTAGAGTAAGTGCAGGATGTAAGATTAGAGTGGGAAAATACTATTCATAAAGTACTTAACTGGCTTCATACCTTATTCCTAGAGTTACTGGATGAACATCTTTAATGATAACACAAACAACTTAAAAATAAACCTAGACTTCTCGCATATACCAGTATCAATTCAGAAAAGCAAGGTCAAGAGACATGCCAGGTATCACTCTCCAGAACTTCTGTTTCATCTTTTAAGTTTTCAGGCTCAGCTAAGATTATGTCACATTCATCATAGCTGGATAAAACAATTTAAGTCTGATTATCTATCATCTATAATATGGTGGTATCATTCTGCTTTGATTATCTTTTAAATTGACTTTGCACTGTTACAAATGACTACATCAAGCGAAAAATAATGGCAAATTAGGCTCATCTTGCAAAGATCTAAAGTACAAGATTTTTTTTTCTGGATAAAAAATAAGAATAGCTAATTCATTGTTTTACAAAAAGTGCTAAGAACGCTTTTTTTCTTTCATATTATCATTTACTTTGATTTTTACCACAATTCAGACTTATGAAAAGATTTACGATATATTTCTAGACTGATACTAAGAGAGTAGGATTCCAAATAGGGTTTGAAAGCACACAAATACTTTGCTATCTATTAAAATAAAGCTGTGGTAATTCACAATAACCGACATTAACAATTATATATTAATGAAAAGACATAGGTTTCAGCTGAAACTTACCGATACTATTTCTGTTTCTCAGAAGAATAAAAGATACTACTCTTTCCTACCATATTAAAGGAAAAAAAATATATTAAAAAAGCATATTAAAAAATCTAAGAATACAATTAAATTAAATACAATTACATTGTAATTAAAAAAATAGGTCAAGTGTAAGAGCCAATAGGCTTGTAAAATAACTTTTAAAATGAGAAGGAAAATACTTTTACTAAGAAATAGAAGACACGTTACATGCTACCCTATGTTTTGTTTTGTGAGTGCTTTAGACTATGATACCTACCCCAGAGCAAGTATTTTACTAAATTAGTTGTGAGCATATTTAGATTTCCTTTCCATAAATATCTTATGGTTTTCCAGAAATAGCTTTGAGATTATTTTTGGAAATGTTCTACTATTACCAATCTATTACTAAAACAGTGGAGTCTGAGAAAAAAATAGTCAATACAAATTTCTTGTACTACATTGCAATAGTCCCCACTTAGAACTTTGATTTACTTCACTTCAGAGTTGAACACAAGTCAAAAATGGAGAAAATGATCAACATGAATGATCACAGAAATTGTGTATTATCTTTTAAAACATATACATATTAATCCTGCATTAATACCCAAGGTTTCAATTACATTAATACTATTGGTTTAAAAATTAGGGACAGTGCTCTCAGTGAAAGACTGATCCAGAGCAATGATCCAGGTGCCAAGGTTAAGGATTCCACATGAACTACTCAGTAAAGGCTACTGAATTCTGTAGTGACAGTTATCCCTTCTGAACCATTTACCTTACATTACCCTATATTTGTCTTTACAATTTTCTAATAGTGATTTAAAAAACAAATATTCAGTCATCAAAATTTGGTGATTCATTGGAAAGGAAATTAATTAATAAGGTAAATAGGAACTCAGATTATATACAAGACCATAAAATTAGGGACAAAAGAGAAAAAAAAAAAAAAAAGATTCAATTCTATTGTATGATTTTCAGCCAAAAACAAAAACACACACACACACACACACAAAAAAACAACAACAAAAAATGCACAAAAGAATACTCTTAAGAAAAAGATCAGTCCTTAGATGATTGTTTCCTCATCTGTGGTTTATTTCTTTGTTTACTTCTGAAGTCCTTTCTTTGCATTTAGACACAAATATTTACTTTGTTCAACTCTAAAATGGATCACTATTATAATCCAAATGTGAGATTATTCTGCAATCTTTATTTCTCCCTGATAAATAAATAGGAAGTGAAATCTCTTCCTTTTTTTATTGTTTCCTGGTGTCTTTACTTAAACTCATTCAATCGGAGATTATTAGCATGCTAGTGTTCGTCTTACATAAACTCTACAGTAATGAAAGTTTCTGATTACTGATGTTTCTACAAATTATACTAGTGTAAATTTGAATAACTCTACCTATTGAAATATAGTGAGATTTCATTTAAAAGAGCTAGGGTTTACAAGTTCTGTTCTACATTTCACATCTTAATTTTTGCTTGTCCATCATTAGATACAGCAAGAAAACAGTGTACAATTTAGTAAGGAAAACCTATTTAAGATATAATCAGCATCCTCAATATCTGTAATCACTGTAGTAACATAATGCATTTTGCTTCTGTTTTCTTCAGTGAATAGTTCCTTGGTTCCTCCAGACTATCTCTTAGAAGTTATTGCCTGATTTGTTTTCAAGATATAAATCAATTTTAGAGAATAGTTTCTTTCCCTTTTTCTTGAAAATCTCAAAGAATCACAGAATGGTTAAAGGTTGGAACAGACCTCTGGTCCAGCACCTCACTCAGACTGGTTGCCCACGCCCATGTCCATACAGCATCTGAATATCTCCAAGGAGGAGACTTTACATCATCCCTAAGCTACCTGTGCCAGTGCTCCGTAGTAAGTAAGTGCTTTCTGATTTTCTGATGGAACCTTCTGTGCTACAGTTTGTACCCAATTTTCCTGTCAGCAGGCACAGAAAGAGTCTTTCATCTTTCTTGCCCACTCCTTCAGGTATTTGTAGATACTGATGAAATCCTCCTGTGCCTTCTATTCCCTATGTTGAATTGTCCCAGTACTCTCAGTTTTTCCTCATAGGAGAGAGACTCCAGTCCTGTAAATCACCTTTGCAGACCTCTGCTGGACTTCCTTCAGTAGCTCTATTATCTCTTTTCTACTGGGGAGACATGGAGCTACTCTCACAATATAGAATTTTACTGAACCTTTTAAGACATTTCAACCACATGCTTGAAGTAAGACACATTAAGATCCCACTCCTCTTATTCTAATTAACATCAGATGGCAAATTTTTTGCATCTTGGCATAACTTGATCCTAATACACAGTAAAAGAATATGGCAGAGAAGCAGTTACGTTTTTTCCAGCTTGCAGGGCATTCTCATAATAAAGACATCCAGCATAGTTACCTTACAGGAACCCAGCTTGTGCCAAACTACAGTTTCTGAGACATTTTTACACTTCAGACATTCACCATTGATTGTTCCACAAAGGATTAAAAACTGGTTAGTAGGCTTACTACAGTAAACAGAACAATAAACAGCCATTTCCAAAAGTGGTGTTGAATTAGTCTGTCTTCATGCAGCTTACATACAAGTTCACAGAGGGCTTCAGAACTCTTCACAGTGCTAACACTAATGAAATTAGTGTTATGCAATTTAGAGAAAAAAAAAAAATCTGAAAATATCCATTTATTTTCCTATACTGAATTAGAAATGAAAGAATGCAAGAAGAGAGGAAGGAAAAGAAATATAACACTCTGTTCATTCACTCATCATTTCT
Organism: Phasianus colchicus; assembly: GCF_987193195.1. Lineage (NCBI taxonomy): Eukaryota > Metazoa > Chordata > Aves > Galliformes > Phasianidae > Phasianus > Phasianus colchicus. The sequence goes on from NC_143436.1 coordinate 127,727,503, forward strand.
TTTTCCATTTTAGACTACAAGATTATTTTATCTACTCTCAGTTGAATTATAATTAATAGCATTAATAAGGTGCTTAGCCTACATTGAAACAAATTTAATGTTATTATCCAGAGAATAACTCTCTAAGGCATGTCACATACAGTGACATTGTAACTATGAATGCTTTAAACATTGAATTCTGTTAAGCACATCCCAGTATGCAAAAATAGTAAAAATACACAGACCTAAAGCTTATTCAAATACTTTGTATTTACTATTTTTGACATGGACTGTAATCATACTCTTCAATGTTGGTTTAATAAGTCACAAACATGAAACATTCAATAGAGTATTTTACTTAAGCTTTATATCTGTTTTTCACCTCCTAGCATGGAGATTGTCTTTCAATTGAATTATTGCCCAATTAGGTAATTTAATTTAAATAAATAAACAAATAAAAAGGGTGAACTGTCTTTCATTTAGGATTCTTAGTCAGAGTGGACTTCTCTGTCTTACTTTTAGAAAAGAAATTGTTCTCCCTCTTGCATATGACAGCTAGAACTTTCTTTCTGATACTAATTGGTCTCTCAAATCAGGGACAATATTTAATTTGCATTTCATGGCCCAGCTTGATATAAATTTTCATTTACTCTTACTTGACAACCATAACATTGTTTCTGTTGTTCTCCTCTAGGTTTTTCTTCTTTTTTTTTTTTTCTTCTCTTTTTAGTCATCCATAAAGGATTGATATTTATCAACACTCAACAAATTGTACACTGGAAATTTCTATTAGAAATGAATTGTAGTTGGTGATTGGTTCCCTTGAAAACATCAAACATTTTTAATGATGTACTATAATCATGTTTTCCATACATTCATTATTTATTTATTATGTTTGTACTATCTTTAATTAATGGATTGTGTAGCATATTGCTATATGTGGTATAGCTTATTCTTATTTATTTTGCAAATTACATTCCTTTGTGCATAAATACTAATTTCTGTTTAACAAATAATAATACAACCCTTTGTAGAAAGCTAATAGTTTTCATTTTTTTTTCAGCTTTTCCAGACAATTTCATTTAATTTTTCTACTGATGCCTTAAGAAGTACTCCAGGAAATCACGGTTACTGGCATCAATAATATAGTGAATAAATGTATTTTGTCTGATATAGTTGATTCATTAAGACTGGAATTTTCAGTGGAAGCTAATGGAAATAGTGCTCTCATCAACTATTAAAAAAAAAAAAAAAAAAAAAAGTCTAATGTTATTCCTTCAGCCTCTATTAGAATGTCAGACATAACCTTCTTTCATCATATTAATAATGAGGAAAAAATAGCAGAGAAACTAAACACATTTGCTCCCTCCTGGAGCCAAAATGCAATCTGTCCAAAGAGGAGTCTCATAAGACATATACTACACCAAATAACCAGATCCTCAGCTGAGACAAAATTTGGCATTTGTACACTAGTTTAAATTAGCCAAGAATCTGTTTCCTAATTGGTCTATCCTTGCTAGCTCTGATGCTCCTATAATAAAGGACAATGCTAGAAGAAACTCATGTTTCTCTTCTCTTGAGTTTTCCCAAAATTCCTATGCTATCACTACTAGATTTTTATATCTGATTTATCTCAATCATTCAAAGTCATATTTTGGTGTCCTGCAGTTTGAAACAGTTTGTGTGACACATCTCCTAAAAGTCTGTGGTTATTCTGGCTTTCATTGTGCTATCATTTCAGCATCATTACATAGTCTGAAACAGGACATGGCAGCTGCCTAGGTTTCCAGTGTGTTTAAACTCTAGAGCCACTCTCCTGAAGGGGGCAGCAAAACCCAAAGATAGCAAATGATCAATTGGGCTAGAACATCCTTGCTAATATGGAATAGAAAAAGAAGCTTACCACAGAGACGATGCAAACCGAAATGACAGAACTCATGAATACCCTTGTGAAGTGCAAGCACTTGATTTACTAAATACAAGTTGGCACTGATGGAACTGATCAAGATTCAGGATGTAATACATATTGAATTAAATCCTCTTTCTCTTTACAAAATCAGACATACAAAAGAGCTTTTTTTTCAACTTAATCCATTTACCCCACATACTAAAAGCCATTCCTTCCAAATGCATACAGTTTCTCATAAGGTTTTTCCCAAATTGTTTATTTCTGCAATTATTGTACTAAATAAACTACAAATCATTAACCGTACCTTGTTTTTGGTCCTGTAACTTCTGCAACTAGAATTCTTGATTCAAACGATGCAGAAGAATATACACAAGGTTTATCCACAAATGCTTGCATAGTTTAAAAATACGAGGGCTACTCCAAAATCAGTGCCTCTTAATTTATTATGTTGGCCTACATCAGAGGCAGATGGTGGCATGGCAGTAAAGGTTAAACCTTCCCACCAATATTCCACTACATTTTGTTGCTGTGTGACAGATGGCAGCAGAGGGACAGTCTGACAAAATGGCATCTGACATGGAAGTGCATGTAAAGCAAAGGGTGGAATTTAATTCCTCCATGCAGAAAAAATGGCATCCACTGACATTAATCAACACTTGCTGGACATTTATGAACACCAAACAGTGAATGTGAGCACAATGAGGTGGAAGGTGGTGCATTTCAGCAGTGGTTACAGCTACATGAAAGATTAGCCAAGTTCCAGACGGCCATGCAGATTTTTATAAGCATGGCATGCAGGCTCTTGTTCATCACTGGCAAAAATGCATAGCTAATGGTGGCTTGTAGATGTGAATTTGCTCTGACAAGTAGAGTTATTTTACTCTTTGTATCTGTTGTAGTTTCCATGGAAATAAATAGGAGGCATTATTTTCAGAGCACTCTACGTCCATATGCACCAAAGCTGAATTCATGAATAAGGAAACACCATTTTCATGAAGAAAGTCCACAATGATTTACCGTTATAGTCAAAGAAGTGCGTAAGTATTTGTAAGACATAACAAATTTGATCACAAAGTAGTTATTATATCTTACCTGTTTTTTCCCCCTGTTAGGGTCAATTATGTGTAACATACTACAGATATCTAAATTGCAGAATTCTATGTTTGATGGACATGCATGAATTACCTTCATTGATACTAAACTAAGATCAACATACCTACACTCCAATCCATTTCCTCCACAGCATCTCCATATAATCCATGCCTGCTTTTTCCTCTGAACATTTTTGAAGCATATAGAGCAGTATGGACATGAAGATAAGACAGGACAAGAAGAAATGGTGTATTATGGTTCCTGGGGAAAAAGAAAAATAAAACAAATAACTATAACAATAAAAAACCTAGATTTAGTCTGTTTTATAAAAAAAAAATTAGGAGCAAAATTGTTTTGGCAGTGGAGCTCAAAAAAAGCCAAAATAAATACAAAGTAGGGTAAAGTATCTGATTACAGGGTAAATTCTGAACACACAACAAACATACAGACAGTAAAAATTTCAATTAAGTGCACACTGAATTGAATGCATTAAAATAAATAAATAAATAAAATTAATCAGTTACTGTTTGCTATCTCTGTAGAAATAGATTTTATTTAAAGCCAGGAATCTAGCAGATTCTGGCTACAAGAATCTATTAGTTTTAGAAGTACATGTTTAAGAACCCTAACACAACTGCTGTTCAGAAACATACCCACTTAGGACAATATACATATGTATATACAGTCACTTTCTTCAACAAGGTCATATGGAAGGTAATAAACTAACTAGACTATTGTAAGAACCTGGGCCAATACCATAATATCAGACTGTGTCAAACCAAATATACTAGCACTTTCTCCTTTATCCAGACTAAGGTTTATGACAAAATCTTCTATTATTTAATGAGGTATTTTTTATGCATATGATTAGCATGTAACACTAGAAATACACTGCATTTTTATAAGCTGCATCAAGGCATAAATAATTTTAAAATGCATATTAATACAAAGGAATTGTTCTCCTCTCACTGTAATAAAGTCTCTATTGTTTTAATTCTACTTCTTGAACTGAGATGAAAGAGTGCAATAAACAGACTCTATAAATTTTGCTGTTCATGTGATATGTCAGCATGAGATTTACAATCAGCACCAGCAGCCTGTGAAGGAAAAGCTCAAATAAGAACATTTCTTTATGCATTATTTATAGAACTTTACTTTAAAGTGTGCAGTACTAGCTGAATTTACTACTATACGCTCTAACAACATTTGTAATACATTACACATACTGTAAATTTCAGTTGAATCACAAGAGTACTACCCAGAGAACTTGTCTGGATCTCACCTTAAGACATTCAGCTAATTATAGAGCATTTTGGGGGTTATTTACTGTTTTTTCCCTTATCACTTCTGCGGTGGATAATATATATGATTCATGCCAATATCAAAGGAAAACTAGATATTTCCTCATGCAGTTAATCCAACCATCTTTTACAGGGATGGAGGAACAATTCAGATATGCACATGCAAATTATTCATTTAAAAATATGTATTCTAATCTATGAACAAAGTATTTTCATAAAAGAGATTCATATGACATCAATATTCTACTAACAAGGAAAATTAACAAATGTAGTATATTTTGATCTTTTTAATTTCTCTCATGGATTGGATCTGTTCTGGCAGAAGTTGCATGGTTAAAACTTTCTTATTGGCACAGGCAGCAATGAATAAACACAGAAAGGCAAAATTTTACCTATTCATTGGATAACAGTGTTTCTGACTGGGAAGTTTTCTCCATAAATATATCTCCTTTTTTAAAAAGTGGTCAAGCAATCACAGAATAAATAGAGTATTTATCATGTGGGAAATTGAAAAGGAATATTTAAATTCCCTTCAGATAACTTTTCATATATCCTTTATGATCTCAGCACTGATAAACGTATTATAAAGTAGAGATTCCCAAAAATAAAAATATAATGTTCCTCATAAAATATACATTTACCATGAGGTTTGTATTTATTGTTATTTGGTAGGTCATATGTGTGGGAAACATTTCATTTCAGCAAAAATGATATAGGAGGCTTCTGAGTCGATTAAAAAGACTAAAAATGTCAGCATTTCAAATCAAAAAGATGTATACTTAAAATTTAATGTTCATTATGTATTTTAATCTAACACTGACCCTGCATTAAAGAACATTTCTACAAGGCAGCTGTTTCTGTTGTTTTTTACAATCTTAATTTTTTTAATGCATCTTAATCTTCAGCTTTTTCCTAAATCACAGTTCACTGAATTCAGTGCAATACATAAATTTTAGTGTGGAATACCACAAAAAAATATACTATTTACTTGTAACAATGCAGGCATGATTTATTTTTCATGCAAACTGTCTTGTTCTGATTTCACAGATTGTGCATACTTGTAAATGTATATCTGTATTGCTAAAGTGTGTTATTTTCAAGACACAGCAATTCTTTTCTTTAATGGAACTGATATAAAGATCAAACTTTCATAAAAGGCATCCAATCAATGACTAACATAGAGAGGCACTAAATCATTCTCTCCTTTGCAACCCAAATTGACAGGTTCTGATTGACAGCTCACTGTCAGCTGGAGAAGTGTCTCACCTATTAATATCCTATACAAGATCACAGGCAGCTATTTATCTCCTGCCAAAACTCCTTGAGGAGAATTATAAAAGACTACTTTTAATATGACCTTGAAATGGAATGACAATATCAGCTAGTAAGTAGGAGAGATATTTGACAATAACAGCTTCATTCTCCGGAATCACTTCAGTAAACAGCTCCTTCAAAGATGTATCATCACTATTTTTTACACACTTCAGACACAGGGAACTTCAGCTTCTAAAGATCTGAGGTTCACTTATCCAAATCTAGCAAGCAATTTTTATCCAAACACAAATCACATCCTTTTCAATCTACTGAATAGCAAGATAAATTACATGGATCCAACATACAACATTCCTTAGAGTACGCTCACCTGACAATGAAAACATCTAAATGCATCACATTGCTGGTAACACCACTGCACTATATAGTATTAAATTCTGCTTATTTACTGTGAGGAGTCTTTGCATTATTCAAATATTTAATTCAGGCTTGAGCTATTAAAAAAACAGCTTTAATATGAGGTCTCCCTTCACCTAACAGGTCCTTAACTCTTTTGTTGTTGTTGTTATTTCGTTTCAAGTATTTGCTGAACTAAAAGCTTCCTGGGTACTTCCGTTTGTCTTCCCAAACACTGATGTTCATCCAAAACCACTATGGCAGAGCAATAGGCAAGGTTTGGTATTTGTAGGCTTATGGCTGTCAAATCATTTTCTGCATGATTTAATTCTGGACACTAAGTGGGAACATGACATGACAGGGCTTAGTTTTACTTGCCAACAACAAACTTTGTATTAATCTTTAATATGATGAACACGTACTATCTTTCTGAACAAAAAATTTCTGCTAATGTGAAATTGTCCTCAAATTCCATCCTAAAGTACATGAATTTTTAAGCTACAGATCCTATAGTGGTGAAAGTATTCACAGCAGCTGTGAAAGTAGATACACCCAGCTTTGCCTGAAAATCATAGGATGAATAGCTTTGGGTCGGAAGAGATCTTAAAGTTCATCCAGTTTCACGCCCCCTGCTACAGGCAGAGTTGCCACCCAGATCAGGCTGCTCAGTGACCCATTTAACCTGGCCTTGAACACCTCTAGGGATGGGGCATTCATAATTTCTTCGGGCAGCTAGTGCCTTTGCCTCACCACCCTCTGAGTAAAAACTTTCCTCTGAACAGCTAATCTAAATTTCATCTCTTTCTGTTTAAAACCATTCCCCTTTGTCCTATCATTATCAGAGCATGTAAAAAGTCACTTTTCACCTTGTTTATAAGCTCCTTTTAAGAACTGAAAGGTCACAATGAGGTCTCCCCAGAGCTTTCTGATCTCCAGCCTGAACAAGCTCAGCTCCCTCAGCCCTTCTTCAAAGGAGAAGTTCTCCAGGTTTCTGATAATCTTCATTGCACTCCTCAGGAAACCCTTCAACAGTTCCATTTCTTTCTTGTGCTTCATGTCTACTGAGCTAGACAAACACTGTGCTTTATTAAAATGTGGTTGATTTCAGTACAACATGCCAACTGCCTAATATTAACACCTAGTGACACATGGAAAAATTCCAAACAAGTCTGTTAGAGTAGATGAAAATAAATCTAGATACATGACAGTCTTTCAAGCACTGAAATATAATAGGTAAGTAGTTTTTTTTGTTGTTGTTGTTTGTTTGTTTTTTAATAATAATAACTACTATCACAAATTTTGAACATTATGGCTATTAATCTATGACTGGAAAAAAAATCTGCATGAAAATTTCTCAGTATCATCTTTACTATTAAAACAAAATACCACCTTCCTTTAAAAACAAAATGTTATCAATTGTCATCAGCTATCTGAATTTGTTAAGAGAGAGATTCTGTAACATAGAGTGATACTTCTGTCCTACTGGTTTCTAAAAGGTTTAGAAATTGTCTAATTTGGATTGTCTGTGCAGCTGGTTATCTATTAAAGGAAATGCTGAAAAGACATGAGTGACAACCACACTGAACTTAAAATGAAATAATTAGCATCCATTTGACTTTCAGATATACTGTAATGTCTAGAGAGTATTCTGATATGTTTAAAATATGTACATGCACTTGCTCTTGGGGAAAAGTAAAATTAGAATTAACATACAGTGAGCTGACCTGCCCACTTATAATTAGTGAGCAATTAAATTTGTATTTGTTTGCATACATCAGATCTTTCACATGCAACTGTATATATTCTTTTGCAGTGTCATTTCCAAGTGTTCAATATTGTATTTACGCACTCTCTAACTATGAGCAAATAAAAAGAGTAATAAACATATTCTATACTGAGGAAGAAAAAATACTATGTCACCTTTCCAAAAAACAGAGTGAAGAAGAGTAAGCATAACAATGCATAACTATTCTGTGAAGAAATTCTAAGGATTGAAAAACTTCAAAACTCATGACTAAATATATATGTAGATAGATAGATACAACGAAGTCATAAAGTTGACAGTATGATAAAAACAATTAGAAAAGAGAATAACTGCAAGAAAATCCATTCAGAGCCTGAACTCTGAAGAACTTACAAAGACAGGTAATAGGTATAATGAACTTACATAGATAAAATATCTATTTTATATTGAGTGTTGTCTTTTTTATGCACATAACTACATATATATATACACATATAAAATTGCATGTGTACATGTCTGCTGTTAAAACCCTTTTGTTTCTTGATTGCCATTCCCCTACAAATGGCCAAAGTCAGTAGATAAATCACAAAAGCAATGGTCTATGGATACACTGACATAATGTCAGAACTAGTGTGTCAAAGTAAATATTGATTTTGTTGCTCACAATATTATATGGGGCAGATCAGTTCAGGCCATATACTTACATATGAAATCACTACAGGGCACAATTAAGATTGCTTGGGTGCTCTAATGGCTTTTCAACATCCTAATATGTTTGGATATATTTTTTTAATTTAGCTTTGACTCTAAACTGTCTGGGTTATAATTCTCAATGCAATTGCAGAATTCCTGTAATGAAGTTTATTGTAAATTACTAATATATACTATTAACTTTCACTTCAATTTTAAATAACTGTTGTCCAGAAATGGCTCTGAGAACAGAGGCCAAATGCTAGCTGATGTAAAGCCTCAACCTCCAGCTGAGTCAACAGAGCTGTGCTGACACAGACCATATTTTGTTTAGCCAGCTTTAAACGTTGACTAATTTATGTTTTTTGTGCATTATGAGAATGAATAAATAGTATTACCACTTTTTTAGCATTCATTCTCAATCTTGAATTCACCTGTTTTGGAGCTACCGTTGTACTGACAATATGTTGAAAGCAATGTATAATTCAGAGACCTCTAAAACACTGTGAATTACTACAGCAAATTAATACACTTATACAAAAAGGCAGAATCTCCCTGCATGTACATATAAAACCAGACATTTTAAACCACCAAAAGCTTGGTCACTAACTCTCAAAAACTTCCACAGGTGTGTACATGTGTTCTTGTGTGCATTTATAAGAAACAAGTATTACATTGTTAAACTAATTAGAATCCAAATGAGAAAGTATATTTATCTATCACCATTAACAAGGAGAAATAATGATGCTTTAGTTTAATTTTATTTACTCATGAGAGTTAAAGAAATCTGATTTAAAAGACATTTTCTTTTTCGCATTGTGAGTAGAGCTAGCCAAATCAAATATTTATAATGAATGAAATGACAGAAAAATTGCAGTAGATCAAGACTTGAGATAGGCATTTTTTTTTGCTAACAGTATTGCTGACTACCACATCCCGTCATTAAGTTCATAAAAATTAGCCCTTGATTCTTTGGTTTAAGTTTGCATTCAGCAATGATATCATGTGAATGTATTCATAGTTACTACTGGGTGCACAGTTTTCATCATTTAATGGATGCACCAAAACAATGATGAAGAGCAGTTTCTCATTCCAGAAAACTTATAAATTACAACTCCACATTTTGCTTTCATACAACAACAAGTCACATTACAAAATCCTTCTCATATTTTTGTTTACTGAAATTCCAAATAATGAAAGTCCCAAAAAGTGTTAGAAGTTTAATATATATATATTTAAACATTTTTATTCTGAAATAAATAAATGTAAAAAGTTTGTAATTTCTATAGAGAAATTAATGACATACTGTTGGAAAAAAAAAAAATAGAGATTAAGACAAAGTAGAAAGTGATGGCTTTCCTCTACACATACATACTCTTTGTTGTAAAATTGTCACTTGACAGTAATTAACTTCAGTCATGCTTTAAAGAAAAAAGTTGTAATCTACTTTTTAGGAAGCAATGTCATTGTAAATTGCCATCATTAACTCAAACCACAGCTAGAAACCTACCTTTCTATAAACCGTATAGCTTCTGTTGTCAGCCTCTGAGTAAGATTCTCATAGGATAATGGCTGCTGGATTATCTGATGATCCCTCATTAAAAAGCAGTTCAGGTGTCGGAAATGATAAAAGAAAAAAATCAAAACCGCAAGTAAAATACAGGTTATTAACAGACAGATGCCCAGTGCTTGGAAAGGTACTTTGAAGAAGCCAATATAATGCACTACTGCCAATGAGACCATGGTGACTCCAAGGATTTGGATTAGGATGACAAGGTACCTCTGAACCCCTTTTAAAAACACACTGCCTTGGCCAGGCTTGCAGTCTCTAAGGTTGGTCACAGTAAGCCCATAAAAGTAATCAAATCCATGACTGAGAGGGTGGTGACAGAAGTCATTATTGCTTTCACAGTTCATCCCAAGATGCCACTTTCCTACAAAGAGAGGAGAACAGTAAGTACTTTTGTAGTTAAATAATCAAACTTACATTGTGAGCTATTCCAAGTATGAAACTGTCACTACCTGATACTGCCCCAGCATTTATTGTGTGGATCCCTATTTTCTATATAACTCTCTTTACACATTCATCAAATAATTTGTTTCATATCTGTTCCTCTTTTTAGCTGGAATTAGTTTGGTGCCGCTCTTCATGGAGACCATTAAATTCTGAGTGGGCCAGCAGGTCACTGAAGAGCAAAAGAGCTCTAACACATATTCAGCTTTGAAAATGAAGCCTTTGTGCATGTGTAGTTAAGTAATAGAATAAAAATAACACTGTTTTGTAGTGGCTGCTGCTTTCTGAGGAAGAAAGAATGCAGAGTTATGAAATACCTTAGCTGGCAAATCACTCATATTTGACTACTTAAAGAAAATAGAAAAAGACAGTAGCAGGAAATAAAAACAATAATGAAATTACTAAACCATTTATTATTTAAATAATTATCAATTCTCTGAAATTGCATTATCCCTCACTATATATATGTATTTATATATGTATACTTTATATGGATATATGAAAAGTAACTTATAATTAGCAAACTGCTACAAAATACTACATCTCACATCAGTTTGTTTGAGTAGGAGATTATTCTAATTGCAGTAATGTTGGACACAGACACAAAGAAATAGTGGAAATAGTGAATTTGATTTGCATTATAGTGATATAACCTATTTTTGTGCTGATTAAATAAGTATTTAGATAATTTTTTTCTATGACTCAAGGATAACCCATTATCATATTCTTTTGCATTGCTTAGCACAATGGATCCAACTGTTTGGTAGCTTTTATTTAAATTCTAATGCAAAATGAACTTAATTAAGCCTCTAACCATAAATTAACATTAGAGCAATGCTCTATGGTATCACCAACAAAATGTTGAATATTTGACAAAACTTTCAGCATCAGCTTTGATAAATCACAATTTATATTGCTGGGCCAAACCTAGTTCAAAGAAATTTGAAATATTTTGCTGTAAACATTTCTGGGTACGCTTAGTAGAAAATACATGAAAGGAATAAAGCATAAATAGAAATCTCCCCTTTCTCTTACCACCTCAGCAAAAGCCATTACATATCTGCAAGAAAGCATCCTGATTGCAGGCAGAGCATCTCCCACCTTTGGCAGTAATGAATGAGGGGAATACAGTATGAAAGAGCACAAAGACAAGGATCAGTTCTGATATTTTGAAACAGTACATAGCAAGCAGGTTTAGCATCATTACTTCTCCTTCATAAACAGATAAACTATGGTATGAAATTGGAATGACATTTGTTGACGTTCAAGCATCAGCAGAAGTGAAGGAAAATACCATAGTAATCTTTAGTCTAATTGAATGTTCTAAATCTCCCACATACCTAGAAGGTCTTTGATTAGAAATACTTCTGTGTATTAGAGAAGCACTTAGAAATGCATTTTCAGGTATGATCAACATGGCAGTGAAATGGAAGCCTTCTATAGTTTTCTCGCATCACATCAAGATTTTTACCACTTTTTATCATGATAGGCTCCTTAAGCTAAGCAGATGTACTGATGCACTGCTTTCCATGGACAGAATGGCTGTAGTGTCTCCTTTCACTTGACCCAGCAAACATTGTGACCAAAATCAGAAAAGTTTTACTGAATTTTCAGACCGTAGAAATGGTACAATAAAGGATTATTGAAGACCACATGTCTAAATTTCATTGCCAGTGACTAAAGGCACAGATTTTTGAAAATAAATGTTTCAATTTTTTCCCTCTGAGAAATAATTTTAAAGCCCAATATGTAGCAAATTCACCATCAAACTATCCTCATAAAGTCAGATAACTTAAATAAATATTTATTATCATGAATATACAAAAAATCTTAAATTTTAAAATTTTTAATTTCCTGCTTTTAGTTGTTAAACTGAAAGCACCTATAAACAGATTAAAAAAAATATAAGAAATTCAAATATATTGGTATATATTTTCAAGGTGTTTAGCCTTGAGAAGAGAAGACTGAGAGGGGACCTGATCCAGGTCTATAAATATCTAAGGTGTGGGGGGCAAAGTGGCGAGGCCAGACTGTTTTCAGCAGTGTGCGGAGACAGGACAAGGGGAAATGGCCAGAAGCTGGAGCATAGGAAGTTCTGCACAAATGTGCGCAAGAACTTCTTTACGGTGAGGGTGACGGAGCACTGGAACAGGCTGCCCAGGGAGGTTGTGGAGTCTCCTTCTCTGGAGATATTCAAGACCCGCCTGGACGCCTACCTGTGCGACCTGATGTAGGGATCCTGCTTTGGCAGGGGGGTTGGACTCGATGATCTCTGGAGGTCCCTTCCAACCCCTACGATTCTGTGATTCTGTGATTCTGTGATTCTGTGATTATGATAAATAAATACAGTTGTTTAAACTGTGGCAATAAAACTAGACATTGCAAGCCAGAAGAGAAAAATCTTCCAATAAAACATTAAGGACAGTATAAAACTTACCAACAGTTTTCTAGCAAGCTCAACAAATTCTACAACCAAGATGAACTTGGGCTTTAGAAAATATTTGTTTGAAGCAACTGAAACCATACATAGCAGAGAGCAAGCTACTGAGGCAAAGGAACCGCATAGTTTCTAATTATATCAGCAACTGTTAGTGAAAGACAAAATTGCCATTTTTAAATGGCTGATGAAACAGAATGTTTTGATAGGGCTTGCACTACTCTCAAAAAGTGAGAGATGGTTAGGTACCTATTTTTTTTATTTTTTTATTTTTTCCTTCTTTAGCTTATCTATTATTCCTTGTGACAATGTTTTCTGCAAAAGTAAAGCTTCATAGTTTGGACCAGCCAAGCATCATACAAATTTCAGCAGATTCTACCAAGCTTCTGAGTGAAATTTATGCTGTTAATTCTTCATGATGAGTTCCTTGGTAGTTTGAAATCTATTTTTTTTCATTATCCTTCTACCACAACTAAAATTTTTGCAGAGCAAAAGCAATGCAATGAAAGACAAGTGGATGTCAGATGGAAGTCCAATACAGCTAAAACATTTCATTTTGAACTCAGATTTCAGAACTTGGAATGCTGGGTAGGCTGTAACAATAGTTTTCCTTTACTTTTCCCTCAGACAGCTGAAACGAAAGCAATCTGAAGGTTGAATTATATATGCTGATGTATTTCCTTTGTATCATTTTCTGATCCACAGATAAAAGGTAAGATACAAAATGCAGAGCAAGAAGCAAAAAAATATATATATTTTATATGCTCAAAGAAACATATTTATACGAAATACATAGTAATGATGATAATATGACATATTTGTGCATATGTTATCAATACTGTAACATTTTCACAGAATCATAGAATCACAAGGTTGGAAAGGACCTACAGGATCATCTAGCCCAACCATGCTCCTAGCACCATTACTACCCACTAAGCTACTAAACCACATAACGTAGCTCCTAATCAGAAGTCTTTTGAATACTGCCAGGGACAGTGACTCCATCACCTCCCTGAGCAGGCCATTCCAGTGCCTGACCACTCTTTGAGAGAAGAAGTTTTTCCTTACGTCTAATCTAAATCTCCCCTGGTGCAACTTGTGGCCATTTCCTCGGGTCCTATTTGTTGCATGGGAGAAGAGGACAAAACCCTCCTAATCACAACTTCCCTTCAGGAAGTTATAGAGTGCTATGAGATCTCCGCTGAACTTCCTCTTCTCCAAAAATAGTTATAAACTCTTCTGTTAAAAACTGTTTCATTAATTCTACTGCATAGACTCCAGACAGTCTTTTATTTCTCACTAATGTGATAACGTGTTCAAATATTGCAATATATCATTCTGGACTAAAAGTACAAATTTTTAACTTTGGAGATAATCTACATAACTGCATTGTAAATTTCTTAGAATGCTAGACAATACACTCGTATGGGAACTGCTGAATCACTGCCTGAACCTCTGATTAATCACCTGAAGTGAGCAATGAGTCAGCCTGTGCAATACACCTGTGCTGCTGGAAGGGGTGGAGCTTGGCTCCACCTCTCCTAGACCCATTTAAGAGCTGACTACCAGGGGGGAAGGATCACTTTCTAGAGGTCCCTCCTTTGGAGTTTTACAGTAAGTCCAGGGCAAGTGTAAGCACTCTATCTATTCTCTTTTTGGTATAATAAGTTGCTTAGCCAAACTTGCTTGTTTATTTCATAATTATAACATCTGTATGTTCATTGATTATACAGTAGTGAATAATAGTTATAAGAGAAAGCTGATATTTAGTAAAGTGTAATTGAGTAGAGCTGTAGGAAAAACAGTATCAGTGTATTTATAGCAGTAGCTAAAACAATACTGATCTACCTGAAGTGGATTTTTTTTAGATTATGAGTAGCTATTTCCCACAAAATATCAACATTTCTTGCTACTATCTACAATGCTTAACTGGTGAAATATTAGAGATTCAATGTATCTACATTTTTTGAGAAAAACATGGTTTTATTGCAGATCTTCTGAATTAGTTTCCACCTGCTGTTTCTGTAGTATGTCACCTTCTTTGTGCCACAGGGGAAAAGAAATGAGGTAAAAAAAAAAAAAAAGCGTATGCATAAAGAAGATTTACAGCTAAAATATATTCAAGGATGTATCAAGCAAGAGGAAGCACATATTCAGAACACACGCACACACACAAAAAAAAGAGATAGGAGAATGCGTTTAGGGAGAAAATGTCCTTAGAGAGTAAAGGGGAAAGAAACTTGGTGGGGAAAAAAAAAAAAAGGTTGGTACAGGTCTGAGGAACAGAAAAGCTTCAAACTATACTTATGCTAATCTGTCCCAAGAGCAGAATTTGGCCATTAATTGTTTGGGAATTGCTGAGTCAGACTGAGATTCCCTGGCCTAGAACAGTATGATGTGATAAGAATACCAGCAGAGATAGAAAATAGTCAGTGTCTGTCTATCTAGTTTTCAAATCTACATAATTTTTCTTTCTGTCATTTACATATACTTATTCTTAATTTTAACACTCTTCACTTTTTTTTTTTTTTGTAAGCCTTCATTATACACTAAGGGTATGGTAATATTACATCTTATGGTTTCATAGCTATCATTCAGGCTGCTTGGAAGAATTGTTCATTAAGCTTCGTGGAGATAACTTCTGGAAATCTAAGTGGCAAGCTGTCATGTTGCAGTGAAAATAGTTAAAAAAAGAACACTAACTAGGTCAACTCCAAAAAAAAAATGTTTTGCATTACAGTGCTTGTCACAAACATAAAAATGATTTTTTTGCAGTATTCTTTAAATGCATATGGAGTTAACTCCAAGATGAACATGACAAATTAATGGATTTTTCCACCATGGGTCAAATATACCTGCACTACGTATATTTATGTTAGGATTTCTTGTTGTTCTGTTTTTGGTCTGGCAGAACATGAAGGTATTTTATATTTTCTAAGACTGAAGTACAGATAAAGGGGACTTTTCAAGTTAGGAACATCAGTACTGAATGATCTATGTAATACAGACATACAACAAAGTTGTATGAATTGCTAGCCTTGCTAAAGTCAGACTTTTAAACAAGAAATAATTCCCAAATTACAAGCTTCTGTTACATTTTAAAATGAAATTGGATGTATTCATCTTCCAAAAGAATGTAGTAACACTTCTGCATGTTGTTCTCCAAACAACCACTTCCTTGAAATTCTAGTGAAGAAAAGTACAGTGTGTAGCATTAGTACTATTTCATAGAAATAAGCTAAACTGTAATCAATGTAGAAAAAAATCAATGGCAAAACTAGAAAAAAATAAAACATCCCACATTATTTAATTTCAATTCTGCTTAATGGGAATTTAGTGAGATTCCTTGTACCCATCAATACATATTTATTCATCACTGGATATTATGCTTCATTCAGTTGTTTGAACATTCTGTGAAATACAAGAGAAACATTGTTTTTTCACTAAATATCTGCCATATCTTGAGATTTCCTATAAATGAGTAAGAAGAAAATTCATTCAGCCAGGTAGAGCACTATTTTATGGGTATCCAAAGACTGGTGAAATGAAATGGAACACACCTCTGTGATGACTTGTACTCTGTACTCAGACATCATCTCTACTTATACTGAAATATAGCTTATTTATACCGAAAACTTTTCAAGACTGATTGATTTTCAGTTTATTCACCATGTGAGTTTTGTATCTTGCAAATGAAACTGCAATTGCACAGGAGAATTAGACGTACTTACATGATTTGTGTTTCACATATGCATGGGAATGTGCTCAGCTTTGTGTTGGGGAAAAAATCATTATTATGCTGTGGAGGGCCTTAATACAGATCCCTAATATTCTCCATAGAAAACTAAGGTTCTTTTATTCAAAAGAATGAAAAAAATGCTACATATTTATGCAGTCTTACCTATTAGAGCTGTTGCATAACCTCTTTGCTTCAGGAGTTTGGAAAATGTTATTTCTTCAGAAGGAAGTCCACCAGAAGAAGCAGAAAATAAGAAGACACCAACTCGTGAAAAAGCAGCCATTCCTGAATACATTAAGAATGAATGAGACTTAGATAACACAGTGAAACAGTTTTCATTCATTATTTCTGAACTCACATTTATTTTCTTCAAGTAGTATCATATAAATGACATACTACCAGCAGTCATTATAACAGTGGCAGATACTGTCATCTGTTGTCATCTGTTGAGCTGATTTTTTTTCCATTTTTTCCAGGAAAATGGTAAGTGGAGAAAATGGAAATTCTGTTGCTGTGAATGTGGGGTCAGGCGTCACACAAAGAGCTGCAAGACCTGTAAGTATTCTAAGATATAACATAGCTTGAAGAATTTGAGCTTGCATAATTTATTATTCGTGGACATGGGGAAGGAAAGGAGTTGAGGACACTTCCCAAGTTCTTCTCCCAAAACTTCCACTTTCCTCATACATAGTTTTCTTCATGACTTTAAGGTAATTTGAAAGAAGGCAGTAGATGCAGGGCAGTTCTTCAGGTACGTACATAAATATCATGAGGTAAAAAAAGAGCAAGAGAGCCTGACTTTAGAAACAGTGTCTAGGGCACTCAGCTTTAGTGGGAGAAAATCAGTGCTCCAATAGCCTGAATACACAACTGACTTCCAGCCTGAGAGTATCAAAGCAACGTCAGTCGTCAGCTAGTAAGCCAATATCTAAACAAGGCACAGTAATTTCTATGCACTGAGAGTCTGAAAACACTAACTTGAGCTTATAAACTACTCTCGGGATGATGAACTAGAGAGTTCAGGTTCATTAAAATTAGATCACTAGGATTCCAGATGAGAGTTGGCTCAGAGTACAGACAGACAGAACACAGGATATCTATGCAAATCTGTGCAGATGTATCTTCAGGAAGTTTGAATTATGCAACTTGGATGATTGCAGTGCCAAAATTACATGACTGATCTAGACAACCAGAATCTTCCCTCAGGTATCCATTGTGGTTAGAAGAGAAAAAGGCTTGTTAGACCAGTTTATTAAAGAGATCTCTCTTTCAAATGCTGACTTCAGATTTTCACTTTGCACAGCAACATCAATTTTGGTGATTGATGGTTTAGGCAGTTTTAGTTGTCTATACATATCCATATTTCATTTCAAGGTGTACTTTGACCTCTCTTAACTGAAATCCATATAATTCCTTTAAGTTTTTAGAAACAAATTATAAAACTATGATTTTTTCATCAGTATCTTTCTGAGTTTGTGTCCAATCAAATACTAAACTTTGAAATATTTTTCTGCATCTCTAGGAGTTTTATATTACTTTTTTTTTTTCAAAACTGTGATTCTAGCTTTTTCTGTAACCATTTTCTACTAATTCTTCACTGATATTTCAGAGTAGTCTATATTTAACAATTTCATAATTTAGTTAAGGCAGAGTTCAATTTTTGCATGCACATGGAAGTTATTAGGTGTAACCAAGAACAGACCATTTAAGAACAAAAATCAGTTCAAATGCTAATTTTTCTGAAGAACAAGGTCTATAATGGAAACTGACCTCTGGCTTTACCTACAGTAAATATTAATAGCAATATAACTGTAATAGGTATATAAAATTTTCCTTTGCTGCTGAATGTAATGGAAATTTAGTAAGTTATGTTAGCTGGCACTTTTGCAGAAGCTTGTTACATGATTTGAATGAACATGAATGTATCAAGTAGGCTCCAGAGTCTTGCTTTGCTTTCATTCCCAGAAGCAAGGACAGGATGTTTTATCACTAATGAACAAGTGATCTGATTAATGTATAATGATTCCTGCTAAAAATTATGTTGAGAGAATATTAAAATTGCATGCCTAAGCACAGAGGAGATCAGTCTCAGCACACTAAAATAAACAGGTTTTACACTGTCTCAGATTGGCTTTAGATTTGAAAAAGGAAAAGTTATATGCATTCATAGAATACTTAATACTGTGTATGGCAAGTTATGAAACAAAAGATATGAAAGAAAAGATATGAAACAACTGAAGGGTCGAACAGCTCACAGTTTTGGACAGTAGAGGAAGTTGAGGAAGTTTGTCTGCTCCTGCCATTAAACAACCATAGTTCAATCTTTTCTCAGTGATTTTAAAAATATTCAACTTGATAAAAAGCTTTATTTTGTGTGAACTTTTTGGCAGTGAGAAAATCTATCATGTACAGAAGGTTTCAAATGTTGCCCAACTCTCCATAGCTTGATTAGACACTGAAATGAGTACCTAACCTGGTAAACACATGAGAAAAAGGCAGAGCAAAAATGCAGTTTACTGAAAATAAAATAGGATATATATAAATGAAATATTTGAATTTTACCTGATCTGATAGGGTATCTCCCTGTCAGGAAAGCTGCCCTGCTTGGAGTACACAGTGGTGATGCTGCTAAATGCTGAGTAAGTGTCACTCCTTCTTTTGCTAGCCTGTCAATATTAGGTGTTCTTAAAAAATAAAAAAAAAATAAAAAAAAAATAAAAAAGAAAAAAGGATAATTAAAAAATAGAAAAGAATATACAGATAGGATTATTTAAAAATGGGCATGGTGAGATTAAGATTTTTGTATTAGACTCCATATTATTAAATGTTCACAGTTTATGACGCTAACATTAGCTACAGGAGCACATCCAAGCTTCCATATCTGCTTGAGAACCTTGTCATCATACAGACAAAAGTTGGCTGCTGCAGGAGTAAATCCTGTGCCTTTAGTTCTACAGAGAGAATACTAGAAATGAAAACTGTCCAAGAGCCTCTGTGTGTTCTGGTATATCACTAAGCTACAAGATTAATGACTATAACCTCAAGAAACAGTAGTCCTTCCACATAGAAGTTCAAATTTAGTCAGAAATATTAATTTTCCAATAGATTTTTTGCTGTCTGCAACATCATATATGATGACATCTTTAATAACAAGAAATTTTCTCATACTCCAGAGATGAAATTCTGAACTGTCACTACACAGAGTATACTTACTTGAGCTGTTCTGGTTCTCAGGAATGAGAAATATGACAGGAATGGCCCAGCAGGCACTAAGGTACAGCAGGAGGGCAGGAGGTGCTCCAGGATGGAGCAGCAGCTCCCTGCAGACCAGAAGAGGGGCAGTGGTGGGGCAGGAGGACGGGGGGAGCTGCTGCCCATGGGGACTGTGAGGGGCAGTGCCTGAAGATTGGGCTCCTTAGTACAGAGCCGTGCTGGGAGAGCTGCAACCCGTGGGAGGCCCATATAGGATCAGTTTGGGAAGGATAGCATTTTCTAATCTGTTAGTAGTTGGAAAAAAAATAGATTAATTTATTTTGCACTGAGTCTGTTTTGCCTATGATGGTATTTGGTGAATGATCTCCCTCTCATTATCTCAGTCCATGAGCAGTGCAGTGGAGAGTAGCCCATCACAGTTGGTTGCTCAATTCTCTATATGTTTCAAATTTTTGTCTGGATAAATACATCAGCTAACAATGTAATGAATATAAGGTTGAATATTCTATTCTACAGGAAGGTTATTACTTTTTCAACATATAAAGAACATAATACAATCTGATTTTTGTTGTTGTTTTCATTTGTTTTTAATTGATAAAGCCACAGAAAAGGCTAAACATAAAGCTATGACTCCCCCAAACATATAATTATACCTTAAAGTTCTGTTCCCATAACATCCCAGGTCTCCAATACCAAGATCATCAGCTATCAGTAAAACAACATTGGGATTTGAAACGCCGTAGGTATTGACACTATTTATGGCACACTGGAAAATCATTAAAAATAAAAGGAGTCCCATCTTCTTCCTGGTGTATAAGAACAAGAGAAAAAGGTATGAGAAATTAATTTTTTAAGTCTTTATTCTAATATTATTGCTTCAGATTCTGTAGTAGAAGATAAAAGTTGGATTGTCAATTTTTGTTTTGCTTCTTAAGAGATTTTTTTCATTGTTTTCTCTCCAATATTTTTTAAAAATTAAAAATGTATCTTTTGTTAAACAACTAGTCATTCATTCCAAGTGTTTACTGAGGTTTTAAAATAAAAACAAACAAATAAGCAGGTAGAACCTCTATGATAGTACTTTTGTATATGTAGATGTACTACAGAGAAATAAACCATTACATTAAATGGCAGTATTATTTTCTTGAAGATAAATGTGATTTTAGGAACATTGAAAATGAAATAATTTAGAATCAAAATTTCAAATGTACATTTCAGTAGCAGAATTGCTTTTCTGCAGTGAGTGAATAATTCTTCAGCAAAGGAAAAGTCTATTTGCAGACAGGATAAAATAACATGGCAAGGAGATAAAAATATGCACTGCAAAATTGAGAGGCATATTTAAGAAAAAATCACAAAAATCATGGCCTACAACAAAATGGTAAACATTTTTTTTTTTTTACATATAATAATGCTCTATAAAAATAGCTCATGCTTTATCTAACTTCAAACAGGAAGAGTAATGTAATATACACATTGCTACATTGAATGCTATAAATACTATTTTACCTACATAGGGATTTGCAAATCTCTGTTTAAACTGACCACGCTCTGGCTGAATTTGAGCAACACTAGCTTTGATGGACAGTGCCAAGTACATTCAGCAGAAGAGAACACAGACTTTCTCTCTTCTACCTCTAGTGATACTTCCATCTTTTCTGGATTCTGGCAACATTTTTTCAAACACAGATAAGGTATGAGTCCCACCTACACACTTGCTTATGCTGGGACAAAAAGGAAAATGGGAGACACCTGGCAGGTTCTACTGAGGTAGAAATTTTGAAAGCAAAAGAGTAGGGAGAAGAAGCAGGAACAAAAACTTCCAGAGAGAATGTGGACAGAAGGTCAAGAAAGAAAAGGTTGTAAATCCGTGAGTTATGGTAGGTAGAAACAACTGGAGAGAAGATAAAGAAGTCAGATCTGCAAAAAAGAGCTTGTACAAAGGGACTAAATACCAAGAGAGAGCAATTCATAAATCACTGAGGTGTGGTGGGCAAAAGCATCCATAAGCACACAGTAGTCACAACTGGTAGAACTTGTTCTGACTTGAATAAAAATCAAGGAAGGAAATTAGAGACCTAGCTGAAATAAGAGTTGTGGGTTGAAGTGAGGAGAACTAGTAGCACATTTAAGAAACAGGAAGAGACAGTATGATGGTGAACAGGCAGATGAAAGGGTGAGAGAACTGGGACTATGTGGGATAAAAGAGCTGGGGAGCTATGATTAGGGAAGATGAAGGGAAATGGTTGGAAAGAAGAGCCTCCACAGATAAGACTTGACTGGTTACAAGTGGTGTGTCCCAGGGGTCTGAACTAGGGCCTGACCTGTTTAATATCTTTACTGATGACCTGGACAAGGGGATTGAATGCACCCTCAGTAACTTCGCAGATGACAGTAAGGTGGAAGGACGTGTTGATCTGCCTGGAAGTAGAATGACCCTACAGAGGGGTCTGGACAGACTGGATAGCTGGGCTAAAGCCAGTGGGATGAAGTTCAATAAGACCAACCACCAAGTCCTGTGCTTTGGCCACAACAATCCCAGGCAATGCTACAGGCTTGGGGCAGAGTGGCTGGAAGACTGTGCAGGGGAAAAGGACTTGAGGGCATTGGTCAACGCTCAGCTAAACATGAGCGAGCAGTATGCCCAGGTGGCCAAGAAGGCCAATGGCATTCTAGCTTGTGTCAGAAATAATGTTGTCAGCAGAAGAGGGGAGTACAGGACCCTCTGTACTCAGCACTGGTGAGGACACATTAATGCAATTTTGAATTCCTGCTTCACTTTCCCTACGGTATAATAGGACTGATAATACTTCCTCTCTTCCTTAAGTGAATGCTAAATTGGGAAGATTTAAGAAGGTACTTAATTTCCTATAATGAAAGTCATATAAGGGTATAGGATTTCATATGTGCTGTTTCAATCTATAACAACTTAATTACTGCATGTGAAATTACATGCGTATGTAGACAGATGCACCCATATACACACCTATGCAACTTTTTCAACACATCTGCACATCACATTTTTGGGTTTCAAATACATATTTAAAATATATCTTAAAAAGATTTTTAAAAAGATTAATGTTCAGCAACATTCTTTCTGCCAGACAAATACAAATACACATTAGAAATTTAGTTCTGAATGTGGTCTGGTCAGCAGTCAAATAAAGGAGTACCACAGGTACTCATCCTATCTGTCATAGGCCTACCATCCTGAGAGATTTAAAAAAAAAAAAAAAAAGTAAATCATGATTAACTGTTAATAATAATAAGAGTATAATTAGTACTAATAATATCATGTAATTTCCCAGAAAGGTGATCTAAAGTGCTAAAAGAAATCTTTCAGATTCTGCAATTGCACATTATTAAGAGGTATATGCATATATGAAGAATGCACCTCTTCTCAGTCTTTGCAGTTAGAAGAATTTTAGGTCAGTGTTTTATGTCAGCATGTGTTTTGTGTTTAGCTTAAAGATATAGTAGAATACCATTAGATTTTGATGAAAAGGAAGGGTAAGAGAGATGAGAAAGTTTCCTCTCTGAAATTTACAGCAGCTCACTTCAGAAAATATTACATAATAATGATGAAATATGCAAAAATGTTGACATATGCAAGTATTAACATCTACTTTTTATATGTCCATTAGAATAATATCTTTACAGTGCTACATTAAACAATGTAATATGACACTTCCTTACATATTTGAAGGCTTAGCTTAAACTCATCCATGATATCTAGCTTAATTAATATTTTTGAAAGCTGCTGAGTCAGGTTTTTGTTACATACAGGAGCTAGATAATGTTTGAAGTGGATGTTTCAAGAGTGCCAAATGGAAAAGAGGAAGAAATTGTATAACAAAAACTGTCCCTTCTGAGTTACTCAATGGCATCCTCTGGAATATGTCAAGATCAAAGCTTTGGATTGCATAACATAATATTATTGCTTTTCCCACTAAAATAACTTTTCTAGTCGAAGTGGTTTACTATAGAGATTGCTGTGAAACAGCCAGTAATTTTTTTCTTTGCTACATAAGGCTTACAAGTAACATAAATAAAATGATCCAGTATGTTATGCTGTTTCCAAAAGGATGTTCCACTTAAAGAAAACAGAAATTGTATTTGCATAAACTTATTCTCAAAGTGTGAGATTATTATTTTTAAAACAGCTCTATTGTTATTTATGCCTTCATTATGACAGCACTCAAAGACTCTCAGTACAACTTACTGTGTCAGAGTCAACAACTGGAAAAAATGACTTCATTCACCCAATGTAATTTTACCCACAGAGGAACTAAAAGCTTCTATGGCTTTTATCAACTAAGCAGTCATGGTGCAAACCAATCCATCTGAATTTTATTCATCTTAAAGTTATGCATTTAGCCTGAGTTAATTATCTAGGCATCCTCTCTAATTAGTAGGAAGAGACAAATGTGTTAAGAGGATGATTCAACTTTTCTTAAGACTGATACGATGAAATGCTGAAAGTAATATTCATGATCTTTTCCCAGAGAAGAAAGAGAGCCTAAACACCTAATTCAGATAGTGTGTCTATAAAAGGAATAAAGATGCATGAAATGTATCCCAACTTGTTTATGGATTTTCTGTGTGTGCTCAGCATACAATAGGAGGAAAAAAATCAGTTTTTTGTAGTACACAACCAATGTACTTTTTCATTAGTGTGATGTGTTCTACCAATGGTACTAGAATAACAGCTTATTACTTTGTGCAATACCACTGATACCTGGGCACTGGGGACAATTCTTAATGAGTTTTAGCTGCAAAACTTTTCTTCAAGAGATGCACATAGCAATTTTTCCTTTCCAGATTGTATGACAATCTGATGAATATTCTGTCCTAAGTACCCTACTGTTTCATTGTTCTTAATTAAAAAAAAAAAAAAAAGTGTTTACATGCAACAGCAAAGAGTGTTTTATAGGAGTATTGGTAATTCAGTCTATGAATAAAATCAGCTATAGCCAACCCTGTATTTAGGTTACATTCACAAGTGTAATCAGACAAATAAACTTTATCTCTGACAGACTTTTGACAGAATAGAAATTGCATTCCCTGCTGCTACCTGAACCAGATGATATTTCAAGAGAGCTGTTGTCAGAGGCAACCAGCTGACTGATTGTGAGTGCAGTTTGATTGTGGTTCACAGCTTCTTCCCTAAGGGCTACAGAGACACTGGGAAACCAAAGCAGCAGGTGACCAGCCAGCCATTGCTAGAGCCTATTACTTTCTTTCAGGCTAGAACCTATTACCTTCCTGCAGAAAAATAAAGCACTTAAAGGTTCTGACATGGCAAGAAACAGTCTGTGACTGCCTGGGTACTGTCTAGAGACTCATATGAAAAGGTCATGCACCTTCCCAAAGGCCCAAATATCATGTCTCCCTGTCTCTCATCACACATGGCAGATACACTCATTCTGGTCACATGCTTGTCCTCACAAGTAGGAGAAAAGAGTAGCAGTGCACTTATCACCGAATCACAGAATGGCCAGGGTTGGATGGACCTCAAGGAGTCCAGCCCTCCTGCCACATGCAGGGCCACCAACCTCCACATTTAATGCTAGACCAGGCTGCCAGGGCCCATCCAATCTGGCCTTGAACACCTCCAGGGACAGGGCATTCACAACCTCTCTGGGCAGCCTGTTCCAGCACCTCACCACTCTCTGTAAAGAACCTCCCCCTGACATCAAACCTAAATCTTCCCTCCCTCAACTCTAAACCATTTCCCCCCTGTTATCTACCCTTTCAAAGAGTTGATTCCTCTCCTGTTTGTAGGCTCTCTTTAGGTACTGAAAGGCTGCAATGAGGTCATGCCGCAGCCTTCTTTTCTCCAAGCTGAACAAGCCCAGCTCCCTCAGCCTGTCTTTGTACCTATTATATGAGGTATATGCATATATGGGTCTTCTGCTGGTGAAAAGTATACTATAACCAATTCTCACATTTGTTTACTGTTCAATCTGTCCTACTGCAAAGACTGAGCACTGCTGTATTAGAATGTACATATACAAATTGGGAGGAAATTTCTGTGCCTGTGGGACCACATTGCAGGGGCTCACAAGACACAAAATAATAGTTTTTTTTTTTCCTTTCTCTTCCTTTGCACAAGTGAAATACATGAAGAAAAGGTAAGATGAGCAACCTGTTGAAGACTGAGTTTCTTAGCAGTTTCTAATAAAAAGGAAAACTTATTTTTCTGTTATTCAGTCATACAAGTATTTCAGGAATGATCTGCTTTTACTTCTGTGATACAACAAACATTCGGGGACTGATGTGTCATCCTTCTGCAGACAGACATGAACATATCTCTGGAAAACCCCTCTGAAATTTTTTGGATGGGATACTTAATAGTAAATAAAGTCATAATTTCAAAATGAAATACTTATCTTTTATTTTTATACCTAGAAAAATGATCTGCTTAGAATTTACAAGTGAAAAAAAAACAGTTATGTTTTTGTCTTGGGCAGAGAGATATTTTTGCTATGCTACTTTGAACAAAGCAAAAAGATTTTATCAAAGTCACAATTTTTTTTGTAAGACTTAATGCAAAATTAGAATAAATAGAACTATTCATAATTTTTATTCTGTCCTCGTATATGGCAGCAAAAAAGCTTCAGAAACATAATACATATATACACACAGTAAGATTATAAGCCATTTTCTTACTAGTTCTAATATAGAGGTACTTCACCAAAATTATTCATTTTAAACAATAAACAGTTATTAAAAAAAAAAAAAAAAAAAAAACCTGTTGTTGGAAATAAAAGAGATCACACAAAAAAAAAAAAAAAGAAAGAAAAGAATACTTTGTAATTAGAAAAAGGATTATGAGCTGCAAAGTTATTACACAGTTGCCTGATTACAAGCTATACAGATCAGAATCTTCGCATAAAAAATGTGCAAGCCAAGTGACAAACACATTAACAAAATAATACATATACATTAGCAAACTTTTTATCTGAATCTTAAAGCTTTAATCATGTACTAATTTCAGAAGACAAATGAATAGTTGACTCACATTCCTATGAAGAAAAACAAAACAAATCAAAACAACAACAAAAAAACAACCTTGTGAATACACTTAGCTTGGCAAAATATTTGAGAGACATTATTTAAATATAATAGGATTAGTCAACAGTTAGAATTAAGGTCTTAAAAAGGATATCTGAAACAGTAAATAATTATCCAACTAAAAATATCCACTTATAAGACAAGAAGAAGCTTAAATGGGTCCTGGATGTTTGACACAAAACAAAACATCTAGAAGAAACAGCACAAAAATACATGTAGTGCACTACAGAAATATATGAAAAAGAGAAAGTCATAAAGATCCCTATGAATAAACTTCTGTATTTTGCTTTCCCCTTTCCATTCCCTCTCTCCTTCTTTTATCTGGTTTTCCCTTTCTCTTTCATAGGGACTCTACACAACTTTTACATACTTCCTGTTAAAACGGCACACACATTAAAAAAGTCAAAATCCCAACACAACAGAATGAATGAAAATTATCATTAGCTCAAAACTATATTAGCTCATTTCATTTTCATCTTATTTTTTATGACATTTCAAGATCATAAAGAAATATAAAAAATATATCAAATGAGATTTGATTTTTTTTTTCAATTTCTTGTGGCACATCAGTATTAACTTTCCTTTAACATTTGAAGAGTTCCTCAGTAATAGCTCTAGGGGTCTCATTATCTTCTGGCCTGGACTGGAGCATGCTACAAGTATGTTTGAAATGAGTAACGTGTTTTTTAAATCATATCAGAATGTCTGCAAGTAATTTTTTCCTTCATTCAATGCCCTTAGGTATGACACATAGTTATGTTCTTAAAGTTAGATTCTGCTAATCAGTGGAAAAAGAACATATCATTTTTTTTCTGATGTGCATTTCTCAGAACTAATAATTTACTGATACTATAACAACTGCCATAATAGACAACATATTCAGTTGTCAGTTATAATAACTGATATAAATGGAAGATGTAACTCTTCTTACGTAGCTAAGAGTAACATCTGTAAATGAGTAATCCATGTCATCAGCTTCTAATTCAGAGCTGTGTTTGTCAGCAGTGCTGGATATAAACAGTACTTCCCCCTAAAAAAAAAAAAAAAGTAGCATTCTAGTTTATTGATTTGATTTCTAATTAAATACATTTTGTAATGGTAGGGATTCTAGAAGAAAACAAGTTTGCATACCAGTCTGTCTAGTTTAAAACAATGTCAGAGGAGAAACAATCTGTCTGAGCTCTATTTCCTATGATGTCTTTGTAATATGACTGTTCAATTGAATCTGATTTTTTAGCATGGCAGGGAAAAAAAAAAAAAAAAACAGAAAAAAAGGTGAAAAAAAAGAACAAAATGAACAGATTATCTTTACACCTTGGCCTTTTAATTTCAAACATTTGTCCAGGAAACAAAAAATCCAGGATCAGTGCAATTCTGAGCCTGAAGCAGTTAAAATCTGCATTTTCACAGCCTGGAGTGCTACAGTCATGATTCTTGTTAAGCATTTCTTGGCAACTCGTCTGAAATGTCCGGACTACCTTTAATCCTTCTCACTTTAAACTGATTTTCTTTCATTCCTCCTCATCCCCAAATTTTCTCTTATAAAATCAAGAAATCACCGTCCAAACTTTTCTACAATCCTAATCTTTCTCAACTATGTTCTTATTTCCTCTTTATGAACCCCATACTATTGTCATGTCAATACGGATTCAGACTGAATACCTCTTGGATGCAGTTGCTTGTTTCGTCCAGTTCTGCTTGCCCAGGTGCTGCTTTTTCCACTAATGCTTCATCACTACTCCTCCTGCTGCTGCTGTTCCTCCCTGCTTAACTTCTCTCCCCACCAAGAAAGGTTTCCACCAGGCAACAATATGCAGTGTTTCCCCCACTGGCTACTGTGGTTCTCCAGGTATTAGAACAACCTCAGCTGCTAGTTTGACAGAGACTGAACACCCAAATACAGGTTTGTGCTTCCTAAAATCCACGTGAAGAGCACCCTAAGGCAGAAAATGTGTTTGTGTGAAAATAAGGCGTATGGAATCCATATTATTAATGAGTCATTACAAAACTGCATAGCAATACATGTGGTCAGATTCATACATTCTTTTGAACGTTTTTTTTTTTTTTTTTTTTTTTTGTGTTAAATTGACTTCTATTTTCATCTTCCTTCCTTCTTGTCTTTGGGTGCTTGCCCAAATAGAGTTCTGTAGAAACCTGGCAGATAGAACCTATTTAGAAGCTATGACATCTTCTGTACCTGCTCTCTTCCTCTCTTATTCCTTGCCATCGTCTCTTAGTAGTTCCCCTTATGGATATTATTTCCTCAGTAACCATGTTTACACTCAGTTAACAGGTTGGATGTGTGTGAGAATACAAAGGAAGAGATTAGCTTTATTTAATATCACCTAAAAAGTCATAGTTAAGTCTCACACTTTTCCACCTTTGAGTCAGAGAGATTTGGTTAGATTACACTGCTTATAAACCAGGGTCATTTCAAAACTCTAGGCTTATTTTGAAACCTAGTCACCTCCAAAACTATTTAACAATTTATTTCCACTGGATCTTGAAAGAGTCTGTAATCAAAATTATATACACTTCTAACATTACTTTTTAAACAACCAGAGCTTAAGTGGTAAGAAAAAAAACTTACAGCTAGAAAATGTTCTACTACATAAGCACTCTACTTTATTTTTCATTTAAAATGCTTTCACAATTCAAGTAAAGCTTATGCTCTTTTTAGCCCACTGTAGGCAGGGAATGTTCTATTCCACAGCAGTACTTAAAAATAAAGTGTATTTTGTTGCAAAAAAGGTAGTATTAGTATGCCTTTTTTTTCTTTCTTATGTAAAATACATTAATCTAATAAGGAAAAGACATCATTGCACGTTATTACTTCCCATAATTACTAACTTCCAGTCATGAAGAATTTGCTTTGAGCTTTGAAAGAATATGAACACCAACAATGGATGAACTCAAAGTTTACAATGAAACTATATATAAAAAAAACATATCTGGGTATGAGAGGGGTATTTTACCTTGCAGCATGGAATTGTTTCTGTTTCTGCCTCTAGTTTTCAAACAAGATGACTGTGCCCCTATTATCAGTAAACAAGTGCAAAGTCCAGTCACATGAGCTGAAGCAGAAGGGTGGAGGGGAAAAGAGAAGAACAACACTGAAAAAAAACCCACAATGTGTTGTTATGCAACACCTACACTGCTTTTTGATAAGAAACTAATTCACTGGTAGGAACGATTTCAACATGTTTTCAAAATGCAAATACATACAAACCTTAGCAAGAACTCATCTTAGTTTGCCACTGAAGATCTTCCATCAGGCTTTTGAAATGCTACTGACATTGTCACATATTCTTGGAAAACTAGGGTAGTGCAAGAACTGCAGGTATATTTCTGCCTTCAGTACACATTGTAAACATTCCTGCAGAATACTTACATAGCAGTGTTTAAAAAACTGTATTAAAACACCTTGAGAAGCATTATTTCACATCATTTGTTTTTGGACTCTTCTATCTGAGGTATTATTTAGGTGCAATTAAGAAATTCTCTCTACATAAATACTGTACACCATAGCTAATCTTTTTTTGATTACTATCTGTTCTTTTAGAACAGACATGATCACAGAAAATGACTACTCCCAGGAAGTCCTAATACTAAAACCCAGTCATTAAGCTTTTAGTTTGTGTATTACACTCCTCCATCTACCCCAATCTATTTATTTTAATAACAAAACTTGATCAGGAAGATACATCTAAAGAAATGCAACAACTGCTGCCAGTGACACAACAGAATCTGTAACCCTTGCATTCTAAATACAGAACTTCATTTTCCTTTCAGGCAAAATCCTGAAGCTAAATGAATGACTGGGACAAATCAAACTGAAGCAATATTTCTGAATAGCTATCTATATGCAACATTTATGTTATATTTTTTTTTGCTTCAAGAAATCAGCACAGCTTGTTCAGAGCTTTTCTCCTGTGTTTTTCCCTGCACTCTAAAATAGTATTATAAAATAAGACCACTACAAGCATTTTAATTTTTCTCTACTTTATCTCAAATACAAATAATAAATGTTAGTTCTACATTACAACTTGGAAAAAAACTGTCCTGAAGTAGCTGAAAGCATTGGAAACTAAAAATATTAAGTCCAACCAATTTTTTAAAATCTTGATAACAAAATAAGTTCTCGGTTATTTTTTAATCTCAGTGATAAATCATAGTTTTGATAAATCATATTTTAGAAAGTACTGAAAAGTCCTACATGTAGACTGAGGAATCAGCACAAAAGATGGAAGATCAGATGCAACATCCACTGAAAAAAAAAACCACAACACAAAAATCGTAGTACTTTATCAAGCTTCTTAGTTATATGTATTGCAAATCATATAACAGATGTATAATACCTATTTACTTACAATAAATAATAAAGTTAATAAAGTAAATTACTATTAAGAAATATTAATAATTTTAAAACTTGTGGTGATGTAAAGAGAAGAAAATTTTAACAAAATGAGTGTATGTATGCCAAAATATAGACAAATTGAATGAAAAGACAACTTATCTGCTTTAATACTACAATTCAAGGCATTCAACATAGAAAATAAAACATTAGTCTTTAGACGCAAAGTGGGAAACAATATCTACTCACCTAAATATGAATGTCCATATGCATAATAGAGTTAAATTCTCAGAATGGGTAAAAAAAAAATATTTTTGAAAATGTGTTTGGAAGAAAAGGTAGATACAAAAATCCCTGACTGGATTTATTGGAGGCTCATAGGACAGAGCTGCAGTGAGCCAGACCTTTTGACTTAGTTCATCAAAACATCTCTGCTAACTTTAAAATTTAGTCTCAAGCACAACTAAGTGTTCATCTACCAGGGAATTGCATGCATCCTTGTGAAAACAAAACATAATAAAGATCACTCCCATTTTCAACTGGTAGAAGGATAGAGCACATCTAAACCGTTCCACTTGTACATAAATCTGTTAATCCCAACTACATAACAAAACTATAATCTCTGCATTTTTTTTTTTCATGGTAAATGTAGCTAATTTGAGAAAATAATTCTGAAAGTTACAGACATCCAGAATGAAAAGATATTGTTCTGTTGTTCCTATGATCTTTGTACATATAAATCAGATTATTCGTTTTAATGGTATTTCTTCTCCAGCAAAGCTTCAGTGAAAAACAATGGAAAACACTTTGATCCATTCACTCTTTGGCTTAGTCTGAGAACACCAGAAATAAATTTCACAGTTGAAATTTTTTTAACCATTTAGCTACTCTGGAGGACTGTAGGAAAATCACTATATGATAAGAATTTGTGAAACTTATTGGCTGCAGATGACTGTGCAGTTCAGAGTATGTCCAAATGTTTTTTCTTTCATTGGCCCAAACAGTTAGAAGTCAGGAAATGCGAAGAATACACAGTGGGTGTGATAGGACAATTCAGCCAAGATTGGCAATATGCTCCACAGCCTTCAAACAGGCACGGAGCCTGGTATTATCACGTTGCAAGAGAAAGGTTGTCTTCTCGTCTTGACTCTGAAACTTTGAGCCTCCAGCTTAGTCCGCACCACCATACAGCAGAAAGAGTAGATGGTTTGTCCAGGTTCAAGAAGATCCAGAAAGACCACCCCTTTCTTCTCCCCAGAGACAATGCACATCACTTTACCTGCTGAGGGATGCATCTTGAACTTTTTCTTTGATGGGAAATCACATATCTCCACTCTATGGACTGCTCTTTTGATTCCAGCTTGTAGTGGTGACACTGCATCTCATCACTGAATGATGTGATCTAGCAAACTGTCACCTTCAGCCTTACATAGGTTTAGTAGGTCCTGAAAAACTTGCATACAGTGTTCTTACTGTTCCTGCATGAGCATCTGTGTTACCCACCTGGTGCAAACTTAGCAATATTCCAATGCTTCCACCACTATTTCTGACCCACTGAAGTAGATATTCAGCTGTATACACAGATCCCTGGTCATAATCCATTGATATGCATGGTTGAACTGATTGAGACACTCTTCATTTTGTGGTGTGACAACTGAGCATGGCCATCTGGAATGTGGCTTGTCTTTCAGCTTGCTGTCACCACTACTGAAACACACCACCTGCCACCTCATGGTCTCCATAAACATTCAGCAAGCATTGATGAATGTCAGTAGGTGCCATTTCTTCTGCACGAAGAAAGTCAGTTACACGCTTTTGCTTCATCTGCACTTCTATGTCATATGCCATTTTGTCAGACTGCCTCTCTGCTGCCATCCATTGCACCACAACAAAATGTAATGGAATACTGGCAGGAAGGTTCAATCTCTACTGCTATACCACGAACAAACAATTTTGACATTGTGGGCCAACATAATAAAATAGGAGGCGCTACTTTCAGAGCATCCCTTGCAGTATATGCTCCTGCTCCTGGCAGGAGGGTTGGAACTAGATGATCTTTAGAAGTCCCTTCCAACCTCTGATTCTATGATCCAGATTTTCCATTCCCTATAGACATAGATTCCTACTATCAGATAGCATTTACCTAATTTACCTCAGGTTATGTATAAAACAAGTTCCTTAAAGAAATAAAGGATTGATGAGACAGAAAAAAATATATTTCATTGGATCTACTAGATAATAAATTTAGTTATTTTTCCTGGATATGTTAATTTAGAAAAAGCAGATGTATGTGCAGGTCGGCACCCTTTGCCAGGTTGTTCAAGCAGAAGCAAACACATACCTAACTGAAACAGCTGAAAACTTAAAGAGATCAAACATTTACTTTATTTCCACCTAAGATAAGATGCTTTAGTTTAGATATCATCCCCGAAAATGCCGGTAGAGAATCAGTGACAAGCGTGCCATCTACTGAATGAAGTTCTCTCCTGAAGCATACAGGCTTTCCTCAGAGTTCTGCAGTGCAACAATGCAACCTAACACTTTCTTATTTCGCAATCACAACTCAAGGTGGTGAGTCTCTGGTGGCGCATCCTACTTAATTGGGTACACACTCAACTTGTCTTGTTAATAGCTTTTCAAAATTTGTATTAGCCAATTTTTTTCCATATGAGAGCATAGTTGTTGGAATAAAAGCTATAAAAATCATAGAATCATAGAATCATAGAATTACTCAGGTTGGAAGGGACCTCAAGGATCATCAAGTCCAACCACAGCCTAACCATAGTACCCTAACTCTAACAACCCTCTGCTAAATCATATCTCCAAGCACCACATCCAAATGGCTCTTAAACACATCCAGGGACGGTGACTCAACCACCTCCCTGGGGAGCCTATTCCAATGCTTAACAACCCTTTCTGTAAAAAAGTGTTTCCTAATGTCCAACCTAAACCTACCTTGAGGCCATCTGCCCTCGTCTAGTCACCTGTCACCAGCGAGAAGAGACCTATCCCGCTCTCACTGTAAGCACCTTTCAGGTACTGGAAGAGAGTAATAAGGTCTCCCCTCAGCCGCCTCTTCCCCAGACTAAACAGCCTCTCCTCATACGGCTGATTTTCCAAGCCCTTCACTAGCCTCGTTGCCCTTCTCTGGACCTGCTCTAGTACCTCCACGTCCTTTTTGTACTGAGGTGCCCAAAACTGAACACAGTACTTAAGGTGAGGCCTCACCAATGCCGAGTACAGGGGCAGGATGACTTCCCTAGTCCTGCTCACCACACCATTCCTGATACAACTCAGAATCCCATTGGCCTTCTTGGCCACCAGGGCACACTGCTGGCTAATGTTCAGATGACTGTCCATCAGAACACCAAGGTCCCTTTCCATCAGGCAGCTTTCCAGCCACACCTCCCCAAGCCTGTAGGGTTGCCTGGGGTTACTGTGACCAAAGTGCAAGATCTGACACTTGGCCCTATTGAAACTCATGCCATTAACCTTGGCCCATCAATCCAGTCTGCCCAGGTCCCTCTGCAGTGCCCTTCTCCCCTCTGGCAGATCAACACTCCCTCCCAGCTTGGTGTTGTCTGCAAACTTACTGCAAATCCCCTCATCAAGATCATCAATGAAGATGTTAAACAGAAGCAGCCCCAGTACTGAGTTTTGGGGGACACTGCTCATGACTGGCCGCCAACTAGATTCAGCTCCACTGGCCATGACTCTTTGGGTCCGGCCATCCAGCCAGTGCTTCACCCAGCGGAGCGTACGCCCATCCAGACCAGGGGCAGCCAGCTTCTCCACAAGAATATTATGGGGGACAGTGTCCAACGCCTTACTGCAGTCCAGGTAGACCACATCGACAGCCTGACCCTTATCCACTAAGCGAGTCACCTTGTCATAGAATGAAATCAGGTTTGTCAGACAGAATCTACCATTTGTAAACCCATGCTGACTGGGGCTGATCCACTGGTTGACCTTTAATTGGTCCATGGTGGTTCCAGAGATTATTCGTTCCATGACCTTCCCGGGCACCGAGGTGAGACTGATAGGCCTGTAGCTACCAGGATCATCTTTCCGGCCCTTTTTGAAGATGGGCATCACATTTGCCAGTTTCCAATCCACCAGGACATCCCACATCCCCGATTAGCCAGGACTGCCGAAAAATGACGGACAGTGGCTTGGCAATCACATCCGCCAACTCCCTCAGCACTCTAGGGTGCAATCCATCTGGTCCCATGGACTTGTAAGCTCCAGCTTTCGCAGCAGGTCCAAAACTATCTCATCACGGATCATGAAGGGCTTATTCTGTTCCCCATCCCTATCTACCAGAACAGGGGGCTGTGTTCCCAGGGAGTAACTAGTCTTACTATTAAAGACTGAGGCAAAGAAGGCATTAAGTACCTCAGCCTTATCCCTATCCTTGGTGACCAGGTTGCCCTCGGCATCCAACAAAGGATGGAGATTCTCCCTAGCCTTCCTTTTGCTATTAATGTGCTTATAAAAGCATTTACTGTTTTCCTTTACCTTAGTGGCCAAGCTCAGTTCTAACTGCGCTTTGGCTTTTCTAATCTTCTCCCTGCACAGCTTCACTACATACCTGTAATCCTCATAAGTAACTTGCCCACTCTTCCAGAGACCATAAACTTTCCTTTTGTTCTTGAGTTCCAGCCAAAAGTCTCTGTTCAGCCAGCCCGGTCTCCTTGCCCATCGGCTCGTCTTCCGTGACATGGGGATGGTCAGGTCCTGCACCTTTAAAACAATTTCTTTAAAATATTCCCAGCCTTCCTGGGCTCCCACGCTCTCCAAAACTACCTCCCAAGGGACCGTCTCAACCATGGTCCTAAAGAGGTTGAAGTCCGCCCTCTGATGGACTTCATTGGTATCAAAAATATGATTATAGAGCCAGGTTGTCAAATGTAAAAAAAATCTTTCAAACTGCACGAAGACATACAAAGCACCTAATGGGCTAGATATGTTGCCACTGATCTCTCTTAATGGAGTATAATACCAAATATTTAAGTAGTAAGGATATAGCTAGAAGCAATTCATAAAGAAAATTGTAAATCAAGTAAGCAGAATCAAAAGTTTTCAGCTTTTGAATGGAAACAGTAATCACTGAAAGAAACAAAGGGAAATAAAAAAATCCAAGTAAAGATTAATGACAAAAATTTGCTTTAATTCTGAAATATATTTGCACTACGACAAACCTGGACATAGCAGGTTTTAGAATCCATTTCTTCCACTGATCATAATGGTACCAATAGTTTGATCATGAACATCCATCAATGATCTCTCTCTCAGTTTTCTAAAACACATGTAAACTTGGTCATGATAAAAGTCCAGAGATTATTATTTATAGGCTACATAGGCTATAATATTCAATTTATATAACAATTTGCTGAAACAGTTGACTGACCTAAAATATGGAGAACAATCTGACTAAGCAGAGGTAGCAACAAATATTCCCAAGAACTACAAATAGTTCATTACTGGAAAAAAAAAAAATAGTATTGTGTTTATTGGAAAAAAAAAAAAAAAAAGTAATTCAGTATACTCAGGGTAATTCAAAGGAATATTGTTATCTGTGGCAATGAAGGCAGCCCATTAGTAGAAGGTGACCTTACTATTTGCTACTCTTAAAACCCAAGGTTGTAAAACTTGATGTATCCAGTGCTGGACTTCTAAAGGTTAAAGAAACATGTTAAATCTAAAAAAAAAATAAAAATCAGAGGAAACAACAGGGGCTATCTAAGTAGGGTAACAAAGTTGGTGAAGGATCTAGAAGGCAATAGGTATGAGAAATGTCTGAAGTTCCTCTGTTCAGCCCAGAAAAGAGCAAACTAAGGGAAAGCTTGATGGCGGCTTACACAGTAGTGGTATGAGGCAGTAGTGGAGAGGCAGTGCTGCTCTGCCCTCTGGTAACAATGACAGGACACAAAGGAACTGCACTTAGCTCCATGAGGGGAGGGTCAGGTTGGGTGTTAGGAAAAGGTTCTTCACCAGAGGGTGTTTGGGCCCTAGAACAGATTCTCCAGGGCAGTGAACATGGTCTCAAACTGCCAGAGTTCAACAAGTGTTTGCATTATGCTCTCAGACCCAGGATTTGAATTTTGAGTGGCCCAATATGGAGCCAAGAGTTGGATTTGATCTTTGTGGGTCTCTTCCAATTCACAATTTTCTATGATTCTAGAAAATGACTCACCTTCAAAAAATTTTAGACAGATGTCTATCCTGGACAAACATTACACATATTCAGTACTGTCTCAATGAAAAGAATTCAACTAGATCTTGAATTAAAAACTAGGAACCTTTCAGTCCTGTAGTGCTGCTGTGAGCAAGCATTCATTTTACAGAACCCAAAATAAAATGTTTGAGGTGCACTTAGTAGGTGAAGTGAGCTGGCTAAAAAACTAAATTCAAGCTCTCATTTACTTGAAATCATTGAGATTTTAACCTTCTTTCAAAACACCTTTAATATCTAGTTGTATCTATAAGTGTTGTTTCCCATCTTACAAACATTTTTTAAAACATCCTTCGTTGATCGCTGCTAAATTCCAACTATAAAATAGGAAATAATACCACATTGTATTTGGTTGGTTTTTTTTTTTGTTGTTGTTTGTTAGCTTTTTTTCTATCTACACTCTGAACTTAATTCCTCAAGACATGTAAAGATATGCTTAACTTAAAGCAGGTATACAAGAGATATATATAAAGAGATTATTTCCATACACCAAAACTAGGGCCTTCATGTTCATACTCAAAAAATGTACCTGACATTGACTGTCTACAAAAGTATGTTGTGAAGTACATTACAAGTATGTGCCTGCATGTGTAGTGAGGAAGTAGGGCAGTAACTTCAGAAAGGAAAAGAGGCATTCCCAACAGGGAATTTTGACTTGTCTGGGAGATACGTTAATTCTTGTAACTATGAAAAAATCCTTGTTCCCCTAGTCAATATATCTAATATAGCACAGCTTCAGTACTAACTCAAGAAGCTGGCTAACTCTGCTTACCACTGCCCCCTTCCTTCCCACCATTTCTGCTCCCTGATCAGAGCTGCTACGGCATGGTGTTATGGCTTCTGTCTTTAGATAGATCCAGATAGTCAGACCAGAATAATCATTCCAAATAAAGGAACACAGCTGGTTTCCAACTGACTCCTGTACTACCTAGGTACTGTGTGTTCACTTCTGAGCACGTAGATATTCTGAGCTGAGCGTCAGCTAGCTCATTTCTCTCTGGCCTGTTTTCTGAGAAGAAACATTATAAGTATAAGAACAAAATTCAGAAAGCTGTGAAGATTCAGCTCTCCAGTTTGTTGCATGCTGACTGGGCTACACGCACACAAAACTTTAAAACATGACAGATCAGTGCCTCACAAGATTTGTTATCCAGAAAACACAAATTTGTTATCTTTCTTTACTATTTGATGATGTAATTATTGCATTCTTGGACAATGTTCAGCTGAAGAACACAGGACTTAAACAGGGCCACTGGAAGGATGTCTGCATTTAGTTCTACCCTTATTGTAGGCAACTAAGTGAAGAATGTCTTGCTAAGAAGAGTTAATGAAATACATGTTCCATGTGGCACTACCTTCCCCCCCCACCCCCCTACTACAAACTGTAGTAAAATGAAAAAAAATATAGCCATAAAACTCACATGCCAAGAAACCAATAAGTATAACCAGTATTTTTGGATCTTTTAATAATATAAATTAGATAAATAAGATTTACCAGAGATCCAAAAGACGAAGTCATAGGAAAAGCAAAACAATATAAAAAACTTCAAATTTTATCTTGGTATGCATTTCCTTCTGCCTAAATCCTTCTGATAGTTTAAGGATAAGTAGGACCCATCCATTAAGCATTTAAGATTTCAGTGACAATGACGCTGTTAATCATTTGCACATTTTGGCTGTGTGCAGCCAATATTTTACTGGAAGACCAAAAATTACGTTAAAAGGCTAATTCATGAGCCATGTAATGTAGAGGAGTGAGAATTATTCTCTCTGGCTTTAATGGAAACAACAAATGACCCTGAAGCATAACATTAAACTCTAATTTCCCAGCTTCTGAATCTGTTCATTCCATTGCCAATTCTCATCAACAAATATAAAAATTGTCATCTAAAAGCGTTAGATCCCTTGTCCCGCCTTGTGCTTGGTAGGTTCTTCTGGAGTTTCACTCCTCATTGCTGCTTAAGAACCTTACTATAGTACCTCATCTAAATTTATAGATTTCCAATGCATATTTTCACTTTTTTTTTCTCCTGTAAGCATGATACATCATTTTTCTTGCCTTTGTAACTAACTCACTTGTAATTGGTGAAAGATATTAAAATCCAGAAAACAGAGGGCTCTTACGCCTCTATATGTTTTGCATAAGAAATAAGAATACCCATACTAATAGTTAAGGAGGATAAACTTCCATTTGACTTTTTATATTTATATACATATATTTATAATCAATAAAAAATATTGTAGAACAGCAGAAATACAGCGCTGTTTCATTGTCTTAAGCTATATGCTTGATTTCCTTTTTTCAACCATAAAAACATGGGCAGAAACCATATAATTTAATTCACATTCTTAAGGCAGTTTTTTTTTTCTTTGATGACATTCAACACGGGGAGGAGTTATGTTTTTTGAAGGCTTATAGGCTCAACTATAGCAATTGTTGTGAATCTCAGTTGACACCTGAGTTAAATTACATTTAAGTGTGTCATTCCAAGTAATTTCTTACTAATAGGGGGTTTAAAAGCTGTTCACATAAATCATCATGAAAGCTTTTAAATTACTCAAGTAATTCATTTATTTTATTCAAGGGATTTATTCAAGTCTTT
Source organism: Phasianus colchicus (assembly GCF_987193195.1). Lineage (NCBI taxonomy): Eukaryota > Metazoa > Chordata > Aves > Galliformes > Phasianidae > Phasianus > Phasianus colchicus. The sequence continues at coordinate 127,767,558 of NC_143436.1, forward strand.
AGAATCTTTTTTTTTTTAATATTCAAACCAAAATGGATTATAATCTGTTTATCCTCTTTGCAATTGCACCTGCAGAACAAGAAAAATAAGTCAGCCTTTTCAACATAAAACACATAGTGTATGATGCTCCTATCAATGTTATACATTTACTGTAAGTGAATCCATGTTTTAAGAAGAGTATAAAGTAATGAAATAGGAAAGTGCAATTTTAATTCAAGTCTATTACCCAAGAAAACACTTAAGCATATTCTGAAACTTTTATTCTCCAGGAAAACAACTTCATAAATGAGTTTCCATGATTGGGAAAACTTTTTAGCTTCAAAACCAAACACAAGAGACCAAGAAACATTCTGTGGCCTGTATACAATGTACATGTGTCCAATCGTTTGGCTTGCCTGGTCCACACTGAGTGAAGAATCGTCTTGGGCCACACATAAAATACATTATATAGTCAAAGTTTATAAGTAACAAAACTTCTTTTTAAACACACACACAAAAAAAAGAGGACAACAAAAACAAAATCAGTGAGCTGGACATATATGGACTGTGTATAAGAATGTACTGTATACTTCAGAACTGCATGGATAGGCAACTGGATATTTTCACCTTATCTCACATAAAGAACAATAAAACCAAAGTAATTTTATCATAAGAACAAATTCAGAGAAAACAGATACATTTGGGGTAAGAAAGATTACCAAAGGGCATCTAATTATAGTCTTTTTTATCTATATCTTATATCTATATAAGATATATAATATCTATAAGATATAGATATTGTATATCTAATTATAGTCTTTTAAAAAACTGGACATGTATTTGTACCCTATAATGCCATAAAATGTAAACCTTGGCAAAAGCTCAGTCATCTTCTTTGGCATGTGTTGTATGTGCCTAAACAGAAAGTTAAATGCATTAAAAACACACAAAAAACTATGTTCTTCAGACTGCAGGATTCAAGTCTACTTGCGTGATTATTTCTCAATAACACAAGTTCACACTTAATAATAAGGTTAACATGCATATAATTATTAGTTTTCATTGCTATTATGCTTCTACCACACTATGCTTTCCACAGCTCAAAAGCTACTTTTATTTTTCCTTTCACATGAAAAATGCCTAAAATAAAAAAGTAGGAAATAAAAGTCAACTGCATAATTCTCATTTTTTCACACCTTCAAAAACAAATACCAACAAAATACTAGTGCTAAGTAGCATTTGTGCTACTATCACAAAATACTACTACTAAGGTGTTTGAGAAGAATGTTTAAGACAGCTGAAATAAAACTTAGATAAACTTCTTTATTTATCTGTTTATCTGGAAAATTATGATCCACTGTGAACTAGAAGTTGTGCTTGGACTTTCTTCTCATTTCATTCTGTTACTGAAAAGACTATGTCATGCTGAATAAATCTAAACAGTAAGTTAACATTATGTTGATTACCACTGATGAGCCAAAATAACAAAGCAAATTGAGGTCATCAGCATGTCAGCAAACTTGACTGTCTTAAAATGTCAACAATAGACATTTTAGGCATAGACCACTTAATTCTATAAGGGCTCTTCTTGAGTAGCATACATTTTCTCAAACAGAATGTCTTTCAGATTCATTTGCACTTTAAACAGTCAAAAGACATGAACTGGAGTTTTATTATACTAAAAATAGTAAATATTTTCCCTTTTTTTGAGGGAGAGTTGAAGTTGTGATCAAAACAATTATGCTTCTCTCTAAAATAGTTAGAAAATGTATGACTGATGTGGCTTTTTTCTTGTTAAACACTACAGGTGCTACTATGCCAACAAATACAAATAAGGAAGAACTCATTTCATTTTTTACATTTTACAGTTAGAAACCAAATGAATCCATCTCAGATACAACTGCTGTACAATCTCATTACTCACCCTCTAGAAACTTTTGCCACAATAGCTTACACTCCTACAGCAGAAACCCACTCTTTCTAAGAGAATACTAGGATTACGAGTATTGAGATGACTATGAGTTTTCTTACAGATTTTCTAACAGATTAGCTTTTTTTGAACATAAAGAGCAGTTGTGTTAGTTTATTCAGAAGTTCATTTAACTGTGAGCAAAGACAACTGCAACCTGAAAAAATATTTGAACACTGAGTAGTTGCGCATTATTTATTGGAGAAGCGGAATAGTTGCAGGCGTTGTTCTTAACCACATTGTAGGGCTACAAATGAAAATTCTACCTGAAAATACAGGATCAATTTTCTTACCAAAACACAAGAACTAATAGATGTACATCATGACTATACAAGGAATTTTTTAAAATAGCTTCGGGCATAGCCTTTTTCTGAGATTACATAAGCAAGATAAGCAGTAATATAAATATTAGAAAATGAGATATTAAAAACAAACAAAAACAAAATAAAAATGACAAAAAAACAACTTTGTGTGAAAGATAAATTTATTTTTATCTTTTTAATAATAAAAGGCCATAGATATTTTATCTCTTCTCTCACTTCCAAGAAAAGTGGTATGAGTCTGTGTCTAAGATGTTTCTCACAAACACTGGGTAAGGATTTGTTTAAGGGAAGAGATGTTGGGGTAGGTATCATAGAATCACAGAATGGCCTGGGTTGAAAAGGACCTCGAAGATCATCTAGTTTCACCCCTCCTGCTACGTGCAGGTTTGCCAACCACTAGACCAGGCTGCCCAGAGCCACATCCAGCCTGGCTCTGAACCCATCCAGGGATGGGGCATCCACAACCTAAGTAAGTAGGTAAGACACAGAAGAATTCTAAACTAAAATTCAAATACAATCACATGATATCTACAGTTACAGCTTAAAAAACAACACCATCTTAGTAAAATGCTGAAATACTGCCTATTCAAATGAAAGAACTGTCAGGGACAATCAAAGTGCTGGGAGGCCTACCTAGAGGATGAGAGAACACTTCCCCCCAACATCGCTTTAGTAGAGAACTAAAAAGCAGCATTAATCTTCACGCCAACATGGCACCTTGGGAGCATGAGATTGCCACCACTGTGTCTGCTTCTGCCGATGGGGTTTTGACCTGTAACCAGTGACCCTGATGAGGGAACCGAGTTATCTGTGTAGAAAAAATGAAGGTGGAAATAGTGGTGAAGGAAGGTTGCAACTTCTGCTCACAACTACTCAGAGACAACCAGTTGGTGGTGTAAGTTGGAAGGATTTCCTTATTCTCAGGCACACCGGCTTGTTTCTTGAACTTCAGAATGAAAAGAAAAAAAATAAAAAGGAACTAGAGTCACACTCAACAGCCCTTAAGAAGAACGTAACAGATGTTTATACACTGCTGCTTTCTTCCTCTCTAAACCACAGTTTTATGTAGCTTTGAGACTCTTGATTTACAGCTCTAGTTACAATCCAGCAGTAGTTGTACCCCTGTGAATCTCTACATGGGCACAGTGAGAAAACGCTGTCTGCAATATCAAAACAGGAACAACTCCCCAGTCCTTCCAGTGAGCAGCATTCAACAGGATTAACAAACAAACAAAACTTCCAAACAAGAAAAAGACAAGCAGAAAATAGAACTTTCCTTGCTTAAAAAAAAAAAAAAAAAAAAAAAAAAAGAGAGAGAGAAGTTTCTTTAAGCGGTCCCTCGGTGCCGCTGCCCACGGGCCGCCCCGCGGCTCCTGCCCTGCGCCTCCAGCTCACCGCGCATCCACCCAGCGGCTGTTAGAGCTGGGCAGGACAGCACCGCACGCAACGGCCCGGCACCCCGCCCTGCCCCGCTCCGCCCGCCTGCCCCCGCGGCAGTACCGGTCCCTGCTCCCCATCAGCTCCGGCTGCCGCGCTTGCGCCGCCGCCACACGGGGCTCAGCTCGCCATGTCGGCTTCCTCCCGCTCCTCCACGGCCGCGCTGCGGCCGGTCACTCACCTTATCTTTGACATGGACGGCCTGCTGCTGGGTGTGTAGCCTTCGTCCCCCCCCCTCCCCCTCCCCTGCAGCTTCCCGGAGCCGCGCTACACGGCTCTGCGAAGGGCTGAAAGCGGCGGTGGGCAGCCCCGAACGCGCCGCCCCTCAGCCCAGGCGCCTCCCGGGCTGGGGGAAGCAGGGCCGAGCGGCCGGGTTGTCCTTGGCGGTCGCTCATTGCCGGCTTCCTCCTCGGCGGCAGCCTGATTGAAGGGATTAAAGCAACAGGAAACGGTGTTTTCTTCCTCCTTCCCACCATCCTCTGCTTTTTGTGCCTACATTCTGCTTGATTTTAAAGCTTTAGAGAGCAAGGGGTGCTTGCCCTTAAATTCAGCGTGGCTGTTTGGGAGAGTGGCTGAGAGAGTAGCCTGAGGATAAGGTTCTGCGTTGAGTGCAGAGAGCAGGTTTACAGCTATTGGAGGAAGCCACGGGCTGTGAGACTTCCCTATTTGGGGAGTGCTACAAGGTCCATGAGAGCATCCTTTGGGCCCTAGTTATTTAAAGTAGTTGCTGTTTCCTGCGAAAGTCTGGAAACCCCTCCCAAATTTCCTATTAGAAGGACTTTATCAGGATCTGAGGGATCCTGAAGGAGCCTGAAATGTCAGCTCCGTGCTGCATCTGGATTGGGTCTTGGGGGGTTTGGGTAGTCAGCCTTTGTGTTTACTTTAGCATCTTGCTGAATGGGGGCCTATACTGCATGCTTCCTGTAGAATCATGGAATGGTTTGGAGGTAGTTGCTATGTATTACAGTAGAAGAAGCACCTTTGAATGTGGGTTAATTCTTAAAAAGTGTTACGTTGATGCATATGCTTCAAGTATGTACTGGGAAAGTAAATTACAACTCAGATTGTTGCAGTTTCTAGAAGGACTGCTGCAAAGTCCAGTGAGTTCTTCTGTTTCCAAGAAATGTCTGGTTTTTTTGTTTTTTTTTCCTTCTCATGTGCAAAGGACTAACAGAATTACCTCGTTTCCAATAAGCTATACTTTATCCATCCTTCACCTTACTATAATATGGTCAATGTCATTAATATATCATTGTTTAAAACAATGTTCCTATTACCAGGAGTAGTTAGAAGCAATCTTTGGTTTATTTCAGTTTGCACCATTTGCAGTCTCAATGCAGTGTGCAAAACACTGATTAAGATGAATGTTTCAGTTTCATTTTCTGGGTAACTTCTGGAATCTCAGATAGCCTGAGGGTGTGTTATTTTATCTAGAAGCAATTATTTTAATTTAATTCTTACCTAGAAGCTTCAGAAAACTTATTTATTTATTTATTTATTAGTGTAATTTTGTGCAGTACTCAACAGAGCAGGATTGTCTACATAAGCAATGTGAATATTTAGGCTTTGGTGTTATGAATGTGTAAGAATTGTAGATCAGTTTTAAGTGAACTTATTGTGTACAGGTATTTAAAGGACAGACAGGTTAGCATTGGATGATATTCTGGGATCTAAAGACATTTCTTTTCACAAATACTATCCTGTCTGTATTTAGATATTACATTTCTGGCACATATCAAACAGGGAGGGGAGGAAGATTCTGAATCATGTTGAGTGCTCCAGAGTCCTGGGGTTTATACATTTAAGAAGCATTAAAAATGTTCTAAATTGTGAACTATGCCTCAAGCTGGGAAAGTAAATTACAAAGAATTCATAGTTCTCAACCTAAGTTTGCCAAGATTGAGGCACTCAAGGTTTAAACCCACTCCTTGCTGTTATTAAATCTGCCTGTTTAAAGTACAGCATCAGATAAATACTTAGTCATTTTCTGGATGGAAGAGTTTATGCATGCTGATAAAATTTATTTTTATCCGTAAAAATGGGGCATCATGCACTGCTGAAGTATTTATTGTTTCATGTTTTTGCTCCCCTAGTTACTCTTACACTCCATTGTGAATGTAATTTCTTTCATTTACAAAGTTACATAGAAAGAATGTGTTTTATTCTGGTAATCTTTCAGGATGATGACAGCCATAATTGTGTGTAAAGTCAAACTGAAAATACTGTTCAGTGTCTTCCAGTACAGAGACATAAAAGGAATGCCACCCTGATGATTTTCACAACATTAACCTCCTTTTGGAAAACTTGTACATTTCAGCCTCTAAATACTTTTTACCATGTTTAGAGTTGTGTGTGACTAGGTTCTATCACAACTTTAAGATAATTTTCAGTGAATATGTTTGTTTTCTAATGATCCATACAAGGCAGAAGGCAGTCAGCAGAGGGCTTTGAGTTCCCCAACATGGGGAGGTCTTACTGACTTCCCCCAAGAGGAGGCTGAGGGGAGACCTTATGGCTCTCTTCAAATACCTGAAAGATGATTGCATTGAGAGTGGGGTTGGTCTTTTCTCACTGATGACAGATAACAGGACAAGAGGAAATGGCCTCAAGTTGCGCCAGGGGAGGTTTAGATTGGATATCAGGAAAAACTTCTTTACAGAAATGGTTATTAAACACTAGAATAGGCTCCCCAGGGAGGTGGTTGAGTCACCATCCCTGGATGTGTTTAAAAACCATTTGGTTGTCTTGCTCAGGGACATGATTTAGCAGTGGGTTGTTAGAGTTAGGTTGGTTGTTATGGTTAGGTTGCGGTTGCAGTTGAACTTGATGATCTTTAAGGTCTTTTCTAACCTGAGCTATGCTGTGATTCTATGATCCTATAAGATTCTTTATGCTTTAATAAATTTTGAGTAATTTGGGGGAATGAAATAAGGGATACATGTGATATTTTCTTTTTAGATATTTTCCGCCTACCCTATCTACTGTGAATGTTCTTAATGAAACAAGTGAACGTACTGATGTAAAGTATGTGAGAAATAAAATACCAATTCTTAATTTTCCTACTTTTTTAATGTATTAAATAGTAAATATTGAAGATGTCACAGGAAATTATGTATTTCTGGAAGCCACAGAATCACAGAATGTTGAGGATTGGAAGGGACCTCAAAAAGGTCACCTAGTCCAATTCCCTTGCCTGAGCAGGAACACCTAGATCAAGTCACACCGGAACTTGTCTGGGTGGGTTTTGAAAGTCTGCAGGAGAGACCCCCCAGGCTATTGACATCTGCATGAATTATTTTGAAATAGACAAACTATGTTTTTGGTAACGGATGTCTAAAACTTTTTTTGTAACTTTTTCAAGTGCTTTAATAATGGGCTACTCTTCTCAGAATCTGAAGCTTTAAATATTGCATATATTTGCACATGGGAAAATATATGTCTTCTTATGGAAGTTTTCATCTAAATTTCTCTGATTCTATAAAACAAATATTAAATGATCTATGTACAATGACAAATTGAACACTGAAGTGATCTAATTTCTTGCTTTCTATAGCTTCTGATTGAAGTATAACATAGGAAGGTTTGCAAAGTATTTACAATTTGCATAACTGTGACTGTTAAATGAAGTCTAAAGCTCTCACTTGTCTTGATTTGACTTTGGAAACGATCTGTGTTCTACTGTAGAACGTGCATCTATATGCTTTATGTAGCTAAAGCTAGGCCTAGCGTTGCTGAGTCAAATCTTCTGTGACTTTAACTTCCCCATTGTTTTATTATAATTGACTCTGATTAAGTTGTCCTTGAGTCCCACCTTTATACATCAGCTTACCTTAAATTATGGTTCCTGAACTGTCTCTGGTTATTTTGGAGTCCTGTATCATTCTTTGAAGCATTACTTTACACCCTTTTATCAGCACTTACAAGCAATGTGGTCCCTTTGTCTGCAGTTTTCTTTTTGGATTACCTTCTCTTTCGCCTTGAGCTGTTGGATGAAATCGTTTTTTTGTTCATCATTCCAGCTGCTGTTGCCAGGAAATTAAAACAGTGGAAAACAGTGCTGTCACTTAGTAAATAAAATATGTGAACAGTGCCAGTAGACAGCTTGTTACTAAGTAGGTAAAATTAATCAAAGGATTTTTTGTTTTATATTTTTTATTTTTTGTAGGAAACTCCAGCAGTGCATAAGCTGTTACAGGGTAGACAGTGTCTGTACTAGTATAGGAGTGTTATATCCTTTGTGATTATAGATATGCAGCAAGATTTACATACACAGTTTAGAAGTGGTGCTTGCTTCACTGTATAACATAACCCCAGAGGAACAGGAATAACTACATTTTATTTTTATATATATTTCGCTCAACATTTTTTTTTTTTTTTGAAAATCATCACTTTTGTAGATTAAAATTGCTACTTTCCTATAACAAAGAGGTTTGAATACTGACAGTAAATGCTCAGAATTTGCATAGTAGGGTGTTTTTTTTCTTGCTTTATGCCTTTGCTACAAAAGACTACTGATCTAACTGCTAATACATAGTGTATTCAAAACTATTAATGCTGTACAGTGTTGGCTGGCTAAAATAAAAATCATGACAGAACAGAAAACGTTAGTTGGAGATCTTTGATACTTAATTGAGCACTTGATATAGTTGCACTGCATACTATCTGATACTGGCATTTTAGCATCTTGTAAAAATATGCAAAACCAGTACTGAAGAAAGAAAAGGGTGGTTAGTGAGGGAAAAATAAACGAGACACAAGATGGTTGTCAATAGGCAAGTGCTGTGAGATCCAGTAATAAATAAAAAGAATCAAAATGGTCATTTAAGCATAAGTGGAATTTAGTTAGCATTGTCAAAACATTGCAGGATGATTCATGATTGGAATAGCTAAAGCGATATGGTTGTATCTGATGCAGAAGCTACTACTGGAAGTAAGAAGGCATGAAGATAAAAGAAAAAAAAAATTCTTCATATTCAGGAATTATGTTATTTTGCCCCTACAACACTATAACAGTAGGATGATATATTTAACGAGACAATTCAAAAAGACTATAATACCATTTCCTTTGTTTTGGAAAAAACAAATGGGGTAACTTATTGAATCATGAAGATACATTGCAGTTGTCCTTGAGAAGAACAATAAATAACTAAATGTAAGGCAGTGTAACATACTTAGGTACAAGTAGTGTGCTTTAAAAGAACTGAAAATAGGCATCACTGGACTGTTAATATCTGGTGACAAACACACACTTGGCATGTTTCAGCAGACTGCAAAATATAAACAAATCATTCATTTTCTTCTAAAATAAATGAATATAGTTATATACGCATATAAATCTATACAGACACAGAAATGCTGTTAACTACAGGATAGAGAATGAGATGATTAATCTATTGTGATACAGTAGTTGATCAAGGAGCTGAGATAGAAAAAGTTAAAGGGAGTTGATGTAATTAAATCTAAATAACAAGGTGCTGTAGATACTATCTCTTGTCTAACTACCTGTTTTTCTTATGAGATCACAAATTTTGTTGACAAAAATTTAAATACTTATGCAGGAAGTAATTCATGTAGCAAACTCCTTCATGGTATGATGTAACACTTCACAATGTTTTTGTGGTTAAATGTGATTGATACAGGCTCACTACAGACCTAAATGTTAAGACAAGTCATTAAGGACCTGTTTTTTAGAAGAACCCTGCAAATATATTTTGACCCTATGTTTTTGTTGTCATTGTTTTGTTTTGTGGGGTTTAAAAAAAAAAACACCAAAAACACAGAAATACAGAATTGAAAGATAAGAGCTAGTAGACTGATGAATGCTGCATAGGGTAGGTATGTATGAGAGGAAACACTGTGTCATGATTAGAACTTCTGAACCTTGAATTCCTGGTAAGTTTTCAGCAATGATGAGGTGCTTTCCTGGATTATAGGTACTGGGAGCGAAATACAGGGGTGAATGCTGTTATAAGGCTTAGCTTGATACGTGCCAGTGAGCAAGGGCTGTAATCCCTTAAATCATGAAAATTGAGTATTTGCTCAGAAGAAAGATTGTAAAAGGCACAACTAGATGCTAAGGATCAGGAGAAAGATTTGGGTTGTTCATCAGCATTACATGTTAATACTTATGTTGGTATGTTTGAACATGCCTAGGTAGGGGAGAGAAATTTTTAGATTTACACCTTGTTGGATTTTTCTGCACATGGTTCTTTTTTTCCTTCTCAGAATGTGGGTGGATACTGACAGTCCAATGTGAATCAACTTTCCCCATACTTTAGGTCTTAAAATGCTTTGGCTCATCTAAACTGGAAGACCCAACTGCAAGCATAAACTATGCCATGAACTGTGTTGGAGAGGAACTTGTCACACCAGGCTTTGACTCTTCTGTTTCACTGAAAAGAAATTCAGGCTTATACGACAGATAGCAGAACATTCCAGCAGGTCACTGGGTTGAAATTTTGGCAAACCAGAACACAGATAGGATTAAATGTTGCATTTGATCTGGACCTAGATTTCTCGAGAGCTGAAAATATTTTAACCTGGAAATTAAGTTCTGTACAAACTATATGTATAATATTAACCTATCCTGACTGATAACTAGGAAAACTGCTGTAAAAATATTTCTTAGTTTTGTACTTAAAGCTGAACTAAAATTAAACTAACGTGCACACAACGTAACACTTTAGTATACAAAATTTAATCATTTATTTATTTATTTATTTATTTTTGTTAGGAGTAGACACAGCCTTCCATAAATTATTAACCTTCCCAGTGAAACAGTGTGTCCAAGCAGATGTAAGAGACTGTTTCTTAAACAACTTAGTTTTGCTAGATACCATTACTGTGACTTTAAATCATGATGTCTCACACATGATGTTCTGACCATTGGCAGAAGGGCAAGGACTATTTTAGGCAACTGGAATCAGAAGTTTTCTCCTTTTTCAGCCACCGTCTCGTTACCATGGAGGTGTTTGGATTCTCATGTGCCACTTTTTAGCAATTCATGCATTGCTAGTCATACAGGGAATCTGATCTGTAGGATAGTTGAAATTTACTTGCAGCTGAATTCATCATAGTGTTGTGAGATCCATGGGAGTTTTGGCATTTTTTCTTTCTTTTTAGTGTTACCTGCCCATTGTGACAAGGTTGGAAGTCATAAGTTTGCTCTCACTTTCATTTCATTGCACAAGTTGCCTAGGAGATCTCAATTACAAGAAAACTCCAAGAGCTCCAAGCTGGAGTTTGCTTATGTGCATGCTGTCTGTTATTTTAAAGTGTGAATGGAAGGCTAAAACAGCTTCCTATTTCTTCTGCATCAGAGCAAATAGCACCAATTCAGCTAAACATCAGTCCTCTCTAGATTGCCAACTATTATGGCTTAAGTGCAGAAATTAATCTTCTTGGGGTATATACTAGCAATCTTGGAAGCCTATTTCCTGCTTCCTGGTTTGGAAACTTACTTTCTTGCCATTCTCAGTTTTCATCTGGGTTTAGGAAACAAAGAATGAAACAAAAATACTCTCTTGCCCCTATGTTCTGTACTTGTATCTTGTTGCAGAAACAATGTAATTAAGGATATTGTTAGGTTAATTCTTGTGTGGTTCATGAGCAAATTATGAAGGTACATAAAACAGCTCTTCACTGAGTCTTAACTAACCATAAATAGAACAGAAAAGGTTTGTCATTTATCTGAAAGCAAACATTTTCATTTAACTGCCACAAGAATTTTGGCAAAGGCGTAACAAGTGTGCTATCTTAGACTCTAACTTTTATTATTTCCATGATTGATTTGCAGATTGTCCATTCACCTTTGTCTGTTGTTTGTGGCTAGAATCATCCAGAATTGGAGCTCAGTCCAGCTTGTGTTGAATAGAGGGTTTTTTTTTTTTTTTTTATGTCTGTAGTGGTTACTGCATTATCAAAATGCACTGAGCAGCATTAGTAATGATCTTCTTTTTCTCCCTGAGGAATTGAGTGCAGTGCTCCCAAGCTGAAAAACTCGTGACTTGATTTGAATATTACACATGAATTACACACAAACTCAATGCTGTTCTGGTGCTTATTTATTTTAGTTGTGTCAGACTCAAAGCATTTGGTTTTAAAAGGAAAAAAAAAAAAACCCAACATATTAAATATTAAAATCCCAAGAGTTTTCAAATTTCTTGTGTTAATAATGTGACACATATCCAGTTATTTCAGAGAGCCTTTATCAAGTGTAGAGGTGTTCTGGAGGTGCTGAGAATCTAAATGTTCTGGTTAGTGATTTTAAAAAATGTACTTAGCAGTTTGACCATTTATGAAAGTTATTCTCTTTCCGTGCCTTAGTGCAGATTTTGGAGTCTGTTTGTAGGTGATAAGGTTTTATATTTCTTAATGACATACACTGTTTTGTATATAAAGTTTAAATTATTTTGCTTTGAATGTAAATAATAAGGCTCTATAAATGGAATATAATTTTGCTTAAAGAAAAGGTGCACATAATTTTCCCTTTCAGTAACACTGTTTCCAGCTGCCACACTACAATTTGCTTTTTAGTTGAGGGAAAAAAAAAGGCGTCAACAAACTTGATTTGTTATTCTGCGTAGTGACAACAGTTACACAGGATGCCATCTTGGGCCCAGCTCTGCAGCCCTTGTTCTGATTACTTGCAATTCATTTCTGTGGTCTTTCTCTAAGTTGACTAATTGAACTCTCAAGAGTCTAATTTTTAGCGACATCTTAATTTGTGTAGAGCAATTTACCAGCCAAATTCTGCTCTTCAGTTCTGTTGGTATATTTTTCCCAGGAGGCAATCTTAATCTGGAATACTTGCTTTTGTATACTTACAGAGTTCTTTTGAGGTGCTTATTTTCAACTATTTTTAACTTTTTTTTTTTATTTTTATAATTGATAATAGATTGTTAATGGTGATGTTAATTCTCACAAGATGATCATTCTTTTAACAGCAGGGAACTGTATTAACCAACAACAGGAAAGCAATTGGGCTAAATGATGCCTCTTTTCAAGCTTGGTATATGTTGCTTTTATTGCAGAAAACTTTTTTTTTTTTCTTTTCTTTTTTTTTTTTTTCCAGTAATATAGAGACTGCTAGTACTTGTTGCTGCTTTTGTTCTGTGTCTCTCTGTACTGATCGTAATTTTTTTCACAACGCTACTGAGATGCATTTAATCAAGAACATTTCTGTATCTTATAATGATTCTAACAGAAATTCCTGACCTTGATTTTTTTCCTTTCCCTCTACCATAATGATGATGATTATAATAATGACGTTCCTACTCTTAGATCACTGCTGACCTTTATTAGGATATTTTTGGCACTTAAAATAGGTTGATTATCTCCCATCTATTTATGTCATTTTTTACTTCAGTAAACTGGTAAAGGATGTTTGTCAGTTTCAAGTGGCTTATTTTTATGGCTAACAATTTTTTCTTTATTGTATTTTACTTCTTGAAAGGTTATACACTTGTTGACAGTATCGATAATTGCTGCCTCTGTGTATGCTTCCATTATTCTGCGGCTTACCATTATTGTTAATTCCTCTTACATCACTGTTTTCCATAGTAGTTTGGGAATCTGATTTTGTAATTTGGGAGAACTTTTGCTTAAGTAGACACTGTTCTTTCCCAAGTATGGTTTTGCTGTTTTTACGGGTAACGTAAAATAGGAAGTATTTATATATATTACGTTACTCATCAAATAAGTCCTTGAAGTCTCTCTTTAAGACTGCATATATTATCTTTTATTTCTGCTGTTGGTTTCCCTGTCTGTTGTGCTTGTGAGTGGTTCTTTTTGTGGGGGTAATGCAAGAAAATGGAAAAGAAAGCCTATTTTATTATTTGTCAGCTTAGTCTTTCGATCTACCATCCACAGGAATTTATTCATGACCTTTGTCACTGTGAAATATGTACAGTGTGATACAGTGTCTAGTTCTCCCAGCTCATTAATACTCATTCCCTGACCTGATGTAATAGTTCCAGTAGCCCTTGTACAACCTTTGCTCTGTGAAGGTACTTGCTGGTCCTTTGCTTGTGGGTGCTGAACTGATTGGGTTTGCTGCCAAGCAATTAATGTTTGCTCCTGAACAGTGATCATCTGCTCTGCATAAATATTAGTTAATTCAGGTTCTCTCTCACAGCATGACCGTACACTGCCAATTGCCCACTCATGTCAGGGCATCTTTTTGGACACTGTTTTTGGAACTGTGTTTTGCTTTATCAATCCATGTGGGTGTAAACTGTCACATATTCAAACTATAGGCCCCTATTTGATTAGAGACCAGTCATCAGAGGAAGTGTCTTTCTTACTTTATGAATTGTTGTGAATTAGACATTGGTCATTTTCATTCAGAAATGTCTCTAGGGAAAAGAAATAATGCATTGCACTAATATTCAGAGAAGAATGAATGAAAGATAATGTGTGTTTCATGAAAAAAGGTGGGATTACATTATAGTGCACCAGAAGGGCTGAAGTAGTGCATTAATCCATTTCACAGGTAATTTGCATTAGATATTTAATTTTGAAATGTCTCCTCCATATCTTACAGGAGCTAACGTATTTGTTGTTGTTCAGTCTTCCAAGTTAGTCTGTATCTTCTGTATTAGGTAGTGACTATGTATGATGGGAGGTAGTGTTCGTGGACAGATGACATAACCTAGTGCACAATTTTCACAACTGAAGCCTAGCTCATAACAAACTTTTTCACTTAAAAAGGAGTAATGTATTCACTATTGTTATTGTCAGTATTTACTAGTATCACTAGGCAGACTTCATCATATATGCAGAGAGTCTAAGACTTTCAGCACAATTTCAAATATGTATTGGAAAGAAAACTATTCACTTTAGTAGTAGGCTTTGAGATGTCTTGAGTGTTATTGTGTGAATATTCATGAAGAAAATAAAAATAAATTTTATTAAATGATTGTTATTACACACTGAATTCTACAGGTGGCAGGGGGAAAAGGCTTGTTGTCACCATGTAAGATTGCTGTGTGGTGTTGGCCTGAACTCCAATCCTCAGCCTTCCATGTAGGTGAAGCGGTTGTAGTTATACATTTTCAGAGAGCCCTCTGGCTTGTCTGGGTAAAATTCCACACTTATATGGTGTTAGAAGTACCCTAAACTGGTACCTGTAGAATAATTTTGAGGTTTCATCTATGATTTTCAGACAAACATTGATTTCAGGTCATGAAATGTAATTTTCGGTTTCCTCTGTCACACTTAGCACATGATTTGCATATATTCACATCTTTTTTTATTACTGCTTCTCACTAAGGTTAGGAGTTCTTAGCAGACTGCTTTTAGAGAGATAATGTGGTCAGATGCAGTATTTCTCAAACTTTCTCCTAGACTGTAGGCAGCCAGCCAAGATCAAATGTCCTCCCTTGGAAAATCAAGCACATTAATAATGTTTGGTTTTCTCTTCTTAAATATTATGACCACAGAGAAGTTACTTTATCAGCTGGTTTACTTCAAGTTTTTTAGATGCTCTTGAGTGGAAGGAAGAGATTAGCTTTATTAATCTGTAGTCCTTTACACATCCCTTGTGGCAGTATATTTTTGACACATTGCTGCAATTAAGTTTAGAACATTGTTCAACGCTACACTGGGAAAGTATTTTTCTTTTCTATTAAAGTCACTCTGTCTTTTGAACACTATTTAGGAAATTGGCTTTTGGGGCAGTATTCCAGTGAGTGACTTAGAAATATGTAACACTGGAAGTCAAACATGTTGAGTTCCCAACTTGCCTAAATCTTTATATAAATGTACTTCTCCTGGGCAAGCAAAACCTTCCTGATAATAAGGAAATTGGCATTTGGAGAGAATGTGGTGTGCTGAAGATAATTTTCATGTCTTTTCATTTATTTTTTTTTTTTTCGTGTAGGAGGGAATAAAGTTTTCTGACTTTCCCCCTCTCCTTCAGATTCCTTTTTCCATTGTTTTCTGCTTCAGAGTTAAACAAAACATTTCTGGAATATTTGTTCAGGGAAGGTTATCTTATAGCTTTTCCTAGAGAGAAAGTACATCTTAATTAAGAAGATTTTTTTTTCCTTCTGCTAACGTCAGTAACATAGCAACCCTTTTTCTTTCATCTACCTTGCATGGTAGTTTTATCCAGGTGCCTTGGAGCATCTCACTTCAAAGTAACATTTAAAATCCTGTTTTGCATTCCTAAAGACAATAGCCATGTGTTGTCAGCAGTGAATCAAGAAGATAAACCCCTTGGTGAAAGGCTGAGTTCACTGTAAGTGTGGCATAAGCTGTTCTTCCAGGAACTAGTGATTGCTCTTCTGGGTGAGAGTAGTCCTTGTATAATACTGTTGCCATGTTGTAGTTGTTCATATGCTAATGAGAGTATAACTGTGATTTGTCACATACATCTTAAAAATCCATGCCACTATTAGCTGTTGTTTTAGCTCTAACAAGCAGATGTTGGCATCATGTCAAAAGCTTTTTCATAGTTGTCTTTTTTTTTTTTTTTTTAACACTTAAGGGCCTTCATGAATGCCTAAGAACATATCAGATAGTTTCTATGCATCAGTGGCTTTTCTACCTTTGAACTAATTAGGTGTTGTCACATAATTGATGCTTAATAAGTGTAGTTTTAAAATGTTTTTAGTTATGTCATCTATCTGCCATATCAGTTTGGGTTCCCTTGTTTTCTTGAATTGAAATACAGATTTATCTTTAGTTTCTCATGTGCTCTGCTGTACTGGTGGTGGAATACTTTTTTTACAGCACCATGTTGGGAAACTATTTAAATGGCTTATTCTCAAACTGTTTTTTTCAGTTCCCTACGGTGTTTAAAAAAAAAAAAAAAAAAAAAAGGATAAGGTGCATATGTAAATGCAATTAATACGAGATTGCATTAAGATATCTGTTTTATTAATGCAAAATAAGAGCCTTTTGAATTTATTCAGCAGCTTCTTCCCCATCCAATTCCCCCAAAAGCTTTTTTCCCACCCCACTCCCAAAAGAAGTAAAATGTTTCACTGCATACAAAATGAGAAATTGACTTCCTCTTTAGCTCCATAGAAGAATTCTCTTAGTATAATCCCAGAGGGGCAAATATGTGATGCTTTTTTGGGTACAGTTCTATGCAGCTATTATTTTTTGGATACTAAGCTTACTTTCCTTTTATGTCTGTTAACAATAAGTTGAATTTGTGGTAAGATGCACTGTATCAGAGAAGGACAAGCAGACTGGCAGTGCTTTAACTGAGTTAGCCAGTGGCAATGTCTTTCCTTGGACTTAGTGAAGTAAGCACTGTGTAGCATAATGGTATATCTTGGAGTGTACTTCTATTAATATTCCAGTACAACATAAGAAATAGATTTGCAAAAATTAAAGCTCCAAAACAGACTTCCTGCTCTCTACTAAAATGAATAATGGATCATTTCAATGATTTTGTTCTAAGTGCTAATCAAAAATATAATGATTTGCAAATCATTGCTCAAATCGGAGCAGTAATTTTAATTTTCAGCAATTACAGTCATTACATTTTCTTTATCTTTCAGAAATTACAGTTTATCAGTTATGTAAAATGGTTTACAGAATAAACTGCTCCTTATGATTTTGAAGCAGCTGTTACTTAGTGCTTCCTGGTTATCTTAATATACGTTCTACCAGCCTTAAGCTTTAAGTTACAATAAGATAAACTTATTAGTACTTATGAAAGTAGATCAGTCCAAAGTTATAAGACTTGAATACTGTAATAGAGTTTCATTTGACTGATTCCATGAGCAGATTGCATTTGGATTCAGCCTCGTTGACTGTGGACATCAACATCCCATGCCTCGAAATTGAGGCATGGCTCAAATTGTTTGGTTGAGCACACATAGAAGTGGTGTTTATTTCTTTCTGTGACAGTGACTGAAATGATTGCCTCTGTATGGTGACAAATTTAGGTTTCAATTTTTTCATAAGCAAATTCATTTGGAAGCGACAGGGGGAAATTACATAGCAAAGAATAGAACATTCTTGTTCCTTCAATCCTCAGGAGGCCCTCTTTGCTAAGGTGTTTCAACCCACAACCCTTTGTGCCCTTAAATAAACAGGCTCCAGGTTGATTTGAATTCACTGGCTATCGCTCATCTAAGTTTTATTGTTTAAAAGGCAGCTGATGCCTTTAAAACACCTCTCCCTCACCCACATCAGTTTGTGTATATATCGTATACACACATCATATATAACAAAAACCTTGAGATGTTAGAGAAGTAGGCTTAGATCCTAAGGATAGATTGAAAGGTTGAATCTCATTTTCTGGACTAGATCTGTAACTGCTAGGCTATTGTGCAGAAAGCAATTTCTGCTGCCTGCGTTTCTCATCCACCCTATTGCTAAGCTGCTGTAAGTGATTCTGAGGTCAGCTGTTACATTGCTGTTTTCTTCAGCTTTCAGCCATCACAAATAGCTGTAGTCTTGCATTTTTAAACTAGCTCTCTCAGTGATGCAAGGATGAATGGAAAGGTGTTGGGAGGGAACTGCATGACATTACAAGTTTTTTGTCTACTAAAGATTATTTAAAAACAAAAATCTTAATTCTTCTTTCCCCTTTTAATGCTTGTTTTGCTATCTCAGGTACTTTCATCTCTAATTCTTCAGTGGTTCTGGTTGGTTTGAGCTCAGTTTTGCAACTTTAGACTTGTTCCAGTGTCAGTTGTATAGTCGCTTAATGGTTTTTGCATTGTTTATGCTATTTTTGTCTGTCTTGAGTGCTGAAACCTAAATGGGAAAGGTTCAGATTCCATCTGAATGAAATGGTAAATGGTAGAAAAAGAATGGAGAATGAATTATACACTGTGTTTATTCAGTGGAATAGACTATTGCTACTTCAGAGACTGGTTGCTATAATGCTGTTGAATTTTTTAATGTATTAGTATTTTGCCATTTTAGGGTTTTTTTTTGTTTTGGTTTGGTTTCTTTTCAGATGGAAATGTAATTGATAAACTTTTTGTGGATAGTATCTTGCATTACTTTTTGGTTTAAGAGAATGTCTTATTCTAAGTTTGTTGTTCACGGGCTGTTGGTTTCGTATTCTTTTTTTTCTGCTTATGAAAAGCACCAATAGGATCTTGCAAGGTTTGTGGATATTTACATAAATTTTATCTTGGCAGTGACATTTCATAAACTCTGTGATAGTCCACGAACCATCTGGAAATACGTGTTTCTGTTTCATGTTCACATCCATGATTATATGGACTTTTCAAGTACTGGTATAACTTTGTGATCAAACAAGCAAAGCACATATACTGCTTGTGGGGAGAGATACTGCAGAGCAGTGTGCTTGATGATGAATCTCTTTAGAAGACAGAGCCTTACTATGAGACATTTGTTCCCTGGCTTTTATGCAGTGCTGCAGCAATTGTGCTCCTGAGTCTCATAGACTTGGCACAATTTAACTATTAGTGAGCTGATCAGCTCTACCTTTAATAGGCTGGAGAGGGAAAAGGACTGTGAGTTCATGATTTTGCATGTCAGTGTAGGTGGGCATGAAGCTTGGAGGACTATTGATTGAGTTTTGCATGTGATATTGACAAGACTTGACAAAGTTAGTCTTTCTTTTGGGAAATCTGTCACTATTTTGATTTTGCCAGTACTACATTTATATCCAGTGTTCTTTCCCAGTTCCATTGATATAATGGGAGAAAAAACAAATACAACAAGGCCTGTGCTACCCTATAGTCAGAAAGGACAGAAAATATAAATATGCTTTATTATTTCTATAACTAGAAGAACAATCTTACGTACTTTTTTGAATGCTCACTACCCCATCATTTCAGCAGTTGCACAGATGTGTTTGCAAGTTCGCACTTGATACTGTGCTAATTGTCACAAAGTTGCAAACAGCACAGTAAACATTTCCACTTCTATAATTATATTATGGCTTATAATTATATTTTGTGCCATAAATGAACACTTGTATGGGTTCATACGTTGTTGCATATCCTCTGGGGTTTGAAGGAACATTGTGAAATACTAATAGGAAAGCAAAATTATAGTAATATGTGTAAATTCATTCTGTGTTGATGATGACAAAATCTCATGAGGTTTTCTCTATGTGGGCCAAAATTGTGATAAGAATGACCATTCAAGTTTGCATTTGTCTTAACTGAATACTGAAGATGATTCTCTTCCACACACACAGGAAAAACCTGCTTCACGACTATGGACATATTAAACCTTTTGCTGGAATTAAAATTTCCTCTTTATCTAACAAGCTCTCTCTTCTCTATCAAAATAAAAATCTTGGCAGTTTTAGTCTGGATCTGATTTTGACTTACTAGAAAGTATTGAATTCATAGGATTGAAATTCTGTTTAGACTTCTAGCTTAAATATTAATCATAGATATATTGCATCAAGGAAAATTGTTACAAAGTTTGGATGGCTTATTCAAACTCAAAATGAATAGCTAAAATAAACTTGTATATACTTATACTAACCTTATTTCCTTGATAAACTAGAGATTATTTTAGATATGTTATAAAATTATTTGCACAGATTCAGAAGTCATACAAAAAAAAAGTTCCTAGTTCATTCACAAAGTCATAATTTTCTGTCTTAAGCCATCTTGTATAAGTAAGCAGTGGTGAAACTGAGGTTTAGGTACAGAATTGGTGACTGCTGTACCCTTAACCTAGGTAGACCCGCACTTCTAATTCTGACTGCAGTGATTTGAACAGCTCGTACATCCATGTTTTCCACTGTGTCTGATGCCAAGTGACCTATAGACCTTTCTGTATGTATGTCAGCATAAGTTTTTTGCTCAGTCACAAGCTGAGCAATCCAGCACCTATGTCATTCTTGTCACTTCATTTGTATTTGTTGTGATTGGATTTTACACACTGAAAACAGCATCAGTGGGGATGACTGTGCTTTTTGTGTAGAACAATTGATATAAAAATCACTGCAAGATATGTGGCTGGGAAATGCATGTCACTCATTCACAGTGAACTGTGGTTAGTGGATGAACAGTCATCATGCTGATGATAATGGTGTAAAAGATGCACCAAGGGATGAGAACTGAAGATATTAAGAATATTTTGAAAAGCAGGAGACAATAAAGCTGAAGTTAATACATTTGCTGCCAATTTCAGGGGCTAAGAAATCTTGCTTTTTTTTCTCCTGTTGGAACAGACCACAGCCACATGTCCTGCTGTGTTCTTGATAAATGTTCCTAATGTGAGCTAGCAGCTTGGGTCAAATTCACTTTCATAAACATATATGTTTATCACTATTTGGGATGCTGTATAGCACCTGGCTAAACCTCCAGCTGCTCTTGCAGTCTGATATGGGTCTCATTGACTCTATAGATGTCTGGACATATTAAGATACCGCTAGATGCCTATATTTATGTGCTTGAATTGAACTTCAATTTCTTTATAGTCATTTTTATTTTGTTGATGTTTTTATTTTGTTGTGTGAGTTAGATTTCTTATTGAAGATTTACAATAGTTTGAAATTACGGTTTCTGACTGTACTTAAACATTGGTAAATCAAAAAATTGGTAGAGCTGTTGTGGATTATTTCTTGTTACAGTTGGGTGAAAACCTAGCGTAGCTTGTATATGTGACTGGTCTCTCCTGTTCCTGACATACGGTGGTATTGTTAGCTAGTAGTAGGGCAAATATCTATACTGTGTAAGCGGACCTAATTTAGAACTCTGTCCCCTTCTCCCTCTCCTCTCTGGCCACAGAATTATGGGGTCATCCACTGTCAGGATGACAAGGACAATAGAGATACCAAAACTCAAGTGTGGGGGACTCCAATCACTGTCTGATTAAGCCCATCAGCATTAGTAGTTCCCAGCTGCTGTGTCACTAGGATGTGGTGACCCCTGTCTTTGAACAGAGAAACATGAAAATACATGGAACACTGCCTGGTGTTTTAAAGTCAGGCATCTCCAAGCCCTAAGTGGGACTTAGGCTGGAATTGCTGCTAGAGAGCAAAGCCTGTGCTGTCCCGTGGCCAAGGATACCTCCACCAACTTCTTACTCCAAGGACTGAATGACTCATGATCTTCTATGTAAAGTCTGACTATAGGTTATGATTATAATGCATGCTGATTGATAGGAATTTGACTGGATCTGAAAAGAATTCAGGTGACTGAGAGCACCATGTAACACTAAACTCTAGAAAATCTGTGGAAATATAAGCAACGCTAAGAGCTACAAATTATATACTAACTCACATTTAAATTAAATATATTTAGTGATCATTTGTTTATTGATCAGAGTTTGTCCTTTTTTTTAGTTATCATTTTTCTTGGCTTCATGAGAACTAATTTCCAATGGAATGCAAGTAGCATAATATTTAATTATTTTAATAGGTTTGACGCAAGGATGTTTATAAGTGCTCTTTGGTCTGCAAACTTCAGCATTATCTAACGTTTTTTTAGTCCGTAATATAGACATTATTAAGCATTTATTTAAGAAGACAAGATTTTGTTCTCAACTATAGCATGTGATATTTAAATGCAGGAGGCTATTAAATTGAGTAGCTATACAGTTGAGTCATTCACTTTCAAACAGATTAATGAAATGATTGTACAGATAGGAAAAAAAAAATCATGCTCTGCAACTAGGTTTTTAATTCTTTGTTTTGTTTTATTTCTGCATAGTTTGCTGTGTGTTGCTTAATAAGATGAGGATTAATTTTCAGTTTCAATTTTCAAGTTAGGGTCAACAGTTGACCCTAAATGATGTACAAGAAAAATCAATACATCTGAGGAATAGAAGGAAAGAACTGTGAAAATTGAAGCATTTTGTTCTTAACTCACCTTCTCAGCTTGCTGGCAGTGTATTACCTGGCAGTGTAAAGCAAACAAGGTTTGTTGTTTTTCTTCCTGGTGCTAGCCAGCTTATCGCTTTTTAATGCCAAGCCAGTTGTGTTTCTTCTGATTCAGAATGATAGTGTGATGCATTTGATGTGTATTTTATGACTTTCTAGGTTACTCCTAACGTTTTCCCAGTAAGTATGATTGGTTGAGAAGCTGTTATTATTTTTCTCTCATATTTGTGCAAAGAACTTTTTATAAATGGTTTGCTACACTGTTAAACAGTGCACTGGTTCTCTAGCTTTTCTTTTGGCTCAGCGTCTTTTCTGGTTATTGAAGGGAAAGATGAAAGGGATTGTTCTGGCAGGCAACAATGCATGTCTTCTGCACTGTTGTGTGGTCACACAATGATATAGGTGCAGTGATGTTTCTCATTTGATTTCAGATCAGAACCATCTGCTGATCTCGGGACAAGCAGATTACTAGGTTAAGCAGTAAGCATTTGTCAGACTGCAGAGGAAGGTCACTGAGTATACTGTAGCCGTAGGCTGTGCTTTTCTTTCTTCAGTCTGTCTTTTTCATAGTACCTATGTTAAGTCTTTCAATTTAAATGCTATTGCTTACATCCTAAATATTCAGAAAGTAAGGCAAGGTGCTCATGAATAATTTCAGTATTTCATTTTCCCTATAAAAATATTTTTGCATAGCAAAAGATATGGTGACAAGAGAAGTCCCTGATCTCTCTAAACAAATTTCATAAATGAAGCTACTTTCTTTCTTTACCTTTGTTTTTCACTGCTAACGTGATAATAATAAGCAGGCCTTTAGAGGTACAGAAGGCAAAAAAAATAAGCATTGGAAGGAAATTAAAGAATGGGTAACAAAGGTAGTTTTGTTTCAAATGAGATAACGCAAAAAGATAAACAGTCTCATAGAAATACCACTGTTCAGGATCTTTGTGAAAATGAAATCAAGAGCTAAAAGGACTTTTCTTCCTCGGTGTGGTGTCAAATTAAATGTTATTGACCTCCTTCAATGATTTATCGTATGGAGAAGACAGGAAGGATTGTATGCTGATATTAAAAAAAAAAAAAAAAAAAGTTTTGAAACTATAAACACCTTTCACAGGCAAAACTCATCCTGAAGTTTACCCTTGCCAGAAGCCCCTTGGAAATCCAAAAAATCAAGTAGGTGTGTTCTGCTTGAGTAATCACATGTAAATGCAGATGTGCCAGCAGCACTATAATAATGACTCTAGTGTCTTTTGAAAGCACTCTGAAGCTTCCGTTCAAAGATCCTCTTAAATAATTAATTTTTTTTTCCCAATTTACATGGAATATGTAATGATATCCCTGAGAACCAGATTTCCTTCCCTTCTTTTCTTTCCCATTCAAGGAATAAGTACAGCATTTTAATTTAAGTCAGTGCTTGCTAACCTGTAATGTAAAGTGCCAATGGAAAAGAAAGTTGATGGAAGAATAGGTCTAGATAGTTCTTTGTTGTAAACCTCAGTAACCTTTTATGAATACAGAAGTGACAGCTTGAAGGACCAACATATCTCTGAAGTGATCATAGAAGGCTGACTTTCTCTCGGCGAGACAATGTACTTTCTTATTCCTGGAAGACTGCTATATGATCATTTACGCTATCCTGTTTGTTAAGACTGGCTGGTCAACTGGCTGCATGTATTTGTAATCTATTGTTGTTTCTTTTTTTGTTTCTTTGTTTTTTGGCAGATACTGAACGCCTCTATACATTGGTGTTTGAAGAGATATGTGGGCGTTTTGGAAAGACCTATACTTGGGACATAAAATCTTTAGTCATGGGTAAAAAAGCACTAGAAGGGGCACAGATTATTCGAGATGTTCTAGATCTTCCAATAACCAAAGAGGAGTTATTACATGAAAGTAAAATGAAGCAGGAGAAGATATTCCATACAGCTGAATTGATGCCAGGTATGCTTCTCTTGAGTATTTCTAAACTGCTTATGGAATTAGCTAAATGCTAGCCAAAGTAGAATTTTTTAATCTGTCAGTAAAAGTTCCTCTTAGAGACTCAGTTTCATCTCTCTTGCTTTCGCAAGTTTTATTCAAATTTGTTACTTACACGTGAAAGATATTTTGTCTGTTGAAAGTACTGTTGTTTTTTTTTCTTATTTACTTGCACAGCTGCTTTTTATGTGTTTTAAAGAACAGAATAAAAAGCAATGTAAATATGCCCAAATTCAGTTTCATAAACTAGGACTCTTTAGAATGGATGCTGGCAACTGTGTAACACAATAAGTCATTTTTCTCTTGTCCAACTTTAAGCATAAATATTCTTTTTGATGGACAGGTAAATGTATTTGCCCCCCCCCCCCCCCTTTTTTTTAAGATTGGATTCATCTTTCCTAATTTGAACATTTAAACTTAAGCATGACATCTGAGCCAGATGTGTAACAATGAAAAATGAGGGTTTCTCAGGTTATTCTAAGACAGAAAAGTGTAACCCCTCTATGAAGCATAAACCAACTGCCTTGATAGGTACAAGAGAATGAATCTCATTTATGATATAAATTCATACATTATATTCCATTACATTTACATATGGAATGCTTAGAGAAGAATCCTCATCCATAAAAACATAAGCAATATTTAAAACAAGGACTGCTGTTAACTTTTTGTACAAAGAAAAAGTCCTGGAGCAAATATCAATAATTTATGGGGGGAAAAAAAGGAAGTGGGGGAGGAATGAAAAAACAAACAAAAATATATGTATATTTAAATAAGGTCACTATGTGTCACTAAAACAATTCCAAAGAGGTTTTTTTCTCTTTCAATGTGTGCTTGTCTTTTGTGTTTTTTGTTTGTTTGTTTGTTTTCTGGCAATTGCTGCAATATATTAATTATATTGTTTTAATTTTTATATCCTTTTTTTTTTACCTAGTTTCATAAGGCATTAAGAGGTTAATTGTTAAAAATATGTGATGTGTTAAGACCAAATAAAAAGAAGCAAAAAGGAAAGATGTAATTTGCTTAGGTAACTAAAAACTTGAATCTCCTGCACAGCCAACTTATCTGCATGTCTCTCTGATCCTTTTTATATGCAGCATTTTTGAAACTGTGCCTTTCTTGCATGTAGATCCAACTAAGACTGTAAGCCTAGTTAAACTCACTAGGAAAACAAAAGTGATGAAGGGCTTTGTTTTTCATTTTTTATGTCAAACTTCTGCAGATATATCTCATGCAAGACAAAGAAAACCTTAGTCTGGGTTTAAAAAATGTCGGATAGATAGATCGGTGGTGGAAGTGTTAGAAATCACAGAGAAGAGTCACTTTAATGGAGCAGCACGTGTAGTAGATGCCACGGAGTGAATAGTCTATATTTGCTGGGGATTATGTTAATGTCAGTGAAGTAGCTTGAATACAGATGCAGAGAGATGATGGAATAAATTAGCCAAAGGAAACATGAAGCTTTGCGCTGTTTCTTTCTTCAAAAAAATGAGTTCTGGGCTTGCTTGTCTGTTATAGATGAATCAAGAAAAATTCTTACCGAGGCAAACGTGGACATTTTTATCATTTCCAGAATTGTTCAACTGGTTACTCTTTCAGTTCAACTGTATACATGGGATAATTTTCTTTAGACAATTCTCTAAAGCAGAATTAATGTTAATGTAAATACTTGATTCTTAATGCCATTGTGAGGATCAAATGCTGCCTTGGTCACTGAAGTAATGGGATTTGTAATTTATACCAATATATGAGATACAAGCTGAATGCCATGAATTTTAAGAAAAACAGGTTGATATTAGGTATTAATCTAGAAAAAATTGCACTAGCTACTTAGTATTTATTTTATTTAAGGACTAACCTATGCTTCATTCTGATAGCCAGAGTTTTTTAATTGATACTTTTCTCATGTACTTTCATGTCTTCTGAGAACATTATTTAATATAAGCCTTGTGGATTTATTCTGCTGCTTTTTAATACTCTTTAATTAAGAATGAACATCATGCAGGTATTGTCTAAGATGTAAGGCAGTGGTGACATTTTAGGTTTACAGTGTTCTCTGACTAATCTGGTGTTTCAGATTGTAATAGGTAAATACAGGAAAGTAAAAGTTAATTGTCATAATATTGGAAGGAGTAAGGTGATTCTGACATGATGAGCCTCTAACTGGTCAACTTTTGACATCTATTAGGCAGGTGGCATTCTAGTTTCAATCTATTTTGACAATTTTTTTCTGGGAAATAAGATTTGAATTTTGATTGACAAAGAACAATGCTGAATGATGCACTATTTATGCACTATATTTATTTATTAATATCATATTTATTAATGCTGTGCATTATTTCCAGCAGCGATAAGTCTGTTAATTCCCAATTAAGTAACTGACAGTTATGTTATTGGTGGTTAGGGATGGTATGGAAGTTTTGCCTGGCAGTGTATATCAAAGCCATACCTCTGCATAAAAGCTTTCAGAGATACTAGTATCTGAAGGTGTAGATTGCAAGATTTTGATATAGCTAGGCTGACCAGCAAGCCTCAAAGTATCAAACTGTAGTCAAATAGAGTTTTAATCTATGATGAGAAGACATTCAATGGGTGTACTGTTAACATAAACCTGGAATATATGCAGTCAGAAAAATCTACCTCCAAGTTACACAGCTGTCAGTAGGTACTATTGCCATGTCAAAGTTAAGAAATTAATGCCATTCTTTCATACCTGTCTCCATTTTTTTTTGGTGCAGCATCATTACAAAGCACAGATGCTTGAGGGTTGTGTGGTGGTGTGCTTTTTGCAGAAATTTTCCCCTCCTGGGTCATCTTTGTGAGAACTGGGATTTCTTCCTTTTCAGTTCCTTTTCAGCCATTGCAGAATGTGAAGTGGAAATCAGCTTACTGTTCAGACTATCTTTTGTAGACTGGAGTAGATATTTTCAAAGCTTAGTTTTTGTACTGAATAAAGTGAATTAGAAATTACAAGAAGAGAAGTAGTATAAGTTTCAATAAGAACTTATTCTAGAGCTGTATGTCTTCTTTTTTTCTATTTAAATCTTAACAGTTCTAGTCAACCAGCATTCTAGTTTAGTTTGCTTAGCTATTATTTCTTCAATTAGCATCTGTGCCCTTTACAGTTAAATAGACTTCCTACCATGTTTTCTTTTCCTTGCTATTATTGTTTTAATGATAAAAAAAACTTTTTTTTTTTTTTTTTTTTGTGAGTCCATGCGGATTCAGTGAACCTGTAGCTCCAAAAGGTCTATCAATTAACTGCTGCACATTGGAAGTGATCATGTCTGTTTGGCTGATTTCAAACATTTGGCCTTTGCAGTAAGTCCTGAAGAGCTGCAACCCCCAAATGCTTTTACCAGGAAGTCGTAAATACAGTTGAAAGAGATTTCAAATTATGTAAAATTTAGCAGGTGTTTTTTGTTTGTTTGTTTGTTTTTTTCCCCATGGGCTTACCTGTGTTAGAATGTCTAGACTATGACAAAATTATTGGCTTGATAAACAAGGAGACCCTATGCCTCTGGAAGAATCTTTGGTGCTCTTTAGAGAGAAGTAAGATGAGAAGATAGAATTCTTCATTATAGCCAATTATTTTCCCAGATGAGGAATAGGTTATTAGTTTCCATCTATATTTCTGAAACTCAGTGAAAAGATAATGTACCATTACAAATAGCTTTTTTTAAAAATGATGTCTTGGAACAAAAAAGAAACAGGTGGATATGAGAGAGATATTTCCACAGTCTCATGAGATTCATGGCAATTACATCAAGCGTTGGATAGTCCCACCTCCATCACTCTATCACCATCATAGCAGCAAAACTGAATTCACCTGAGGATAAAGAATGTGCAGGTAATGAATAGCACTGTTCTGATGGGCTTGGAACTCTTTTAGCACATAAAAATATTTTAAAATCAGTTTGTGGCATTGGTGAACAGCCGGCTTCTTATTGTTCTCAGTAAGATTTATTTTCTCTTTAAGTACTTTTTATGCTTTGTTGCAGTTGAGATTTTTACTGTAAATTGCTTTTAAGATCTTAAAGGATTATTATTGAATTGGCTAAAAATCCAATCAACTTGACAAAGCCCTGAGTGGCAATGTTAGCTTTTCTTTGATTAAAAGGACTGATGAAATCTTGAAAAGCTTCGATTTGAATCTGATGTTACATTTAACACAGTAACTGTAAATGATTTTTAAAAGGAAGAGTAGTCTTTCTAGACATAAACTATATTTATTTTTAAGATTTCTATTTGTTCACAACTGGCCATAAATCAAGACAAGCATAATGCATGTACATACTAATTTAAGCATATAAAGCACTTCTTTAGCCATTTTCTCAGAAGTGAATGTTTTCTTTGTAACGTCCACTGAAGCCTCAGACTACTTCTTCTGTGTAATCACTTGTAGACTTGAGTGTGGGTGTCTAATGTGCCTTGTTTTTTGTGACCCAGAGGTCAGGTGTCCTCTGCACTCATGCTGTTAGTGTGAGTAGAAAGGTGTCTCTGGCACAGTGAATGAGGAGCAACAGTGTGTGATGTATTTGAAGAACTCCTTGGAGTGCTGAAAGTCAGCAAGAAGAGAGTGAAGTTGTATTTGTGCTCATAATTTGCTGGCAAGTTATGTGAAGAAAGTGCATGGTGACCTGTATATCTCCTCCAACAAAAATTTCAGTGCACAGGGCAAAAATCTGTTGATCAGGATTGTTCTCTAAAAATAGTCTGTAGCAATGTTGTTTCTTCCACAGAATATGCTACATGTCAGCTGCAAGATTTTTCAAGCACAGTTATATTAGCATTGCCTACATAGTATAGATAAACTCTGGAATTACAGGGAACTGCGTAACAGTTAAACTGTTAATTGGATGTCATTACTATATGGATGGCACACAGAGATGAATGAGAGATAGAGTACATGGTAATATTCATGAAAGAATTGGTCACTAATAATGCCACTGTTTATTCGAGGCCTAATTTAATTTAAGTAGGTTTTGGGTGTTATAAGTGTATTATTAATTTTCACATCATAATGAATAATGCCATTTCAGTATAAAATGTGATAACTAAACACTGAGCAGTCGGCTTCAATAAGGTCTAAGACCCTCATAGAGAAAGTACTGAAGCATGGGTTGGATGAACAGACAGTGAGGTGGATCTGAAAGGCTGGGGGGACAACCAGGACCAGAGGATAGTGGTCAGTGATGCGAAGACTAGTTGGAGGCCAGTAGTGAGCAAAGTACCTTGGGTGAATAGTGGGTCCAGTCCTGCATTAATGATCTGGATGTTGGGGTGGAGTGCACCTTCAGTAAATATGCAGAAGACACAAACCTGGGAAGACTGGTATTCTTGTCTGCATATACAGACAAAATATGGCAGTATGCCCAGAAAAATGATTCCTCCCCTCAGCTCAGCATTGGTGATGCTGTTGTGTCGAGTTCTGAGGCCCCTGGTACAAAGCAAGACATGGATGTACTGGAAAGAGTCTGCTTCAAGGTCACCAAGGCAATCAAGGGGCTGGCCACTTCCCTTTGAGGAGAGACTGAGAGCTAGGGCTGTGCCTGGAGAATAGAAGGAAGGGAATCTGAGTTCCTGAACTTTTGCACTACATGTTTGTATTGGTCACTGAAAAGGAAAGTGTGATAATTAGCCACAGGGTTTTGTTGTTCAAAATATTTCTTGAGAATATTTCTATAGTCTCAAGAGTAATAAATTCTTCCTATTGGTTTAGGTTTTATTAGCATTTGGTTTTCCCCAAAAGTTTCTAATTTCATTGATGTTCGTGATTTATCTGTTTTTAAACATGCTGATGTTTAAAGTTGATCCTTCTTCTTTTCAACTTACATATCTGAATTTAGTGTACAGTTCTTTTCATCTAATTTTCTTTCCAATAGTCATCGTTGTGTAACTGTTACATCAGAAATATAGTATCTGTGTCTCTTCTAAAACTTAATATTTGAAAGGATAGAAGAAATAACATTATTTTATCTTTTTGGTTATTTAAAATTAAAAGAGTATGTTTGGAAATAAATCATGACAATGTAAGATATTTGTTCCTGATCTTATTACATGAAGAAGTTGTGCTGTATGGCCTGGGTTTGTAATTGTGTATGTACCACATCAGGAAAGTCCTCCATAACTAATGCTGAAAAAAATGGAGAACCATGTTTCTTTTGATCCAGTAGGAGAAATAGAGGATGGTGCCAAGAAGCCTAGCAGATAGATCTCTCTGTGGTGGATGGATGTTGATACTGTACATTAGCTACTAGTAAGTGAGTGCACGGGAGTGCACTCTATATTTTTTTTCTAATCCATCTTGCTGTTTTTACACATATAATTTTAAACTGATTACTTGAATATATTATTAAAGTATATTTTCTGAGTAATGTAAATCTTTGCTGTCTGAAGGTGTTAGGTATCTAACACCTATCTTATAGGTCAGAAAGTCAAAAAGCGAAGGTAAATATGCACACATTTATGCACTGAAATTATGACCTGTGTAGAGAGAATATGAGAGAGAACCCTGAGTAAATAACCTTTCAGCAACAGCACTTTTCTGTGGCTGGCTACCGCCAGTAGAAATGTGGAGTAAACATGCACTGACAGATTAGCTGAAGCTTTGATGCAGCAGGGCTGAAGATAATTAGCAATCTGAACAGAGGTATCGTGTTCAGAATGCTGCTATGAAGAAACACTGAAGCCTTTGCATGGGAGATTCAAAACTTGCACTGAATAACAAAGCGTATTTCCTTCTTACAGTGACTGCTGTATTTTCACCATTCTTGGCATTAACCTTCACTAGAAGATTGGAGCAGATTAAAATTTCTATCTATTGTGGTCAGGGTGTTCATTACTCAGGGTTCACATCATCAATTGATAAAGCTCTGGTTTTAACACCTGTGATTGACAGCTCCACTTTTCTGTCCAATTGCTTTATCTAGTAATTGTAAAAAACATACTAAGCACTCTTAGGGGCTGGTTTAAACCAGTTGGATACCTGCTTCAGAAATTAAAGGCAGTCAGTGAGAAGAGCATAGTTCTTTGATATTTATTTATTTATTCTTTTTTTCCAAGAACATAACTCTAGATATGTTTGAAATGATAAATGTTTATAAAGTTGAGGACATCGAGTAAGCTTCTTATGGGCATATAGATGCAATGGCTTTGAAGTTATTTTCAGCATATTTTGAGAAAATCATCATTTGATGTCAGAATCATTGTATACTTAAAGGAATATTCCTTGATGGAGCAATAACATTTCCAGATATAGCAAGAAATCTCTTTGATAATAACCAGTCAGAATAGGTTGTTGAATTCAATTAGACATTTTTGAAGTATTGCTAAATATGTTGTAAATAGGAAAAAAAATTAATACATATAACTGGAAATATGTATATATAAATATAGAATAAAATGTACATATCTATTTGTCTTTCAGGGGTCAATAAACTGATCCAACATTTACACAAACACAACATACCCATAGCTGTTGCCACTAGTTCAGCTGAAGTGACATTTCAGATGAAAACATCCAGACACAAAGACTTCTTCAATCTTTTTCATCATATTGTGCTGGGAGATGACCCTGAGGTGAAGGGTGGCAAGCCACAGCCTGATGCATTTCTAGTTTGTGCAAAGAGATTTCACCCTCCTGCACCTCCAGAGAAGGTAAGGAGGGGAGGGAACAAATTACCTGAATATATATTTTTTAATATTATAAATATTTAGTTTAGGATTTAAAGAAAAGAAAAAGAAAAAGGAAAAAAAGCAATGTCTTCATCCCCCAGTAGTGCTTATATTGTTTAAGTGAGGTTGTTGGAAAGTGTCATTCCACTTCACCGCATTATAATATTTGTAATGCAGATTACTCTGATTTACTGCATGGTACTGTGCATAGGAAAGTTCAGTGATTTTCCTCTCTGTATAAATCTTCAAATATAACTTCACTACTCAAAGTTTAAAAAGAGTTATTTAAACATGGATCAGCTTACTTTTCACACCTTCCTGGCTGATTTAGCTAAATACTGAAGATACTTCTTGATAAAGAGGGGTATGTATTTTTTCTAATCCATCTCTTTTCTTTTGCATTCTAAATCTCTGAGATCATATTTCTTGTTTTCTGATTTAAGACTGGTAAGTTTGAGCAATCTGTAACAATGTTTAGTTTCTCCTTCATATATAACTTTGCAAACTTGATTCTGAAATAGAAATCTGTAGGGAGAATATCTCAAAGATAAATTGGTAGTGAGAGTATGTGTTCACTTTTATTTCAAATAAAATTGTCATTCTTCTGACAATATTTTTTTCACTTCTTGTCTATCCTGAGTGAAACACAAATTCTGATGTTTTTGAGTTTCATTATGGCAGAAAATGCATTGCATACTAATTTTTAACTTTAAGTGTTTTAGATTGTGATTACTGATTTTTCTGTAGGATTGTTGAGAAAAAAAATGTGTATTCAAAGATGTAAGGAATGAGTAGATAAGATTCTTCAGCCTTTCATGTTCTAAGTTTTCATCCAGAGACCAACTGGTATTTGTGTTGGCTTGGAATGCAAATTGAAATCGTTTGCAATGAATGTATGAACAGTGTTTACTAAACTTTTTCCTCTTTTCATTCTGAATATGTGCATTAATTTCATTTCAAAAACGTACCCCAGTGTACTTGACCATTTGAAGTGGAATTGTTTAGTCTGGAGAAGAGGTGGCTTAGGGGAGACCTTATTACTCTCTTCAACTGCCTAAATGGAGGTTGTAGTTAGGTGGGGATAGGACTCTTCTCCCATGTGACTGGTCAGAAGAGAGGTAATAGCCTTAATTTGTGCCAGGGGAGGTTCAGGTTGGATATTACAAAAAATTTTTTCTCAGAAAGAATCATAATGCATTGGAGCAGGCTTCCTGTGGAGCTGATGGAGTCACAATCATTGAAGGTTTTCAAGAGAAAGGTAGATGTGGCACTGAGGGGCATGGTTTAATGGGCTTGGCAGTGATTGTTAACAGCTAGACTAGACAATATTAGAATCATTAAGACTGGAAAAAAACTGTTTCTATAAGGGGTCAGAACTCTCATGAAGAATCAGTGTGTTCTATCAAAAAAATTCCAAATGATTTAAAGCTCTCTTAAGTTAAAAGTGTATTTCCTTAGCATTTTATTCCATTTCACATTAATTAGCTGATCTAACAGTTATGAATATTCTCTGCATCAGATCTAGTAAGAGCTCATTAAAATTTTTCAGACTGATTAAATGGCATTAGAAGTTGAGAGCCTCAGTGTCTTATGTCATAGAAAAGAGAAGTCCAAAGTGAAATTTCTGAAAATGCTATATCACAAAAGATATGGAAGAGCAATATAAATTCAGGACGTTGTGACTGTTATGCAGTACTAGTCTATATTGCACAAGAAAGCAGATTTACAAAGCTGGTATACCACTTAATGACCATCATTACTGTGAACTTCTGTAAAAAGAATATCAAAAACCAAGTTTTATTTCTCATGCCTTTTTTCTTTCTTCTTTGTTTCCCTCTATTGAATCACTTCTACTGTGTGCATATAGTATATGTATTTCAGTCACTATGGTTTTCAGATAAGGAGTTATTTTATTAGTATTATTTTTGTTATTTTTTATGTATATCTGGAAGTTGAATTTATTAAGAATACTCTAAATAAGACAGAAATTACAAAGGCATGAACATTCTAGGCAATGCACTGAGCTGTAAATTACAATTCCTGCTGTTGAAATCATATATTTTAGTCATCATGTCTGCCTCTTTTCCATTTTGTAAATAAATTGACATATACTTTTTTCTGAGTGTTTACAATTCAAAAATCAGCCATTTTATTTTAGAAGTAATAAAAGCATTAAAAGAAAAATACATAGATATTTTTCACTGTAGTTCAAACATTCATAAATAGCTCTTCAGCCTTTGTTCTAGTCTGTTTTTTAAATAGGCCTACTGTACCAATTTTTCTTCAGCCAAAACACTCTTTCAAATATCTATTCATGCTATATAATGTAAGTGTCCAACCTTTTGGCTGCATTGAATGAAGAAGAATTGTCTTGGACCAGTGTTTCAGTTGTTTGGCTGGACTGGTTGGTGGGGAAAGAGCCACTAATATGTTGGCATGGTGGCAGGGCATGGGGCACATTACTAGCTGTTCCACTATGTTGGACGTGCCTGCTGTAAGTAAGTCATTTTGACATACCCGTGCTCTACTGACCTGTCTTCTTGAAATCTCAGTTTTTACCAATTATTTTAGCATATTGCTAGATACTTGCTTTTTGCAGTGGAATAACCTCTGGCCATAATGGTCTTAGTAAACCTGACTTTCAAAGCATTAGACTTCAGTCAGTGGTGTAAGTTAGTGATGTTTGTAGTATATTACCATTGTTCTAGATGTGTTGAGAAGCAAATACATCTTGTGCCAGAAGCCACTTGCAGAGTGAAGAGGGAAAAATGTTTAATATCCTTTCTAGCTTCTAGTAGTTTTTTAGATGGAAGCCAGATTTTTTTTTGTTTGTTCACTTTTTTTTTTTTCTGAAGTCACTTCTCTGTACTGGTCATTGGTGAATTTGGGTAAAGCTGTTAGTAGATTGGAACCAGTAAAGAATATTCTGTGTTTTGCTGTCTCTCAGTATCTCTATTATCCTTGCTGCACAGTGGCCAAATTTCTTATGAAATAGAAAAGACCCTTCCTTGGTAGCAGTGTAGTTGTGTGGGGACACCAGTTCCTGGGAGATGGCAGGTCTACTGAGTACCTGGTTCAGGACTGTGAATCCACTCCTCTCTGCATAAAATTTTGGAACCAGTCCTGCTGTGCATATGCTATGTATATGCTCAGATATACAACAAAAGCATAGTTCTTTCCCTTGACAGGTTAAGGTTAGGTATGGCAGATTTTACTGTTGGCTTATGGAGAGAGAATGGGAGATGAATGAAGTATGTCACAGCATTTGTGTATTCAGATTATTTTGGTTGTTCCATGAAGAAAGTAAATAAAATCTGAAAAAGTGTATCGGCTGACTTGAGATCAGGACATTTCCACCTGTCTGCCTTCTAGCCAAGATGATGTCCCAAACATATTAGGAGACTACCTTTCTTGCTCTATACTTTCTTGAGAAGTGAGATTTTTTTATTTTTCCTGTGCGTCCAAAATTGCCCAGCAATAGTCACAGCTTGTGTCTATTTCTCAGGAACTAAATATCTCTTCTCGTTACTTGTTTGCAAAGCATAATTGGAAAAGTCATC
Organism: Phasianus colchicus; assembly: GCF_987193195.1. Lineage (NCBI taxonomy): Eukaryota > Metazoa > Chordata > Aves > Galliformes > Phasianidae > Phasianus > Phasianus colchicus. Next base: position 127,803,267 of record NC_143436.1, read on the forward strand.
CCAGGTCACTCTTAAACCATCAAGAAATGTTGACTCGATAGACATTGTAGCAGAAATCTGGGACCGTCATTTCTCTTCTAAAGCTAACCTGAGGAGAAAGTTGCCTTTATCTTGGACACTGAATTTTATTTCCTGAAAAAAATAAAATAAAATAAATCAGAAAAATAGCCTCTAGATCACTGTTTACATTGATAATTCAGTCTTCCAGTTCTTCTGTTTCCCTAGAGAATGACCTACTTACAATAGGATATACCAGCTGTTGTTTTCTCCAGAATGTTCCTGACCACAACTTTTTTCTGAATGCATAAAGCTTTAATTGTTCTTGCTTTTCACTATGTCTGAAAACTTATTTACAGACTACATTTGAGCAAGCTTTAATTTTATTATTTAGGATATGTCACTGGCATAGCTCTTGAATTTTAATGATTATGGCCCATTGCAAAATAATCAAGAGCATATCTTTAGTATTTTTTTTTGTTTTATTAATAGAAATTATATATATATGCAACTACTTTATCATGATTCACTGAATCTTACTATAAAATCACTAATGAAAGATTCTCCATTAAAACTTATTCCTTCCTTGTTATATTATTTCTTGTATGCCCTAGATAGCTGTGTAATTTGTTATATTTCCTGTAATCTTCCAGAAATTGGCCATCATCTCATTCTCAGGCAGATCTATTGAAATCATCTGTTATTTCTTTTATGCTCACAAACTATGACTCCAAGCATGCAGAACTTTTTTAGCACTGTATTTAAAATGTACAGCATATAATCACCATTCATTTTAAATTATATGCTGGAATAACTAGTTCATGCCTGATCATATAGTATCACACAAGGAGAATTTTAGTATCAGAGCTGCATGTTTCCAGAAATAAACTGGGGGGTCTCAAAGACTTTCTTAAGAGGCAAGTTAGGATTTTCTTTCTATTTTCAGGCTACAGTGGGCAAAAGCATGAAACTAGTTTATCTGATTCAAATTCCTTTCTCCCAAAAATTGTCTTAAAAGGGCAAGCTAGTACTTTTAATGAGTATTAAAGGAATTCAGTCTTTGAAATAAAGAAATAGAGATTTTTTTTGTGTGTGTTATTGGCTTTTTATCTTGTTATCTATGTATTTCATTGTCTACACAGAGATAACTACCAAATCCCTCATTAACTGGTAAAGACAACAATACTGGGAGGAGCAGCAATGACATCTGTGTGGAATGTCTAAGATAAACTTAGTGCATGTCCTGAAAAAAAACTTTTTTCTCTCCCAGTTCTTCATGCAGAGTTTTTTGTTTGTTTGTTTAAACTGTGCTAATATTGCCCTGATGGAAATTAATTCTAAAACTGATGCTTTTTAATTAACAGAAGTATAGTTTTCAGCTAAAATGCTCATCTTGTCTACAAATTAGTGTCAGAAGAAAGACAGTTTAAGTATAAATCACATAGTTAATCTTCTAGTAGTATTACGTCTGCATCCAATGTGGAGCCCTCAGTACAAAAAAGACAGGGAACTGTTGGAGAGGGTCCAGAGGAGGGCCACAAAGATGATCAGGGGATTGGAGCACCTCCCCTATGAGGACAGGCTGAAGGAGCTGGGCTTGTTCATCCTGGAGAAAAGAAGACTGCGGGGTGACCTCATTGCAGCCTTTCAGTACCTAAAGGGAGCCTACGGGGAATCAACTCTTTGAAAGGGTAGATAACTGCAGGATGAGGGGAAACGGTTTTAAGTTGAGGGAGGGGGGATTTAGGTTGGACGTCAGGGGGAAATTCTTTACAGAGAGAGTGGGGAGGTACTGGAACAGGCTGCCCAGAGAGGTTGTGGATGCCCCGTCCCTGGAGGTGTTCAAGGCCAGATTGGATGGGGCCCTGGGCAGTCTGGTCTAGCATTAGGTGGGAAGGTTGGTGGACCCGCATGTGGCAGGGGGGTTGGAGACTCATGATCCTTGAGGTCCCTTCCAACCCTGGCAATTCTGTGATTACAACTTGGGATACAAAGATCTCAGCACTGTAGTGGAATATACTTTTTCATGCAGTGGACAATGTATTGGCTGAATCCTGCACCTTCCTTATCTTCTAAATAGTCTAAGCATATAGTCCTTATTTGCATCTCCCAAGCTATATGGTAAAGTCCATTGTGCTGAACTTCAGCTTCCAGCTTCGTAGGTGTAATGGTAGTTATATAAAGAATGCTAGATATCTGACCTCAACTTACAATGTAGGACATCTAAAGATCTTCCATGCACATGCACCCTTTCCCTTAGTTCATAATAGACCTTTTATTTAATTATATTGTGATTATAAAATAGAGACTGTTTGGAAATTGTGAGGGTTTTTGTTGCAGTCTGTGTTGTTGGGTGTGTGTTTGTTTGTTTGTTTTTTGGGGGTTTGTTTTTTGTTGTTTTCTTCTTTCAATTATCATGCTCTCAGTTCATGTGGTTAATTTTTATTTTTCCTCCCTCTTCTCCTGAGGCATGTGTGCTCATATATGCATGTAGTCATACAACTACACCCTCCCCCATGCTGGCAGTCTTTATTATGTATTTGTGGAAGAGAAATGAGATGTTGCATGGCTTGAAAGTAATTTAGCTCTTAAGTGTTCCAGACATTGCCCTTGTTACTGTGCTGCATGTTTATTTATGGCTGTATTTGTCTTATGGAGATGAAAAAAGTCATTGAAATTCCATACAGAAAATAACCTGGTCAAGGTTTACTTTCACTTAATGTATATTATTGGAAGAAGAAACAGAGATTATAATTGGCTCTTAGTCTTTGGGGTACCCCACTTGGGGGCAGGGCGGCAGGAATATATTTTTTTTCCTTGCATTTGTCTCGATAATGTATCAAGCAGCTGCTAAGGGACTTGATGAAATGTGATGCAGAATAATAAATAATGTTCTGCAGCCTTTTATGCTTCTACGTGAGGTGAGTGTGTAAGCATAAAAAGATGAGTATAACTCCAAATTCTTAAAGCATTATATTCAGATTAGCAGGTCACTCAAGATGCATTACTAATTGTGTTAGGGAAATAATTACGGATATCATCATACAGTAAGTATGCATAGTAAGTAGTTAAAAAAAAAAAAATGCTTACTGAGTTATCTTTTTCTTTCTTTCAAGATTCTGAGCATTTTTTTTAGATGCTATAGGAAAAAAAAATAGTAATTCATTGAATAATTAAATTTCAGCTAACAAGAATTTTCACAAATAATGTTTTTTAATGTCTTCTGCATTACAGAAAGCATGAAGAAATTATCTTTCAAAAAGATCTAGTACACTAATCCTTTCTGTGTCCCAGGTTACCTTTGTAATCACCCCAGAGTGTATTGTAACAATGCTTTTTTGGAACAAAGAATGAATACTGAAACAAGGAATTGCATTGTTAGCAGTATTTTTTGGTTTCTCTTTTTAAAATTATTATCATGGGAAGATCTCTGGAAACCTTTGAAAGACTAAAGTCTAAGTGTTTGTTATTTTATTGCACTGAAGCAGGGTAAGAGTTTAATTATTTGCTTCTTTTATTTTTTAAGTTACTTTATAAAGGTGCAATTCAGAGAAATGGTATTTTTGGCAGGATTCTGCAAATTCTATTCTGTGGCAAAGTCTGTGTTTTTTGGCATGTCTACAGAAGATCTTTGTACAGGATCATCAGTTAACACTTGCAAATTATTTATAGTTTAAGCAGGACAAAGTACTTGCTAAGGCTGATTGCTATATAACAAATAAGTGCACTTAAAAGATGAGGCACGGCTTCACCAGAGGAAGGTCATGCTTGACCAATCTGGTGGCCTTTTATGATGGAGTGACGGCATCGGTGGACAAAGGAAAGGCGACCGATGTCATTTACCTGGACTTGAGCAAGGCCTTTGACATGGTCCCCCACCACATCCTTCTCTCCAAAATGGAGGGATGTGGATTTGATGGGTGGACCACTCAATGGATAAGAAACTGGTTGAAAGGCCGCAGACAGAGGGTGGTTATCAATGGCTCTATGTCCAGGTGGAGGCTGGTAATGAGTGGCGTCCCCCAGGGATCTGTCTTGGGACCGGTGCTCTTTAACATCTTTATCAGTGACATCGATGACAGAACCGAGTGCACCCTCAGCAAGTTTGCTGATGACACCAAGCTGAGTGGTGTGGTTGACACGGTTGAAGGACGGGATGCCATTCAGAGGGACCTCGAAAGGCTAGAAAGGTGGGCCTGGGTGAACCTGATGAGGTTCAACATGGCAAAGTGCAGAGTTTTGCACTTGGGCCGGAGGAATCCCAGGCATCCCTACAGACTGGAAGGAGCGGTCCTTGAGAGCAGCCCTGTGGAGAAGGACCTGGGGGTCTTGATAGATGAAAAACTTAACATGAGCCAGCAGTGTGCCCTTGCGGCTCGGAAGGCAAATGGTATCCTGGGCTCCATCAAAAGAGGGGTGGCCAGCAGGGACAGAGAGGTGATTGTTCCCCTCTACTCTGCTCTTGTGAGGCCCCATCTGGAATACTGCATCCAGGTCTGGAGCCCCCAGTACAAGAAAGACAGGGAGCTGTTGGAGAGGGTCCAGAGGAGGGCCATGAAGATGAAGGGGACTGGAGCACCTCCCCTATGAGGACAGGCTGAAAGAGCTGGGCTTGTTCATCCTGGAGAAAAGAAGTCTGCGGGGTGATCTCATTGCAGCCTTTCAGTACCTAAAGGGAGCCTACAAACAGGAGGGGAATCAACTCTTTGAAAGGGTGAATGATAGCAGGACAAGGGGAAATGGTTTTAAGCTGAGGGAAGGGAGATTTAGGTTGGACGTCAGGGGGAAATTCTTTACGGAGAGAGTGGTGAGGTACTGGAACAGGCTGCCCAGGGAGGTTGTGGATGCCCTGTCCCTGGAGGTGTTCAAGGCCAGATTGGATGGGGCCCTGGGCAGTCTGGTCTAGCATTAGGTGGGATGGTTGGTGGCCCTGCGTGTGGCAGGGGGGTTGGAGCTTCATGATCCTTGAGGTCCCTTCCAACCCTGGCAATTCTGTGATTCTGTGATTTCAAAATATACTCCACAAAGGAATGTTTGGGATTTTTTTAATTATTATTGTGATAGATTATTATTATTGTGATTTATTCCTTGTAACATACGGAATATCTGAAGTGACAGGTTTATCAGCTAAAATACATGCTTAACACTTCCATTCCATCATCTCTTTATTTTGAATAAAACCATAATTCAAAGCCAGTACATTAGTAGTCCAAGTTAACCTTCAGTCAGATTAAGTAGTTTTGTTTTGAAGTAGAAAACAATTCCAAGTAATGGTGGAAAATACGTTCCTCCTATTCCATCAAGAATAGTTATTCTTTCTTGTCAAAATAGTGCTGAACATGTTCAGATTCAGTGTCCATTTTACAGTATAACATCTATGATGGCAGCTAATACTATAGGCATAATAATTCCCTTTTAGCTGAAGAAGTTAGCTATATTCTATTATTCCTATGCTAAGTAATTGAAAACTGTTTTTAAACAGAAAAAATACTTTTAGTAAAAATTTTACTTTATTCTCCTGATACTGCTGTCAACCGGAGACAATAAATTCTGTAAACCTTTTGCATTTTCTTTTCTGAGTTTCTCACATTCTTATTTCCTTGAAGTCAGCTTTCTTACATTGAGTTACAAAGACGTGAAATTGATCAGTATTTTAAGTACTTACAAACATCCATCCTTATTTCTTGCTCCTCAAGTAAAACACTTTTTAGTCTGTTCGGACTCTTACCGTCCAAATAGATTGTTTTTCTTCTGTGTTTTGTGTGTGTGAATTTTCTTCCCCATACATTTATTGCATTTCTTCACATTCTTTCTATCAAAAGACTTTCAACATAAAGTAATGTCTGTGCCACAGAGTACACAGAACGCTCTAGAGAAGAGCATTGTATATGTACGAGGTTGCTCTGAAAATGATGTCTCTTATTTATTTCCATGGAAACTACAATAGATACAAGGAGCACAATAAAATTATTTGAAAGAGCAGATTCTCAGCTACAAAACATTAATTTTCAGCATAGACACATCATTAGCTATGCATTTTTGCCAGTAATGAACAAGAGCCTGCATGCCATATTGCTGTTGCAACTGCTGAAATGCAACACCCACCATGCTGACATCCACTGTTTGGATTCCTTAAACATTCAGCAAATGTCAGTGAATGTCAACGGGTACAATTTTTTTCTACATGGGAGAATTCAATTACACACCTTCACTTTGTATGCACTTCCATGTCAGACATCATTTAGCCAGACTTCCCCTCTAATGCCATTTGTCAAACAGCAACAAAATGTAACAGAATATTGACAGGAAGGTTCAGTTTCTACTGCAGTACCACCATCTGCCTCTGATTTTATGGGCCAGTATAATAAAATAAGAGGCCTTGTACACTATCACCCGTATTATTTACTTTCTTCTTTTGTAGAAACTTGTGCAGATTTTATTGCTAAGGTGTTTCATTGAGCTGTCTGCAGTTATGTCCAGTACTTAAACTTTATGTATCAAGATGTGCATGTAACTTATTTCTTTTCCATATAATATGTATTACATAAACTTCCTGACCATTTTACTTCATTTGCCATTTGACTACTCGGAATAAGTTTCTTACAAATATTTCTCATCCCAGCTAACTCACATTACTTTGTGTCATGATAGACTTTTCTAAATATATAGGCATATTTGTTCATAATTCTCTAGGTAGTAGAATTATTTTAAAATGAATCTGCAGTTACTTTCTAAAGTGGTAGCATTTGATAGTATTAGAAATATTAATATCCTTCACTTCACAGTGAAGTTGAGAGCCTTGAGGTATTTGTGACTAGTTGAGTAGATGAGATTTCATCCATTACTGAAAATGTTGTTTTATAGAAAACATTTGCCTCTGTTAGGAAATTGTACTTTTTCTCCTGAACAGATGTCCAGTCGTAGCAATCTATTCAGTTGCTGTCTCTAGAAAATATTTGGATCCTGCGCCTTTAGACTAAAGAGCAGAAAAATTAGAGACTTCAACCTATTGTCCTGAGCCTTAGAGCTCTTACAGATTAAAAAACAAAAATTGCCAGGGGTAAAAAGAATAGTACCCTGCTTATAAGATATGTCTTATTGTGTTCCCCTTTCAATAATGCAGTTTTCCAAAGTGAAGGTCAAAAAGAACCTTTTATTTGATGACAAATGATAGTGTACATTATACAGAATGCACTTGCAGCTTTAAAATTAGCTGTGACTTATTCTTTGATGATCACTTTGAATTGCAAATTTTTAATTTTTCAGTAAGAAAATTTCCATTGCAAAGATGCATTTTTCCTTAAACTTCAGCAAAACATGCTTCCAGGTTTTTTAAATGTTTCCTTGAGAAGATAGTTTTATAATTTTAATAATAACCAGATAAATTACAATCTCATAATTTCCATGAGTTATATTTTATGGAGCATGTGTTTGGAAAGCTGGGAGTCCAACAGTCAGGTGTTCTAGGATTCAGGAATAATGTATGACTCTACTATGCTATTAATATTAATAGTGTTGTAATGCTCCAAGTTTCCTGATATTTGTGTGCCATGGCTGCTCACCATCTACATGATAATGATCCTTAAACACACATTAACCTATGAGAGGGGAAAAAAAAGAAATCAAATTCATATATATTGGATGATAGGCATGGAGTCTAATCTTGGCAAGTGGCAGAGTGCTGTTATATATGTATCCGTGTAAAACTATAAGAAGTCAAGACATGCCTTGTAGAAGCTACTCATTCCCACTACACACCACATTGTTTGGCATTCGTTTATTGCTGTGGATGTTTATAGTGAATGATTTTTCCAAGTTCCTATTTTAGAGGACCAGCAATTATTGTCCCTCAGTTTTCTTCAGGCTTCATTAGTTAACATTTTTTGTAGAGTTAAGAACCGAATCAATCAGCTCTGCATTAGCTTTCAGCTCTATTCTCTAGTCCAGCAAGGAGGGAAAATGATATGAGACACATTTCAGTTAATAGATCAGGAGAGGGAGGAAAGAATGTACCAATGATTCCTGAAAGTGTATTTGCAAAGATACTGCCGGAAAAAAACGTGAAGAATATATGCATGGAGATTGTACAAGACAAAGAAGTCAACCTGATATAAGACACACAATTGAAAGTAGGAGAAAGAGATAAAGAACGTAATTAAGTTAAAGGGTAGAAGGTGCCTAAGGAGTACAAGGAAATAAAAGCAAGACATACAGTAATTGTTTGTAAGATAATGTAGGGCCTTGAAGGTGAAAATGAAAACTTAAATTTGTTACTACATTAAGTAATTTATATTCTATACAGCTTCATTGTAAATTATGAAGAGTTAATAGCGTGTAGTAGCCCATTTGTCCTTAATGATTTCCCAAAAATTTTTTTAGGGAGTGCAGATGAAGAGTCAGGAAACAGTAGGTAAGTTAATGATGTATATGCTGATATAGTAAAAGCATTTTTTCTCAGGAGCATTAGTAGATGATGTGACAGAGCTAACATTACAGCAAAATCTCTTCAAACATTTAGGATGTTACACTTCTAAATTTAAAATCTCATGAAGATAGTAGAAAGAAGATTCAGCTGCAAATGTATACTTTGGCATGTCTCTCAAAGCAGAAAGGTTTTCTTTAGAAATACTGATGGCAGAGTTTCATTTCTATTCTGCTTTTCCTTAGCTAGTAATTCGAAGGCATTTGGACTATTTACTACTGTCCTTTTCTCTTGTCACTTGCTTTTATTTGTTTTTGTTTTTCATATCATCCTAACAATCAGTTGAAGATCAAGTTTGCTTGAAAAATATTGGTTGATTTTGAGTAAGGTAATGGAAGACTTTTAGTAATTCTTTGTTGAAATCCTAATTTTATGTCATTCACAGCTCTTCCTTACAGCTGCAGCATTAGTATATGACAGCCTTAAATTTTCTTATAATGATTAATATTCAGTGGAATAACTATCTTCTTGTTTCTTTGATGTTTTTTAGGGGTTGATTTTGTTTTAACATTACAATATTAATGAAGGATGAATAAAATGTTCTAAAAGTCTATTTAAAAAAAAAAGGCAACAACAACAACAACAAACTATCTGTTCAGCATAGTCAGCATAGTTTCTTTCAAATTTTCATATGTATCAGTTCTTTACGGGAGCAATTCAGTCTTATCAGCTTTCATGCAATTTTTAAAAAGTATGTGGATTGATTCCTTAGCTTCCCAGTTTACAGTTGAGTATGTGATCTGGCTTTGTATAAAGTGGTTACTAGTAAGAACTTCAGACTCAGTGTCACTCCAAGGATGAAGAAATCCATCACAGAATGCTGTATTTTAATAAAAGGATTTCAGTTACTCTACAGTATAAAGACATAATAATGCTTGTGGCGTGCTGTGCTGTATTGCTTTAGGATCAAACTGAATATTGGAATAATAGCAGCATGGAAAAGAAAGGAAAAATAGAATGTCTGATTTAGGTATCTCTTTTTCTGCTGTTGATTGCCATATGTAGTACAGTGTATGTTATGAAAGCCCTGAATTATAGAGACTTGTGGAAAAGTACTTGAATTCCTGATCTTGTATGTTAGGGATCAAGCAGCATATATTAAAGAAATTTGAATAGAATTGGATGGAGCATAAGGAAGATATACATGCAGTCATTCAGTTACCTGATTAAGTCTCATCTAAAGAACCACAAAAAGAGTGCAGAGAAGCAAAGGAAGGTGGAGAATCCTAAATTGTACACTGCAAACCAGCTCCCAGACCCATCACAGACACCCTCTTTTCTTTAGAGGACAAGGAAGAGAGACTACATTTTTGGAGCATAGCTACCTATTTATGTAAAACCACTGCAGCAGGTAACTGAGGAGACATGGATTCAGGAGCAGCTTCTAGTGTCTGAGCCCAGCAATTGGAAGGATCTGTGCTGTGTATATGAAAATACACCAGCACCAGAACTTCATGCTCTGTTATCAGAGAGGGGAATAAGATGAGGCGATTTGTAATTGTTTGGGGTCATGAGAGAGGTGAGCGCATTGCTATTGATCTGTGTGAATAGTCATTATGTATTTATATATGTGTTTGTATGTGCCTACTGGGCACAGTCTCAGTACTGCTTGGATCAGGGCAAACGGGTCTACAGCTGCTTCCCTCTGTCAGATTAGGCCCTGTTCTTGAACAATGTTAGTCTGTTCCCTAGTATTACTTTAGTCTGCATAGAAGTAGACTAAATAACTGTTTCAGGTCCATATAGGTATTTCAGTCCTGTTTCAGACTTCTAATAAACCTCCTCCTTTTTAAATATTTGTCACAGTCTTTTGAATTTTTCCACTCTACTTTCCTTGGTATAGTAGAAAGATCTGTGCTGTCTTCTCCCATATTTTCTACAGTAGTTTTCTGAATCAGTTCTTGCTCCATTTGTTCCAATCTGGGAATATTACCTTACTGTCACTACCTTCCCCACCCTTTGCCTCAAGAACTGGAATATCCTCATAGTCAAGACATAAACTAAGAGACTAAAAGATATCTAAAGTCTATATTGTAATTAAATCATCTGAGTTTATGGTAGTACTATTCTAGAAAAATCTTTCAGTTGTTCTATTACCTATTAATTTCTTTTATATAGCAGAGATGACAGGGAATTGAGAGTTCAAAAAAGGAAACGTTTCCCTTTGGCCCAGCAGACATGCCTTTCTGTAGTTAGTAATTGTTGTAGCATGCAGTAGATGTGAAAAACTATTGTACTAATAATACTGCAGAAACAGTTCTTAATGCTCCAAGGATTTGAAAACTACAGCAAAGGAATGCTGAAGGATATTTAATACATTAACTCTTCTACAGAAGCATTATGGTTTGAAGTAACCTTACAAAGTAACTAATCCAAGCCTCTGTTATTAAGTCAATATTGAATTCAGACCAGATTACTCCATGTTGTAGACTCAGTTCTTGAAAACTTCCAAAGCTGAAGCTGATATATTTTTGCTGAACAGTGTTTTCTAGTGCTTAATCCTTGCTATGACCTTTTTTTTTTTTTTTTCATTTTATCTAGACACAACCTTTCCTATAATCAATTTATGACCTCACAAAGTGAATATGATCCCATATTTATACAGTGCACCCTGATAAATTGCCTTTCTTCATCTTCTTGGTAATGTCCTTGATAATGCAGAGATTGGGCAGTTGCATTAGATCCTCTCTTCCCCTGAGCTGAACAAACCCAGCTCTCCCTCACAGGGCAAGTGCTACATTCCCAATCCATCTTGGCAGCCCTCTGCTGGACTTTCTGAAGTGTATAATTATCATTTTGTTTGCTTTTTCATTCCTAATTTTAATGACTGATGAACTTTTCGAATGTAATTCTAGCATGTTTGAGGATTTCAATAGTAAATTGTAATAGCATTTTATAGCAATATAGCCAAATATGATTTCCACAATGATTTAGATTTCCTTGGAGTTCTTTCTTCTTTTCTATGCTTAAGGATTTGGAAAGTATACAGAAACCTGAAACTTCTTTTATCTTTTGTTTATGGTTAGGGAGTTTCATAGCACTCCCTATGCTAAATACATGAAGTAAATGTGGAGCTGAGGCCCTATTTCCTGTTATCCACCCACCAGCATTGTCTAAATGTGGGGGTCTTTACATAATATGGGCAGAGGTCATCTACTTCTAAGAATTGTGGTATTTAGGTATTCTTTTTAAATGCCTTTAATTTCTATACCTCTGTTTGTTTTATTTGATAAAAGTTATTGGCACCATTTTTTTTTCTTTCATTAATTTTGGAGGCAGTCACTGTGGAAGTCTTTTGATTTCAAAGTTTACAGTCTTTGAATATCTCAGTGTATATATATATAGGTTCATGAATGCTTCTTTCTTTGTTTCTGTTTCATTTAAAATTTCTTTATCTAACATTTCTTCCTCCTGCTTCAAAGAGAAGGAAAGGGACCGATTGCATATGGAGAATCTGAAATGAACTACAGTTGTATACATTGTAAAATTGCTTTCATTTGACAGTTTAATAAATCTCAATTGAAGGTCTGAATGTTGGAGACATTAAAAACTTATGCTGCCTGACAAAAACAAACCAACTACTTTTTTATTTTTTTATAAATACATAAACAGTAAATGTGGTTCTCACATTGTATTTGCGGATGCCTCTATTAATGAATTCCATTTCATACAAATGAAAATTACCTTAATTTACAAGAATTTGTGGTGTTTTATGCACCATTTCTCGTGGTGCAGACAATGAAGTACCAGATCTGTTGACACATAAGCTTCTGCCAGTATCATTAAGCTTTGTATATTAGGGAACTTATATCTGTTTTTTGAAACCTACCTTTGTGTTGGTTGTGTGGATTCATCTTTTCTCACTTTCATTCATAGGCACATGAAACAAATCTACTTTATTATGCTAGCTGCACCAACAAAGATGACTAGAACTATTTTGAGTAAATGCCTTGAAAGTAATATTGCAAAAGTATTTACAGCTAGGCTACTGATGTCGTGTTTGATTACAACAAAAAATAAATTTAAAACGTTGTTCAGAAACAAATATTTAATAGAACATGGGAGGAGACTGACATGAATGAAAACAAAAATCTGTCTAATCGATCCTGTATGCCTTCTTCAAACTCAGCAACAATTAATGAGATGGAAGCACTTGGAGAAAACAGCAGGCACTGGCCTATCAGTATCAGTGATACACTGTACTGTATCTGATACATAATTCATTCATGTTACTTTAATATCTGTTAACACTGTCACACACAGTGACAGTGTGGAATATGAATTACTCCTTATTTTGCTAAATCTGTGGGACATTTAGCAAGGAATACATTTTTTAATTAGAAAATATTCAGCAGGCAAAGTATAATTGCATATGTTTCTATTAGACTGAAAAATTAATTACCGCAGAAATTTACAAATACTGAGAATATCAGATGTCATGCAATTTAAAACTAATAACCTAGTTAGGGGGAAAACCTTGGTAAACTGTATTGTATACTGTATTGCTGGATATGAACTTACGGGTTTGTTTCAGTCATGACCAAGTATTGTGGTAGAAGCCTTTTCTCCCCTTCCTTTCCTGAATTACAATTGATATTTTGACAGCATTTGATATTAGCTATATAATTTCATACAGTTTTATTTCTGTATATAGTCATATACACAGATAGACATCTTAAACTATGTGCTGCATATGCAAGTGCATATAATAACTGTTTGAAATTCTGCACCCTGATAGAAGTAAGGCTGCCACAACTCCATAGGCCCTAGGCGCTCATCTAAACAGCATTGATGCTGACCGTGTATTTTTAATAGTAACGCAAATATGTGTACTTATACAATACACATATATACATGCCTCCCCCACAGAACAGCATTAACACCCACCTGACTCCTGCCCTTGAGGTATTTGTAAGAATCAATAAGATTCCCACAGGTCCAGCCCTCTCAACCTTCCTTATGAGGGAGATGTTCCAGGCAACTAATCATCCTGGCTGGCCACTGTACTTTCCCTAGAAGTTCCCTGTCTTTTTTGAACTGAGGAGCCCAGAACTAGGCACAGTAGTCCAAATGTGGCTACACCTGGGTGGAGTAGAGGGGGAGGATCAGCTCCCTTGACCTGTTGCCCATTCTCTATTTAACACACCCCAGGAGACCATTGGCCTTCTTGGCCACAAGGGCACACTGTTGGCTCATGGGGAACCAGTTGTCCACCAGGACCCCCAGGTCCTTCTTCACAGAGGTCCTCTCCACCAGGTCATCCCCTAACCTGTACTGATGCATGCATATTTTTTCCTTCCCAGATGCAAGACTCTGCACTTGCTCTTGTTAAACCTCATCAGATTTCTCTCAGAAGAGAAATGATACAGCTCATTAAGTCATTCTGTAGCTTTTTGTTAGCCTTCCTCCAGCATGTCTATCTCTCTCATACTGGGAATCCAGAATAGACAGAGGACTCCAAGTGTGGCCTCACCAGTGCTGAGGGGAAGGATCCTCCTTAAGCAGCACTCCTCCTTAAGCAGCCCAGGGTACCACAAGTCTTCTTCCCATGAAAATACATTACTGGTTCTTGGTTAGCTTGGTGTTCATCAGCTATTATGATTACTTATTTTTGAGAGGATGGAATCAACTTCTGCTTTCCTGTTCAGAAATGTACAACCTTACTCACTGGTGTAGGGACAGATGGCACTGTAATGAAACATCTAAATTTAAGGGTTTGAGTGACAAATGTGCAAAAGACATAGTAAAAACATATTGCTAAGCGACCATTAGAGAACTTATGATGAGGAGAAAGAAAAGTTCCATCAGAAAATCTCTCAATCACTGTAATACTAATATAAGCTCTTTGCATTTCTTCACAGTTAAATCAAAATTAAATTGCCTTCTCCACTAAAGCTTGAAGTCTACATACAAATAAGCAACTGCAAGAGAATTTAGGGTTAGGTACTTAAAAAATTTGGGGGCAAGAAAGCTAAGTACTTTCTGCTTAAGATCAGGCCACCCTCTTCACCACCTCCTCTTTGCTTTTGAAAAACAAATCATGCCTACTTATTTGTATTTAGCAAAACTACCATAGTATATTACAAACAATGATTTTACATTGTTCTAACCATCACTATACACGAACTGAGAGAAGCCACCTCTTATTACAGCATACGTGATCAGTTCTGAAATAGACACTGCCACAGTTATTGCCACAAATTCCTCTGGTTAAATTGACAGGAAGCTGAGTGGTATGAGCAGCATTTTGCTGATAACTTGGAAGTTTCTGCTTCCAGTCAGTATATAAGATTCCCTGGGGAAACTAGACTTCAGCAGGTATGTCAAGGTGACAAAGTATCACTGCCATACAATCTATTGAAAGATATGTTCTGGCGACCAGGTAAAAAGTGCTGTGACTACAAAAAAAAAAAAAAAAAGGAAAGAGGACAAGCTGTCAGGTGAAGAAGTGAAAGACGAGTGGTAGTATTTTCTCTCTACAATATTTCAAAACTTTGCATGTTGGTTTTAACTATGTCTAGTGAGATAGGTAAGATTCAGTACTGAATACAGAAAATGTATAAATCATAGAGTAAATATGTCTGAATACCAAGAATGGAAATTTCTCTTCCATTACATAAAGATTGTCTTGGGATATATATGTTCTGAGTTTTCGAGTCTTGAAGGTGTGGCTAGACACATCTGGTTTTGTTTAAGGGTTTTATATATATATATATATATATATATATATGTATGTATGTATGTATGTATGTATTTTAAGTAAAGAAAGTAAAAGTAAAGTTTTGCCTCTTATTTTATTATGTTAGTCCAGGACGTCAGAGGCAGATGTTGGTGGCGTGGCAACAAAGGTTAAACAGTTCCAGCAATATTCTGTTACATTTTGTTGCTGTGTGACAGATGGCAGGAGAAGGGCAGTCTGATAAAATGGTGTCTGATGTGGAAGCGCGTAGGAAGCAAAGATGTGCCATTGAATTTTTCCATGCAGAAAAAATGGCATGAATTGACATTAATCAACACTTGCTGAATATTTATTGAGACTAAACAGTGGTAGATAGCACAATGAGGGGGGGGGGGGGGGGTGGTTCAGCAGTAACAGTAACAGTGGGTCATTTTTGCAGGTCTGGATTTTTACAAGCACAGTTTACAGAATCTTGTTCATTGCTGGTGACTATGTTGAAAGCTATTGTTTTGTAGCAGAGAATTTGTTCTCTCAAATTGTATTACTATGCTCTTTGTAAATGAAGAAGAAACATTACTTTAGAAGAAACTGCATATTTTTCAAAGGTTTTTCAGTCCTACTTTTATCAGCTTGAACACAGGGGCTTGGAGAGAAAAGCAAGTTTTTATTATTTCTAATAGTATGTGGACATCTGTTATCCATAACATATAGAGAAACTTGATAAAGTTTAACAAGAGCAAGTATAGAGTCTTGTATCTGGGGAGGAATAACTACATGCTTCAGTACAGGTTAGGGTATGACCTGCTGGAGGGGACCTTTGCGGAGAAGGATCTGGGTGTCCTGGTAGACAACTGGTTCCCCATCAGCCAACACTGTGCCCTTGTGGCCGAGGCCAATGGTCTCCTGGGGTGTATTAAGTACAGCGTGGCCCGCAGGTCAAGGGAACTGAGTCTCTCTCTCTACTCTACTCTGGTGTAGCCATATTTGGACTACGGTGCCTAGTTCTGGGCTCCTCAGTTCAAGAAAGACAGGGATCTCCTAGGAGTCCAGCAGAGGGTCACAAAGATGATTAAGGGACTGGAGCATCTCTGATATGAAAAAAGGCTGGGTAATAACCTGGGTCTGTTCAGTCTGGGGAAAAGAAGACTGAGAGGAGATTTGATAAATATTTATAAATATCTACAGAGAGATGGGAGGCAATGGATGAGGCCAGGCTCTTCTTGGTGGTGTGTAGTGATACGTCAAGGAATAATGGCCTAAAACTTGAACATAGGAAGTTCTTTACAGTAAGGGTGATCGATCACTAGAATAGGTTGCCCAAGAAGTTGTGTAGACTCCTTCTATGAAGATATTCAAAATCCATCTGGATGCCTAACTTTTCAACCTATTGTAGGGTACCTGCTTTAGCAGAGGGCTTGGTCTCCATGATCTCTTGACATCCCTTCCAACCCCTGCAATTCTGTGATTCTGTGATGACATGGAAGCGTAATAACACAGCAACCAGCTTTAGACTAACAGTTTCAGAAGTTACAGTCAAATGGATTGAAAGAAATCAACTCTCATGTCTTTTCCAAAGGCTCACTCTAGCTGATGAATTTCAGCAAATGCAGGATATTTCAGAATGGCTGATCCATTAAGTAATTAATATCTTACTTTTCATATAAAATCATGATTGTGTTGGATGAGCAAGTGGTTTGCACTGAAGCATATTTTGAGGACATTGCTCATGAGAGATCAATTTACAGGAAGATAGGTGGGAGATTAAAATAAAGGAGGAAGGAACATCTCAACCTATAGTTGGCAACAAACCATTATTTTGGCATAAATTTTGAAAGTACCTTCCTGTAAGAGGTTAGAATTCTGATTAGGAAGCAATGTTCTAATTTTTTCACCTTTGATTTTGTCTTAAATATGTACATGGAATTTAATTCTTTATGATAGACATATATTTAACTGAAGGACATACTTTCCTTTGAGTAGAGATAACAAACTATTTTTATGATAAACAATTAATATTATTACAATTACAAGTTCATATTTTAGTGAAAACAGTAATTTGAAGAGCAGTAAGTTCAAAAGAAAACATTTAAGTAATTCTGTTTTAGCAAACATTCTCCCAAATGATGTAGAGTCAAACCATTATATAAATGTGTTTCAAAATATAAGGATTATGAAGGATTTTCTTTTTTCCTTTGAAATTCACAAAATCCATTTTCCAAAACAAGACTTTAAGATTCAGGACAGGTGCTTGCTGGAATTCATCAAATTCAGATTCTGTATTTTTTCCAACTTTTTTTGCTTTTGTGCTTTGTTGTCCATCTTTGTCATAAAATACATATATATTCAGAACAGACAATAGCCATTTTAAAGATAAATACTTATTTCCAAAAGTTGAAATGTGTAGATAATTATAATAAATTTTTTTAGTGTTTTGTTTAGGTTACTTAAAGTTCCTAGTTTATGGCTTCATGCTACGAGCTTTATGCTGTGAAACTTAAATATTTTCTAAAAGACAACCTTGAGCTCTTTGAAGTTTGAAAGAAAACTTTTTTTTTTCTTTTCAGAAAACTGACAATGAAGAATTAAAATGTGACACAGATATATCTCATGAAGTCACTCTAAACTAGTGACAGTGTGTAGTGTACAGTTTAATGCAAAGGTCATTCTGAGGTAAATGAATACCTATTCTATAACTTTTATTTTGCTCCTACTGAAAACCTAGGATGGGGGAAATAGAGGAATGGGTTGCCTGAAAGTGTGTGTACTCTCCATCATTGGAGAAAACTCGACAAGTCAAGTCCCTGAGCAGCCTATGTTAACTAGACATGCTTTGAGGAGGAGCTGTGACTAAATCGCCTTCAGAGATTCAGAGATCCCTTCAAGTGTAAATTATTCTGACTTTACACTCAAGATGCAACTATATGTGTGTGTTCTGTGTTACCTGTCAAGAAAGTCAGTGGTTTTAGTAAATGTGCTTCTGTGTGGAAGGGAAGGCAGCACGGATTAACTAGGTCATTGCACAGAATTCCTTTTTCAGTCTGCTTCTACTACTTCTAGAGATAAGTGACATTACAAAAAAAAAAAAAAAAAAAAAAAAAGGGCATGTTATGCAGTTTGAATAGAATAGCTTCAATAGAGAGCATACTAAGTGTTTGCCTTGTGTCCTCCATAAAAGAACAATACTCTTCTATTGCTAATCCAAGCCACAGTTGATTGAGTTAGAATTCTGCTGTGGGGATAATTGGGTACTGTTTCAGAAATGCCTGGGAATTTCTTGTGGCCTGTAACACAAGTTACCATACAAAGTTCTCAGTGTGCTGTCCTCTAAACACACAATCCTCTATAAAAAGAATGCTCCATCCATCCGGAATTATCAGAATAACCCCGCATGTAAATGTCACCTTCTCCTTGCTTCACAGAGGCGCTGTGTCTGGATCTGACTGTCACTCACACAGGCACTTTCTTTCACTTCATTGAGTCTTGCAAATAAGCAAGAAATTTGATTTTTTTTCCTTGTTCTTCCTCTTCCCCATTCAAACTGTTAATCTTTCTGGCCCACCTTAAGATAACTTCTGATGAACTGGTTTGTGAGACAGTAGCTGCTAGTATGTGCTTAAATGTGGATTAGCATTTTTGCTGGATATGCAGAGTAATCTAATAATGTGCAGTTGCAACACTGGTGTGATGTTGGTTGTATTTAAGTTCTGCTAATGACTTTCTATTTTTTAACTTGTAAATTTTCTAGCAAATAACTTGATTCTTATACTGACTTGCATATACAATACTAACAAGTTAATAAAAATCTGAATTAAATAGCCAATGCACATGTAAATGCTGAACAATTCCTGATATGAATCATACAGAATGGTGGCTTGTAGTTGGTATTCCTGATATGCTGATGCTTAATTTGATTATAACTTTTCAGCTTTTTTGTTCACTTGTTATATCATTTAAAAATACCTTGGCTTGCTTCTGAGTAGTTTCTTAATAGAATGAACTCGGGGTGGGGAGAGGAGGTGGGTAGAAGGCGGAAAGAATTGTAAGCTGTGTGACTTTCTTAAGCAGTATATTTAATATTACTCTTGTATCCCTGGCACACATCCTTTAAATAAAATGAAGTGTAATTCATTGTTTCTACTGAGAATTCCCACTGTTTTCCAGAAACAGATGAAGTCCAAAGATTATGAAACATTAATCAAATTGTTTCTTTTTATTGTTGCTTCTGTTATTAAGTGTTCTGAGTTAACAAAGTCACAGACCAAAATTGCATATACTGTTGCTGCTTAAAATGCATTTATTCAGTATTATTTAAGTAAGTCTGCTGGTAAATGAGTTACAGAGAAATACATTTTTCCCTTGTTTCTAGCTACTCTTTGTATGTCAAAGAGTAAGAAAAAAGGAATCACAAATTACCTAAGTAACAGCCTACTGCTGTGACACCATAGTGAAGTTGTCAGTGTTTCCTCTCGGTTTGTTTGTTTTTTTGTTGTTTTTTTTTGTTTTTTTTTATATAAGAGATGTAGATGAGTTGACATTGTATTCCAAATTATATTATAGTTCTTGAAAATTCCTAGATCACTCGCATTAGTAGCATTTGGTCAGGAGTGGTGGAACTGTTTTGAAAATCTGAAAAATAAAAAAATAGCAAAGTAAAAGTTGTTGAACAAAACAAAAAACCAGTTACAATAGTATTATCTTTCAGACTAAGAATTTGTTAGATGCTATTTAGATTTTAATATAACCACAGGGTATTAACTAGGTTTGTTTATTTGTTTTTTGATAGTTTTTGTTTTATTCTTATTATTAAAGAAGTAAAAATACTTTTGAAATTAGGAGGACAAATTATCAGTAGAAACGAAAGGCCTGACCACCCTTAGTTTGCAATGATTAACAACTTCTGAAAGTAGTGTGTGCTAATTATACTTGGTCAGTTTCATTTGGAGGCCTGTTTTGGAGATTATTTTATACCCTCTGAGGTCAATAGAGCATTTGTTTTTAAAACAGTATGATAGAGTTTTAATTAGGCTTTAAATGTTTATGGAAGACTACATTGTGTGTATGTACATAAATTAATGTTTCCAGATTTCCCAGGTTTTCCAAATTTTAAAAATAGCTTATTATGCTTTTGTCCTATTGATTTGATCATGAAGGAGAAAAATCAGTGATGATAAGCAGTGAATTTATGGAAGTGCCATATATAACCCAAGCTTCAAACATAATGCATTCTGATAAAAATGTTTCTGGTCATTTGGAGACAGGATATAAAATAATCTTCTACTATTCCTTCTCACTAAGCACAGAAAGAGACGAATCTTGTTCAGAAGCTGAAGAATGAACATTGGGATAACCTCTCAAAGGTCTTACTAGCCCTTTTTAAATCTATCTAATCCCTCAAACTCTACTGTTTTCCCTTTTTGTTTTGATTTAGCAGGAAGGGTGCATAAAATAGAGTATTGGTCTTTAATTTTAAAAACTTTCATACACTGAATGTGTTTTTATTTTTAGTCAGAGTACAGTTTTTCCTCTAACATGATTTCTTTTTTCTTTTCCTTACATGGTTGTAGAGTCATTCCATCTGTAGTTCCTTAGAAGGCAAGGTTATGTTAATTTTGTTCTAAAACTCAGTAGGACGGAAGGGTTTTTAAGTATATTTTACCTAGTGAAAAACTTAACCACAGAACAAAAAGCAATGTAAGTGTAATAGTGCTAATAGATAAAATGAAATCTGAAGTCTAATGTTTTATTATTAATTCCATAGTAGCTGTTTTCTGTGTTGCATATGAGAAAAACAATGTAATAATAATAAAAGAAAATGTTTAGGGAAGAAAAGGGAGAAATTAGCGCACCGTTCCTATTCTTCTAATTCTTTCGTGAAAAGAAATGCAGTATTTGTAATTCATACCTGTACAACCTGTACAACCTTGACTCAAAGACAAAGAACTAAAATATATCTAAGTCCTAGTGTCAGCAAACGTTTTCAGTGAGTTGAAAGTCTCAAATCAGACCAGAACCAGCAAAAAGAATATTCTTCTAACAGAATATGAAGAATATGCTCTATTTACCAATTTTTAAGAAGTTGACTTTTTTTTTTTTTTTTTTTTTTTTTTTTGTAAAACAGTAAATGGTAGTGTTTATTTTGCAAACAAATTGCCTTCCATCTCTGGAGGCATTCAAGGCCGGGCTGGATGTAGCTCTGGGCAGCCTGGCCTGGTGGTTGGCAACCCTGCACATAGCAGGGGGGGTTGAGACTAGGTGATGATTGTGGTCCTTTTCAACCCAGGCCACTCTATGATTCTGTGATTCTATGTACACAGGTTATGCCATTTTTAGTCTCAATTGTTGTTCTGTTATAGAGTTGTTAAAATAATGTCCTATGTGATCAAAGTTGTGTGTTCAATAAGTACTTCCTGTGCATATCATACACACAGGCTTTTAAAATAATTTATTTAAAAACTGATATTAATCTCCTGTCCTTCAAAACTTTTTGGTTATCCCTTTTTGGTATTAACACATACAGCTATCTCTGTAATTTATGTAATTGTTCCATCCAGACATTTATGGTATATAGGGTAGAGAGGATCTGCTGTAGATACCATAGGTCTAACTAGCAGCTTGTTCCTTCTGTTCTGAAATTTCATGTAGGAAGATGAGGTAATGATGTGTTGTGGTGATATTATTTCTTTCTTTGGTAAAGTGATTATTTTTTCTTTTATGCTAGATCCACAGAGTGAAATATAAATTAATGTGCTGTACTACTTTACTTTTTAAGCATCTAGTTCATTCCAAAGTTAAAATTATCCTACGTTAGTGTGATCTTTTGAGAGATCTTATAGCAGTAGCATTTATCAATGACACAAGTTACAGAAATAATGCAGAAAAGGAGCCAGAATCTCAGCTGAAGTCTGTATAAATCTCATCTGTCTCTCTTGGTTGGAGTGATGCTGATGTTGCAATATTTAGGCAAAACAGGGAAGAACTTGGCTGCTTTCATATCTCTAAATTTAGTATGTGGGTGGGCCAGGACAGTGAGCAGTTTATAACATCTCTGTGCAGCAAACTTAATAAATCCATTTTGTATGTGACCTCTGTAAACCTTTCATCATATATTAAAAATGTTGCTGTGCTGTTGACAATGAGTGTCAGTAGGAAGAAAGAATGGAGGAAGACCTTGTACACTTATTTTGTTTCCTGAAATGTTAAAAGCACTATAATTATGGGTCATTTGCATGATTTCTTTGGTAATTAAGAGTTTTAATTGCATTTAGTTCTAGGGAATTAGTTAAGCTGTTCATTATGCATATTTCCTTCCATAAGCATCATCTCTTCTCATACACTAAGTTTAGTTACATCATGGAAGTAAATTAAGTCTTTTAAGACAGTAGTGAAGTACATTTCTTTGTATGAGCTGGATTAGAAAAAGTCTTTGAAAAGCTTTGATAATGCTGTTTTGTGCAACATTTAAGTTTTGTCTTCAAAAGTGAAAGCCTGTCAGGGCTTCATTTACTGTTTTCAAGTTGCATAGAGTTCTTAGGGTAACAAACTAATCTATTCTTAGGAAAACCTATAGGCAGAAGTATGCTTCAGTTCTAATTGCAGCTGTTTCAGATTTGCATATTTATAGTAAAAATACTGATCAACAGTTGAAATATCATATTGTTCAAACTGGAATAAGAAAAGAAGGCATTTAGAGACTGTATAAATGAAATCAGCACAGGAGAGATTGGTTTAGTTTTGTTGGCTCACCGAAAGTTACTAACGTTTGCTTTATGAAATGCAAGGTAGAAAACACATTTTGCTTTTCCTTGGCTGACCCCAAATTCTTGAAGATGCATTCATGCTTTTCAGCTTTTGCTGAAAGAAAACCATTATTTTCAGTGTTACTGGTTACTTTTTTTTTTTTTTTTTTTTAAATAGGGTTCGCTCTGCTATTATTACACACTCTGAAATATGCAAACATATTTCAATTCAATTAGTACTCTTCAATACAGTACTCTTCGGTACTGTATTTCATGTCTAGAAAATACTTCTGTTTTGCTAAAATGTACCCTACCCATATAATATGGAAAAATGAAAAGTTCTATGAAATGGTGCACTGGCCAATTGCAATAACTCCAGTGTTATTCAGATACGTGCATAAAAACTGAGAGGACAAACTTTTCAGCACTTTAGTTATTCCTATATCTTAACATCTTTGAGATCAATAAAAATATTGCAGTGGTGGGAAGTATGAAGAAGTATTATCTATCAATATTATCTAATTTTATATCAGATGCTGAAGTAGCTTTCTAAATTTTACTTAGGCAAACCAAACATTACTGAAGGTGAGATTGTACTTTTGGTAATCATATTTATTTTTAATGAATATTAATTACTATGTAGTTGACTGAGCTCATGATTGTTACTTTAAAACACACATGATTTTTATTTTTTTTTTCCAATAATATGTGTAATTTGAACACCTTTGGTTGTTTTCTTCCAAGTTTTTCCAGACTTTGTATGTTTGTTATATATGTATATGGATAATGCATGCTATATAAAGAGGTTGGATGTTTCATCTCTCTTATTTTGGTTAGTTTAATTTACAACATCTAAATTTAACAATTGCTAAAGTAATTAAACCGAATAGTGTGAAGTACCTTTATGTTAGGACTTAAAAAGTACTCGATACTAATTGCTTGCTTTTTTCAGAAAAGTCAATTTCTAATCCAGTAATCAAAAACTACCATACGTTATCCAGATTAGTTTAAATGCCAAAACAGAGAAAATGAATGCATTTATTTTTTTTTAAGTATAGCTATTCAATTTGAAAACTACTGTATTTCTTATTCAGTATTGTACTGTTAAACTCAAATTTCACACAAATAATAATTATTTTTTACAACCTTGATTTCATGTTGTCAGTAATTTCACTACTCAGTGATTTTGACTGTTTTAAGATATGTAACTTTAACCTGACTAAACTGTATTCTATGAAAGTAGCAGTCCAATATAATTGCTGATTTTCTTGTCACCATTGTTTTGAAAGATATAAAACATGAGGCCATTAATTAGCAGTACTCTTCTGACAAATAATTTCTACCTAACTCTCCACTCACTTAGAGTCCTAATATTGACCTAAGTACTTTAGTCTTTTCACCTTTCATATACAGTAAGAAATGCATCATCTGTACGTGAAAGTTGTAAAGTTGGTCTTAGTTAAATTGCCTGCTTGTAAAGCTATGTAAGCACATGCTTAACTTTACATTAAGCCTCTGCTTAAATCTATTTCTAAAAGAAATTTCTTAAGAATATTTGGGATTTGAATATGTGTGTTGATGCTTTTTGAATTAATTAATTAATTTAAGGTTAGTTACCTTACAGATGTTCAAATTTGGAGGTTTAGCCACGTTCTAATTAGGGATTGCTAAATCTGTTTTATTCAGTATCATT
Organism: Phasianus colchicus; assembly: GCF_987193195.1. Taxonomy (NCBI): domain Eukaryota; kingdom Metazoa; phylum Chordata; class Aves; order Galliformes; family Phasianidae; genus Phasianus; species Phasianus colchicus. The sequence continues at coordinate 127,827,854 of NC_143436.1, forward strand.
CTTTCTTTATAAATAGAGTATTAAAAGTTTGTAATAACATTATTCTTTCGCTTCTTTTTCCTTACTTCCTTGTTTCTCAGTGTCTCGTGTTTGAAGATTCACCACTTGGAGTCAAAGGAGCACTGGCAGCAGGAATGCAAGTGGTTATGATTCCAGATGAAAATTTAAGTCCTGATCTTAAAAAGGAGGCAACTCTGCTGCTGAACTCCATGGAGGACTTTAAACCAGAGCTTTTTGGTTTACCAGCATATGATTAATACCTAATGTCTATGTTCATAAGCTTGACTGGAGTTCAGGAAACTGAAATGAAATCTTGTTAAGATTTTATAATTGCTTTGCTTTGTCTCTCTTTCTTAAATCAAGAGCACAGAAATCCTGTTAACACTGCGTCTTCCACAGTGGTCTAGCCTTTGAAAATTGACTGAAATATTACATATTTGCTCTCATGATATATTTGAAGTTAAAACAGTGTTTCATCTTCTGAAGTGATCCAGCTTTGTTCTCTGTACATCATAATGTTTTCTGGGAATATTATGAAACTATTTAGACAACTTATTGTAATTACATTAGAAACTTCTTGTACTGTTTCCATTTGAACGGCTTATTGTTTAGCCTTTAACCAGAAATCTGTTCTGGATTGGCTTTTATCGCATTACATTGTTTTTGATATAGTTATCACTATAAACACATATAGTTTAACATTTCCTCATCCTTTGCTTGCCTGTCTTTTCCTCTTTGTATCCTCATAATTTTTATTTTTATTTTTTTTTTACACTTCCTGTGTGTGGTTTTGTTTTGTTTGTTTGTTTATTTGTTTCCTTTTCTTGGATTTTTTTCTGTTCCTGGGGGGTTTGACTTGCAGAGGTCCCTTACAACCTTCATTCTGTCACTGACCTTTGGGTCATGCCTGCTATAGAGCTATATAAGGTTACATGATCCTTCTATTTACCAAACCACTTTTCATCTTCCTCCTTATATTCTTCCTGTTTTCCATGTTGCCATGTAGCCTTCCCTTCCATTTGTGTGAAAGGAATCCATTCTATCATTGAAATGTTTCAATCTTGTTATTGAAACATTTATTGAAACATCTAATTATGGCTTTATCTCCTACATATACAAGTTGCTTTCTCTAGGCCATCTCAACTTTTTTTTTCTTAATTTATGTTGGGTTTTTTTTTTGCCATGTTTTCTGGAGACATTTTTAATAACTATTTTTAAATTGTAGAAATTGTCATTTTGTTTGATTTAAATATTAAAATTTATTTTTATGGCAAACAATTTCCACAGAATGATCGTTTTGTCATCTATCCTTATTAATTTTTCTGTTTCTGATACCTTGGCAGGACAAGAGTAAAGATCTCATTAGAAAATGCTATACATACAGACAGATTTTAATGGAATCCAAAGTAGGTATATATTGTGGTGGAAGCAATGCATTTTATTTGTCTAAAGATATCTACAGTGGGTGGTTTTGTAACATTTATAAATTTAAACATTTAAAAAGAAAAAATCTAAATGATTTTCCATAATATACTCAAAAATTCTGGTAAAATACTTGTTTCTGTAAAAATAACGAGTGTGATGTGAACTCCTTCGTGATTGGTTTGGTTTTGGTGGTTGGTTGGTTGATGTCATCTGTTTATCTGTTACTCACAATTCTTTTTCCAGATATTTTCTCAATTACTGCTTTAGGTAGAAAGTTTTTTATTGAAAACAAAAATAAAAGAATCAGAGATGCTCCAGTGCTTTACATTCAAATTTAGTTTCCTCATGTTTTTGATTTTTTTTCCACTTCGAGATATATTTAAATTAAAACAATTACTTTTACAACTTCTACATAGACTGATACAGTTTTCTGCTTTTGTATTCTTTTCATGCCTCGAAAAATTAAGAAATTTATATTCCATGTAAATAAGCCCATAAAATATGATCTGAATGGAACCAGAAGATCTTTAGAAGATATAGTGTAATGTTTTGCAGTTTAATGCTTTTAATGGAAGGATCTGGAAGCATTTTTTTTAAGAGAAATACTGTTTTGACGTTGCTATTTTGCCTACTACGTAATTTCTTTAAGACCATTGTTATTTGTATATGTGACAATAAAGCATTCTCTTCAAAATAAATTCAATTTCTGGGCTTCTCAGCCAAGATAATAGAAATATAGCTATATAATTCCTTCGTTATCTTCCGTTGCGCAACACAAAGCGTTAATGTTGTGCAGTAATGCTGAACATTCAAGTGTAAAATAGGTGCCTGTTGGGATCCCCTTTTTTCGTAATTACTGTATTCCAACAGGGAAGTTACTACATAGAACAAGCAATAATAAGCTGCAATTAGCACACTAAGTTTTCATAGTTTGTCATTTGTTTAATTTAACTGGAGAGATTTAGAAAAAAAGAAATCTGAAGTGCACTTCATTTACAGTTTACTCTGAAAGACATTGAGGCCCTGGAGCGGGTTCAAAGAAGGGCAACAAAGCTGGTGAGGGGGCTGGAGCACAAGCCTTATGAGGAGTGGCTGAAGGAGCTGGGATTGTTCAGTCTGGAGAAGAGGAGGCTCAGGGGAGACCTTATTGCTCTCTATAACTACCTGAAGGAAGGTTGTAGTGAGCTAGGGGTCAGACACTTCTCTCATGTTACTGGTGATAGGACTAGAGGGAATGGCTTCAAGCTGTGCCGGGGGAGATTTAGTCTGGACGTTATGGAATAATTCTCTGAAAGAGTGGTCAAGCACTGGAATGGGAGGTGGTGGAGTCACCGACCCTGGAGGTGTTCAAGGAATGTTTGGATTTTGTGTTGAGGGATATGGTTTAGTGAGAACTATTGGTGATAGGTGGATGGTTGGACTGGATGATCTTGTAGGTCTTTTCCAACCTTGGTGTTTTTGTGATTCTGTGATTCTGTGAATGAACTGCCATCAAAATCCTGCATTTCTTTAAAGATGTTAAGATTAATAATTGATATCAGAAAATCAGAATTATTTAATCATGATCACTGTGATATCAACAGACCCTGTAATACTATTCTAATAAGATCATCTTTTACTGAGAATTCAGTGAGAAAACTTTCACTTCTTAACTGCACAGAAAATCCTGTCCTGTGCAATTACTCTGTTGTGCATTTAATATCCCATCTGGCAGTTTTTATTAAGATTATTGCCCCAGACTGAATTCAGTGAACCTGAGCCATGTCTGATAACGCATTCCTTTTAGTAAAATTCTGTTCCATGTACCTTACTGCTTGCTGTTGACCAAGTTCTCACTCCTCTGCTGAATCCATTGACAGTTATTAAAGCATCTGTGTTGTCATTATCTTTTCTCCTGACTCAAAGAAAAATCAAAAATGTACATGAAATTAATTTTTTTCAGGCCTAGGAATAGCAAAACTATTGTCATCTCCATCCCATGATAGGTAGATATTCATGGCAGCCATAGCTGACTGTAGTCTGCCTAATGACCCATATACCAAATATCAGCATATGTTTGTATATATTTCTTTATCCATTTTTGGTTGGATTTGTGGCTTTGTAGCTCAATCATCTCAACAACATCTGTTCAGGAAAAAAAATTTAAAAAAAATTAAAAAAAGATTAAAAAGTTGGATCCTTTCCCTTCCTTCCATCTGCTGTTTTCCAGATGAAGTCCTGTTTTGACTGAGCTAAAAAAATTTGTACCAGATCCTGGCTACAGATCATGAGGACATGTGAGCAATCAGGACATTTGAATGCTCCATCTGTGTTTGTATGAAGAGGACTGTTAAAAACTAATTCCCCTCCCACCCAAAAAAAAACCCTCTAACTCAGCAAGCAGACTTCAGTTCCAACAAATGTTTAAGTACATGCTTATTTCTTTTTCATTAAGCATTTCTTTTTGATTAAACGAATAGGTCCCAGCTTAATTTTAAGGATATATTTATTTCTGTTTCGTTTAATACTGAACATGTGATACAGCCATATCCTGAGAAGTCCACCCTACAAGAAATAAAGGCAAAATTTCATGATCAAGATTTTGCCATTGGATAACTACAGCAAGATGGAACTAAGTTTAACCAAGAATGTAAATATTTCCTTTAAAAAAGAAAAAAAGCAAATGTCCATAATCTATGAAATGTTATACTAGAACTTAAATTCCTTTCTGCATCATAACTGAAGTAAGTTTTGCATGCTACTGGAACTCTGTTGGGATTTATCCTGATAGATTTCTAGACTGCGAAGATATACCTAAATAGGACTTTCATTGAATATATTTAGGTAAAAATTCATTGCATTGGAACAGCAATAATTTCAGAATGCAATCTGACTTCTGCGAAGGTTGGCAATTGTGTTCTGCAAATAAACATTAGAAAAAGCAGAGATGTTCATTCCTCACTTGGATTAGATATCTTTCTAAATAATATTGTAGTTAAAGCACAGCATCAAATTAATGTTGCATATATTCCAAAAAATTGTCTTCAGCAAAAGCCAAACTAGATAAATTAAAAAAAAAAAAAAAAAAAAAAGGGGTGCAAGAAGCATTGTACTAAGAAGGAATGATTTTCCACTGTGTTAAAATGTACCTGTAGCTTTAACAGCATGGAACTTGAGATTCTCTTCAAGTATTGGTTGTTCATATAGAAAAAAAAAAAAATCTGCAATTCTAAGTGACATATGAAAAAAAAAAGTAAAAACCATTTACTTGTTTCTGATTTTCCCGTCTGTAGCTATACTGAACTTCCAGTGTTTTGCATTTGAGAAAATAGAATAGATTTTTGCCTAGTTAGTGGGAAGAAATAGAAAGACTGGAATGGAGGAAAAGTAACTTTCAGTACATTCTTTCCCAAGGGAAACTTCATCGTCAACAATAGATCATGCTAATCATCCCTTTGGCTGATGCTTCACAAATTGTGGGTTTAATCATCTTTAAAGTGAAGAACAGAAGGAGAAAGTGGATTTGAACTGAAGTATATGCCATAACTTCTGAGTACTCAAGACCCTACCTCAGCAGTAGAGCTCACTGATTGTGCTGCAGGCTTTGTCTTCACCAGGTATTGTAATGCCATAAAAAATTGACTTCAGAAAGCAGAGTGTAGCAAAGTATTCTGAGAAAACCTGTTAGTCTCTTCTGTTCTTCAGTCTTTCAAGCCATGGGCTCTAAATCATCATATTAAAATGTTAGCTGTTGTCTCACTCTTGCATGGTTAAAACAAGCCTTAGCAAGAAGAAAGCATTTCAATTCTCACCACTCTCTTTGCAGCCTTTTCCTCAGAGTATCTGCAGTGTGAAACTGGAACATGAAGCAGAATAGTAAGATGATCACTGTGAACATTGCTGAGTCAAAAATAAATAAATAAATAAATAAATAAATAAATAAATAAATAAATGAAAATAGCAGAGGGGCCATTATTTCATGGGGAAAAAAAAAAAAAAAAAGCATTGGAAGAAAGAAACTATAGACAAAAAAGGAAGTCCTTTTGTATACCATCTAGAACTCCAACAAAGAGAAGGAAAAGGAAAGAATTTTCATTAGTCCCTAGCAAAAAATCAAAAGCATTAATTGTGGAGGGAAAATCTAAAAATTAACAGAAGTAAAAACATATCAAAGACTATTAAATGAAGCACTGAGCTTTATAGAGATAAGAGGCAATCTTCTATAGCGTATTTCTTCAAACAAAGAAAGCAGAATAGTTGTAATCCAGAATCAATGGAATCAATGAAGATATATAAATAATCTTTGATGAGCATCAGAGCACAAGTAAATTAAAAAAAAAAAAAAAAAAAAAAAAGTAGCATTAAAGGCCATGCTGACAGAGTGTGAAAAATATGAAAAATAGTTTCAGTTTTGACTTTGAAACTTTGAACTGGTCAAACAACTATGAAATGGAACAGTATTTAATCATGTTTTAAAAGGAGTTTATAAACATGAGGGAAATAAACTTTTTACAAGGGTATATAGTGATAGAACAAGGAGGAATGGTTTTAAACTAAAGGAGGGGAAATTTAGATTGCATGTCAGGGGGAAGTTTTTCACTAAGTGACTGGTGAGGTGCTGGAACAGGCTGCCCAGAGAGGCTGTGAATGCCCCATCCCTGGGGGTGCATAAGTTCAGGTTGGATGTGGCCCTGGACAATCTGATCTAGTACTTGATCTGGCAGTTGACAACCTGTCTGTGGAAGGGTGGCTAGAAATTGGTGATCCCTGGGGTCCTTGCAATCAAAGCCATTTTATGATTCTGTGATACAATGTTTCTATGATTCTATTATTCCATGGTTTTATGATCATCCTGAAGACATCTGAAAGAAACTACTTCATACCATTGTTCTCTGTCACATTTACCTCTAATCTGTTATTGAGGGAATGAAATCATCATTTCTTCAAAGTCAACAACATTCCTATTGTAACTAGAGCAATTTTCTCATAGAAAGGAATGTTGGAAGAGTTTTTAACTGTCATTCTTCTATAATATCATAGTTAATTTTTTAAAAAGTTTTCATTTAATTCTTATTTCACAAATTATTTCATAAAGAACAGAAACACTATACAGCCACCAACTTCTCCTCATTTAGAAAAAGGAAGAAGTTGGAGTACATAGGCCTAATTAAGTACCTATAGATTTGAAAATGTATCTTCTTGATGTCTTGCTAGTAATTTAATTAGTTGCTACCATGTACTTAACTGATGAATGGACAATGTGACTTCAAAATAGATATTCTTCCTACATTCTGTGAAATTCTTTTAGGTAGTGTTTAGTACAAGACCATGTAGATCTATGACTGATAGAAAAATATTCTCAGCTTGTGCTCCTCATACATAGATGCAACTTCTTTTGGGAAGTACGTAAGTATGGTGGTTCCAGAGAAAAGTTCTATTTCTAAATACTTTTACCAAAGGCTCTGTAGAAATGCACACAAGCAAAAGGAAGACTATACACATGGATCAACCATTTTGAGCCTCTTTTGATTCCAGGAGGAAGTGTCTGAGACCACGACAAAAAGGGGAAGAATTCTTCCAGCTGTTAATGAAAGTATGTTTGGTATAGCAAACATCTTTGGTATTTCATATACACAGATTCTATCTTTGTACACATAGAACAAATATATATGCATTGCCTAATGTCTTTAAAGGTAAGCAAAATATATGAAATGCATTTCAGCTTCACTTGCAAAAAAATTATCTTTATACATTGCTGGAAATACAAACAAGCATCTCTGTGACATGTCTGTAGAAAGCTAAATCTTATTCTCAGTGGTTGCTTGCCCACAGCTTTCCATACTTTTTAGTCAGTCAGTTTGAACACTCAACATCTCAAACACTAGACCATGGTAAATACGCTTAAGAAAGAGTGCTACAGTGGGAAAATAAAATAAATAAAAATATTTCATCTTTTCAGAAAATGTTGAAGTGTTGTATCTTGTGAAATGTCTCTCTGCTGTGGTAATTTCAGCAAAATGTGCTTTTATTGCATAGACATATTTTAAACATTTAACTTCCTACAGAGTATTCACAGAGATGGGGATTGCCATACAGAACATTGCCAACACTGCCATAACAGAAAAGGGGGAGGAATTAGATAAACCAGATGAGGGAAACATAATGTTAACCTTTGCTAAAATACTGTCTTGAATTAAAACTGTAATCACTGTGCAAACTGTATTGAAACATTTTATGACTGTGTCTTCATTGCTTGGATGTGATCCAAAAATGTTCTTTTTTTACTTGAAAAATAGGAAAGTTGATTAAATCAAAATGGATTTCCTGGTGGCTTATGACTGCAGTCTTGTAAACTTATTGATTATGGCCCTCAACATTGTTCTTATTGATGGCTGCATCTGAAACATTGTAACATGGTATCCACTTTCATCAGATCAAAAAATTAGGAAAGTGACTGTATTTTTCAGTGCAATATGAGACAGCAAAATTTGGTGGATTTTTTCCCTCTCTCTAAATCAAATCGTACTCTAAGGGAATTTATTAATCATATAATCTCATATTCTATATAATCATGATTTAACTGAATTTTTAGGGCATATATTAACTGAAATTTGTAGTTGGAAGTGAATTTATTTGTCTGGAATCTACTAAAAGCACTGCATGCCTATCTAGTCAAATTATTTTCAATATTTTGTGAGTATGTTTGTGAGTATTTCACAGTGAAACTGTGTATGGGGCATAGATCTTTTCAACTCCGATTTTCTAGTGAAGACTCAACTGCATTAGCAACGGCATGCAAAACTCTTCTATGAAGACCCTTCGTACATCTTCCTGAAAATTGTTGGTGCACAGCTGTCATTTGTGCACTTCTTAAAACCATTTCTGTACCTGATAGAAAATTAATTCTCCTTGCAAACTCAGCAGAGATTGATGTTCATAGCTGTCTGAAATCTTGCTGAAGAAAACTGAACAGCCAAATCTAATAGCTCAAAAAAGACAAACAGTACTTGCTTTCTTCAGTAAAGTCCTTATGGCACAGCAAAGTCCTTGTGTTCCCTCCAGCTTTGATAGGATCCTGTTAATTGAAATCATAAGAAACTGCAGGTTAATATTAATATGCATATTTAGATTAATATGCCAGTCTCGTAAAGCTGTTCATTACTACCTTTGTCTATTATGACACATCTGAAAGAAAGCAATAATCTCTCTGAATAATACATCTGCAGTATCAGTAGAGATACCAGCACTTGTCCTACTTCTTCTAGTAACAGCCTTTATCAGTTGAAAGTCTAAGATAACTGCTTTTCACCAACACAGTTCAAAATGATGGACTTATGCTGAATTCATCCAGAATATTCAATATATTGCTGGAGAGGGAATCTGTTTTTGTGTGAAGTCAAGATGCAAGGAAACTCCTCTTTGGATCACTGCAGCTACATGTTCACAGAATCACAGAATGGCCCCCAGTACAAAAAAGACAGGGAACTGTTGGAGAGGGTCCAGAGGAGGGCCACAAAGATGATTAGGGGACTGGAGCACTTTCCCTATGAGGACAGGCTGAAGGAGCTGGGCTTGTTCAGCCTGGAGAAAAGAAGGCTGCGGGTTGACCTCGTTGCAGCCTTTCAGTACCTAAAGGGAACCTACTAGCAGAAGGGGAATCAACTCTTTGAAAGGGTAGATAACTGCAGGACAAGGGGAAACGGTTTTAAGTTGAGGGAGGGGAGATTTAGGTTGGACGTCAGGGGGAAATTCTTTACAGAGAGAGTTGGTGAGGTGCTGGAACAGGCTGCCCAGAGAGGCTGTGGATGCCCCGTCCTTGGAGGTGTTCAAGGCCAGATTGGATGGGGCCCTAGGCAGCCTGGTCTAGCATTAGGTGGGAAGGTTGGTGGCCCTGCATGTGGCAGGGGGGTTGGAGACTCATGATCCTTGAGGTCCCTTCCAACCCTGGCAATTCTGTGATTCTATGACCTTTGAGTCAGCCATCCACAAAGTAAAGAAGAGCTTCCTGATGTCCAGTCCTTACCTGTTGCTAAATATAACCTTCTGGAGAGTGGTGCAGAACTGTGTCTCATATCCATTAAAGCAAGCTCCTGTGTATACATAGCATATACAAAATATTTTTAAGTACTATGCGACAAAGCCTTTAGCTGATGATACCCTAGTTACCTGAACATTTCAAAGTCTGTGAAGACTGTACTTACTCATGAGGAATGTGGAGGTAAGGGAGGAACTATATCTGCTTATGTCATCAATTAAAAAGCAGTGCCAATACTAATTCTTACAGAAAGAAGTCTTGCAAAATGGAAGGTAAATGATAGTGGTTTTCTAGCCTCACCTGTGAATCCTTGAGATCCTACAGAAAGAAAATACACTGCTTGAGGTTTCATTTAATTTTGTTTTGTATTTATATAGGGACCAAAGATGTAAAGGAAAAAAAAAGAATAAAAAGAAACAGAAAACTCAGATCCGGAGATCAAATAAGAAAGAGGGAGATGTATTTGGTAGTACTTCTTCCAAGCTGAAACTCCCTGGGCTTTGAAAATACAGGATGTTTCTCATGTGACATTTACTTAAATTACCAATCTTCTCCAGGAAATGGAAATAAGACCTTATCACCATAAATTCTGCTATAAACAGAGAGGCTACTTGAAGGACTGAATGTTTAGAATAAGCACCCCACTGAGAGGATGGCATTCCCTTTTCCAGTGGTATAGAGCCAGAGGTAGACTATGGAGTCTGTTTAACAAATAACATGTATCATGGAACAGTTTTATTCTCAGGACAAGATAACTGCATTAATATTTATCTTACTTTTATTAACTTTTACAGCTACCTACTTTGCTATACTTCTATGACAGCATCAGTATACAATCTAGTTATTCCATAGATAATAGGGGGCTAATCTTATCAGCTTTGAATTGCTATCATGACCACACCAAATGCTAAACAGAGTGCATCTGTGAGTGATTTATATTCTGAACATCTGAGATATCCACTCACAAAGGTGATTAGGACCATTCATGTGGGACTATAATTGTTATTTGTTCCAATTTGTCTGTATATTTTTTTTACAACTGCCTGCATTCTTAGTTAAATAAAATGGAAACCTTCCTTTCACTAACCCATCTGCAGTTAATTCCCTAATGTTAGCTTTATTGGTTCTTATTAAGTTGTCTTTTTTATGTGAGTATGAGTGGTTTTTCTTTGTTTGTTTTATTTTTAATGAAAGCTAAGTGGCTGCAGAAAAAAGGAATCACACTATGTTCCACTAAAATATACTGTCTGAGACATGCTGTTTTCAAACCCCAGTAATTGAAAATTTGAGACTTCACAAACCTCTGACTCCAGGAAAGTTGGGTTATATTGGACAACTGACACTGCCAGCAGTGATTTTGTTCTACGGTTAAATGTCCAGTCCACTTTGTGTCATGACGCTACATAAATTTCATCAATACTTAAATAACATACTAAATACTTAAGTAAAGTACTATATAATTATTTGTAAAAGTTTAGACAAAATATAAAAAGAGTACTACAGACTTTAATGGTTTATGACAATTCATGATACCATCTTCCTGCCTGGGTCAGTGGTAGTGATAAGACTAAATGGGTGACATACACATTTGTTGTTTGAGTCTGATGGCTGGAATGAAAGGAAAATATCTCTCATGAGATGTACAGGTAATTGCAGATCATAAAATCCTCTACTAAATGGGCCATATATCAAAAGAGTATATACAGGCAATTTCCTCTTAGCTCATCTTACTCTCTCTCACTGCCCCATTCTTCCCTCCTCTCTGCCGCATACACATATCTTTTTTTAACATGTACTAGATGTTAAATGCAGAAATTACATATATATTTTTCTCAGTTCCTAACACTAGATCAATACTTTTGACTTGATGGAACACTATTGCTCTTATGGATTTTTCTTTGCAGATAAGAAGTTTTCAATATATATGTGACTCTTATGGTTAAATGCCATCTTTGCTTCTGGGTTCCACAACAAGGTATCTTTCCTGCTGCAGTCTAGTATAATTCCTGCTACAGTAGTTTTCAGTTCTGTTAGATTTACATCAAAAACGTTAAGATAAATTCTCTCTTCAAAGGTGTGAATGTTAAATAAATATCCTACTTGCCTAGAAAACTAAATAAAAACATATAATCATGTTTAAAAAATTACTCTTGATGATTATTTTCCAGTATTTGAGGTTTATACCTATATAAAACATTAAAAAATATTGCTATTAGTTTTATTCATTCAGTAAATAAATACAAATCCATCCAAATAAATATCTGGCAAAATTTTAAGCAATCTTTTCAAAATTTAAGATTCAAAGAATTCCAAGAAACCACATTTATTTGTGCTTATGCATTAAAAAGACACCTTCCATTTGAAATAAGATTCTGATGTAAAATGTACCCAGGGGAAAAAAAAAAAAAAAAAAAAAAAGGCAAAAGAATATATTCTGCTAATTAAATAAAAAACAAACTGAGATTTATTATTCAAAAGGTAACATAAAGGTAACATTTTTCAGCTTATTAAGGAGTCCCTGGGGAAAACCCATCTAGATCTTTTTTTCAAAGAATCTCATCTTCATCATCCTCAGTTTTCTCACCACAAGTTGGCCTTAGTGGAACACACATCAATTATGATGTTGAAGATTAAACTAATATGTGGGCCATTTACCACGTGCAGTCAAGGTAAATAACTAGAACATCATGTCCTAGAAGAACTTCTACATCATAAAACAAGTGACATTAGTTGTGCTTTCCTAAAGGAAAGGAAAGGTAATGACAACAATGGGCAAAATGTGTGTATAATTCACAATTGCTCCTTCAGCATAGCAGCCAGATGACAATTCAGATGCTGCAGAATGCCTTCTGGTAACAATAGCCACTGTCAGTGCTCAGAGCTCTTTGAAATGGAAAACCAGAACTGTCTGAGCATCCAAAATGCTTGAAGTAGAAATTGTCATTGTTACAGAATTAAACTTGTTTCACAAGTCCAAAGCATAGCCACAAACTCATTATAATAGTTCACTAATATTAGTGATTCTTCTTTCATTTATTTTTTATTTTTTATTTTTTATTTTTTCCATTTGTACTTGCAGTTTTCCGTAAGCACATGTAAACTGGTTGACTTATTCAACTCCTCAAGTTGTCTGATTGCATGACAGATTACAGACGTAAATCATCAGCAGACCTAAGCTGTGCAGATGAAATTAATCACAAAAGACTCCCCAAAAATTATAATTCTGTATACTCAGAAATTCACAAACCTGAATGGAAACAAGGACTTTAAGTACTGATAAAATATTAGATACACATTTGGATTTCTGAGAGGAAGTTTGCTTGAATATTATTGTATAATCTTTTTAGTAATCAATTCACAATCAGTTTGTTTAAGAAATATAGTATAATTTAATTAGCACAGAGCAGAAAATATTAAATTTACTCAAATCTTGTATTTTATACTCATTCAAAATTACTTCATATTTTAATTATAGCTGTAAATTTTACAAAGACAAACTTCTGATTAGTTTAAATTCTAATACAGATTAAAACTTGCATTCTGTAATATAAAATAAAATGCTTATTTCAAGAGCATTTATCAAATTCTAGCAAACAAAAAAATGTCTCCTTAATATAAAATACACAAATCCCATTCTGTTTTTTTCCCCTTTCTCCCTATCCTTTTATTATCACTTCAAATATGGAGCTTAATCACTTGGGATTACTATGTGTGCTTCCTCTAATCAACAGAATTAGAAGTTGGCATCTTAGAATAATAAAAATATTACTTCGCCTATGTACAGTCAGGCAATTGGAATCAGTGCAGTCAAGCTATCTTTCTACACCGTGGATAGGCGCAAGTTGTACATAGTCTTAAGGTGGCTGGAGAAGTTAAAGTGTCTGTTGCATAGATTTTGTTTAAATAGTCGATTACGCCCCTTTTTGATTTTGTTCCAGTGCACAATGGAAAAGTAGAGAAATAATAAACTGAGCTACATGCAATTTAAACCATTCAGCTTGGTGAAATTTATGTTTCAGTGCCTTTCTCTGCTAAGTCTTGGCAGTGGGCCATGGTGACAGTGGACTTTGAGGAGGCCTTCTGGTAGCCTTGCCATCTATGCCCATCATGGTGAAGATATTCCAGCACACTTTTCAACATCATGGACTCTAAGCTTCCAGGGCAGCGAATCAGTGAGGGAAATACTTGGCTGATTCTATGTTTGGGTTGTGGCTTTTTTTTGTGTTTGAACACAGAATAAAATAAATTATAATGAATTCACAATAATAATCATTTAACAAATTTGAAACTTTTCCTGTTACAGCATTTCTGTTCTTTTTTGCAAAACAGCCAGATAATACAGTCCCATCATAGTTGATGATAACAAAATTTCCATTACAGAAGTTATTTTGAAGGATGTTAAGCTTGCTCTTGCTTGGATTTACTATCAGCATGTCTATGTAATCTGTATCAAAGACATAACAAAAGTGTCAGAGGATTTCTCTACACTCTCAATGTTGTATTGAAGGATAGAGAACATTCAGGAAACATCTGGGAGAAAGATAAATGTAATGTAAATATTCAAAAAACAATAAATAGAATAAACAATTTATTTGTGAGCCTGTCATCTTAAAATGAGTCTGGGAATAATAATGAAACGTAATACAAGACTGAATTTTCAAAAGATTAAAATTTAATTAATGAAAACCAGCAAAGGTTTCTGCAAAACAGATCTCTTGATTTATTAGAGTACTGTAATATTCTTTGATTTCTGTCACTGACTTTATAAGGCACAGTATATTGGTAAATAATGTAAAAGAATAAAATGTACATTCTATGTAAAGTCTATTAAAATAATGTCTCAGAGTAATTACAAGCAGAATTTCTTGTTAAGTGGCTATGAATGTTAATTCTCATGGATCAAGTCTTGGATTTAATCTGCTTAACGCAGTTATGAATGTCTTGGGGAAAAAATAATTGCTGATACAGTTTTCAAGTGGTACACAAATTGCCAAAGGAGGAAAAGGGCAGGTGGGAGCAGAGGAATGAAGGTGACTGGATACTGGTACAGAAAAGTTTCCACAGGCTACTATCTAGGCCCTTAAGCAAAGCATCTGTGAATGCAGTCCATTCCCACAGGATGGAAAACTTTTTTCCTGGTAGTCCATGACTCTGGAAATGACAGGGATCACACTGGAGTGGGAAGAGTTCCCAGTGGAGCACTAGGCATATCTGATAAGAACTGAAAATCTCAGCGGGGACACGCAGCAGCTCCATGCCCTCTGGTCCAACCATCAGTGCAACTGAGCTTGTCTCCTACAGGCACACATGCGCAGAGTACATGTACCATGTATAAATTGTCTGCTACAGCACAACCACAGCACTCACACAAATTATGAACGGTACCAATGGAGTCATTGTTCCCGAGATTCTTGTCTGAGAAAGGTAGAGGTTTGTAAGTGAGAAAATACACATGCCACATGGATTGTCTAGCAGCTGGTTCAAACACTTGCTCTGCCCAGTAGCTACTTCTGGAACCCAGCCTCCCCAGTTGCTGACGCCTGTACAAACTTGCCCTCAAGGCTGCCACCTCATTTGAATTATTCGTCACTTACCTGTGTACCTACGCTCACTCTGGCTTTTGGTCTCAGAGATATATGGATCCCAGAGACCTAAGGTCTCTCTTTAAGGCTGGCTTGCGGTGTGACACACTCAGATCCCTCCAGCTGTTGGCTAGCCTTTGTACCAGCCCGGCTGCAGGCAACCGGACTGCCATACACAAATAAACATTAAAAAATAATAATAATAAAATCATAAAATCATAAAGGTTTGACTAAGATCATCTAGGCCCACCATCAACTTATCACTATGCCCACTAATGCAGGTCTCTAAGTTTCTTCTTCTATACAACTTATAAAAGACTTGTGCAATCCTAAAATTCCCTCACACCGCGTAACATGTTCCGTGCCACCGTGAAACATACTCCAACACTGACTTAATCAGATGAGTCTCATACTGAGGCAACAGGGCTGAGATTCTCCTCAGGCAGCTCTACAAACAGCTCTACAAACCGTCCCTCCCTCTGAGTCCTTACTTTGAGTTTCCATATGCATTTGGCCCTTGTTATCTCATAGTCTGCAGGAGGTGGAACTTGGACAGACTGATGGCTCCTGTGATGAGCCTGGGCATATGTAGGAAGGGTGTGACCTGAGGTTCCCCACCTACCACCATCTCTCTGATCAACTTTGTGGGTATGTCAACAAGTTTTTATCACAATCCAGTATCTTCTCTCTGGGACTCAGCAACATATTCATATTCATGCAAGATTATTTTCATATTTATTATCCTTGGCCGCTAAGCTGGAAGGCACTTGTCGCACTTTGGGTCTCCATTTGGCTTCCTCAGGGATAGGAATCCAGAAAGTCACTGGTGCTTGAGGGGAAATCTTTATGCACCGCTGCCTTGCATGAGAGGCAGAGCCACTGCAAATAGAAAGACTGAAGCCAGCTTTGTCCATGTGCCCAGAGAAATGTCAAGTAGGAGCAGGGAGTACTTGCAGGCTTCACAGACACCGCTATGAGAAAGGAAGCTCTGAGAAGGTCTTCACTTTACCAGAATTTTCATAAAACTGTAGTCTTAAACTTGAAGCTAGAAAAATAAGGATTATAAAATGGACACATATGAACTCTATGTTGCTGCTAGTACAACTTGTCAGTCAGTGTCTTGAAATAACTATTGAAATACCAAAATCAGAACAAGAAAGATTTTCTTTCCCCCCTAAAATATAAGTTTAATCCATGAAATAATGTATTCAGAGAAATATTTCATTTGACGTCATGCAGGAGATCAGATCTGAAGATCACAGCAATTTTATTTTGCCTTATAATCTGTGCAAGTGGGTTTAATAGAAGAGCTTGTGTAGCCCTTGCTGAAAAAAAAAAAAAACAAAAACAAACAAACAAACAAACAAAAAACTGTCTTTCATCCCATTAAAATGTTGATATGATCATAATCTTAAATCATGTCCAGGTCTACCAAGTGAAGTTGGTAACAAAAAAACAAACTAACAAACAACAACAAAAAAAACAGCCAGTCATATTCTTTCATGTGTTTAATACCAGTTATGTCAGTTAATCTCAAAAGCAATTCAGCTTTTTGTTTTGTTTTGTTTTGTTTTGTTTTTAAAGAGCAATATATCTGTCTACCTGGATGTTCCTTATGAGCATTACAGACATGTGGCAGTATTGTGAATTTTTCATTAGGAAAAAAAAAAAAAAAAAATCAGTTTTCCAAATGATGTTCAGGAAACAAAGCTATAAGATGTAAAATACATTTTTTCACAATATAAATATACAAAGACTTTTAATAGTTTTTGTTTTTATTCTTGTCCCTCTAAACAGAAATTACAGAAATGTCCCTGCTTGCGAGAATGCTGAAAAGATGATATAGCTATAGCTTTTTCTCTAGAAAAATAAGCTCTCATTTTTTCAGTTCAAAAAAAGGTAAACAAAATGGTCATCCCGATAGTGATCTCATGCAAACACTGACATAAAAGATCCATGAAAAAATTAACTTTGGAAGTTGTTTTTAATTGGATACTAATAAAAACAGAAAAACATGACTGAAGTAGTGGTGGGGGACAAGGATTCGAGGCAGAATTATCTTTATTTGTTTTAAAAAATCTTAAGACTATTATTTTTCTATTATTTTTCTATTCTATTTCTCTTTCTATTACTATTAATGTCTATATAATTAAAAAAATTGTTACATGGTCATATCAGAATTAATGTCAGGGACATTCTAATATGCAACAATATTTAAATGTTTGTTGAGTGATGACTATTCTTTCTAAGCTTTATGTAATTTATCACATTGTATTTATATTAATAAAGTTATTTTCAACTGGTTCATTATTTAATATAAGAAATACTATAAATGTATATATGTGCACATTGTATAGAGCTATGTGTTCATAACATATTTCTTTTACATTTAATGCTTGTTGTTGGGTTTGTTTGTTTGTTTGGTAAGAAGAAGAATGGAAATCCAATCATTCAGCATTCCAGAATAAACATTTTCTTTTACCTGATTTTGAGTGCTAAAGATACTAATGGGCGAGTATGGAAGAAATGTAGAGGGCAGAGGAGTTCACCTAGGAGAACAGCTGTAGACTGCTTTAATGAAATGACCTTTTGTTATAAAAGAAGCTTCCCTCTTAACATTCCAGATCTGCGCGATTTTAAGAAGATCACCTTTACTAACTTATTTGTGCTACTGTGACTTCTGTCCTTTATTCCATCATGCGTATCTTAGGTCCTTGAAATGTACTAGCCTCATGTATTTTAATCTGTATATTGTACAGAGTGTGTAGCACAGTTTTTCCACAGGAAACCTGCTACAAGGGACTAAAAACTCCAGAATATTCTGCTGCAGGATTTTTATCCTCATTTTGATTAAATAAAAAATAATGTTCTGCCCTCACCAGTAGAAACAGAAAAAGTAATAATCTCTAGGGGACACTCTCAATTCAACTGTTTTTCAGACTCCTGAATTTGAGTTTACTTTTAATTTTCATGAACTCAGAACCATTACAGGATCTTTACAGAGGGCAGTTCCCATATCTGAAACAAAGAACCAAGATCTAAAGCTGCATGATGACAGTCACATTTCTCACTCTGTACTGGTATTAAAACCCAAGCCTTTGCTTTTTTAGCTTTAGGATCTCAGTGCTTGGGTCATTTTCATTCATAGAATCATAGAACACCCTGAATTGGAAGGGACCCATAAGGATAATTGAGTCCAACTCTCAGCTTTACACAGGACCACTGAAGAGTCATACCGTATGTCTGAGAGCGCTATCCAGATGCTTCTTTCACTCCAGCAGCTTAGGGCATTTCCCTGGGGAGCCTTTTTCAGTGCCAATCACCCTCTTGTGAAGAGCATTTTCTTTATATCCAACATTCTCTGTACGCTGCATTAAAAAGTAAGTAAAAAGCCAGAAAAGATTTATGCTTTTTTTCACAAGATACAGCGGCTGGTAGAGCTGTCGTAAGAAGTCCATATTACTTAATGATTCATAAGAGTTAGCATCCTTATTCCAATTTTTATTTATTTATTTATTTATTTATTTATTTATTTTTGGTGGAGGTGTTCCTGCTGATTTTATTTGGATAATTATCTAGATGTTTTAGGAAAGAGTGAAAAGAGATCTACTAGATCTATGATTAAATATACCTAATTGTAACTGTTATAGTCTTGTGTCCACTAAGATTTTGATTCTTCAGTGTCACCTTAGAAAAGGTATCATACAGCCAAATTTTGTTTAATGTCTACCTCAAGGAAAAAAAAAAATCTATTATGAAACTATTTCAATAATATAAAAAAGATAAACTGCCATATTTAGTTTTCTTTAGGTAAAAAATTTCCTTGTAGAATTTTCAACAAAATCTTAGCTAAAGCATGAAAACTATGGAAAATAATTTCACTAGAAAGAAAAATTGAATCACTTTTTCAGAATGTCCAAACATGGAGAAGGAAAAAAAAAAAGTAAATCTGAAACAAATTATAAGAATGCATTTGATTTGGAAAAGATCTGGGGCAATATATTCTTTTTAGTTGTCAGTTATTGTTGATAGAATGTCTCATCAGTGAGACAGATACATGCTTTTGTAAACACAACACTCGCCTTTAGTTTTAGTTTCCACGGTCCTTCTTGCCTTCACTATTTGTCTGGAGTTAAAGTCAGGTGGAAGGTAAATGTGCAGACCCACAGATTCAGGAGAGATGTCCGTGATATTTTCTACTATTAACTTTATTTATTTTCTGTATTTACGAAGACAATGGTTATGAATCAGCTAACTATTTCTTGAGAATCTGAGAGAGCTCAATATACAGTTAATTCTCTTTTGACCTGAAAATTAGTGCAAATTATTAACTTAAGAATATCATACCTGCTTAAGATTTTGTTCCTGTTTGTTTTCAGGCACCACTAATTGTTTTTTATTGGGAAACTTCTGAATGAGGAAGCATAGATTTCTCTAAGATTAGAATGTACAGTTTCAAAGAGAATTGTATTTTGGGTGTGCCTTTGGAGATGTTCCTCTGCAATACAAACTGTCTCATTGTCACAAGAAATTAACTCATCTCCTTTCTTCTGCCTACTGCACAGAGAATGATGATTCAAGAAGGCAATGCAGGTGTAAATTGCAATAGATCTTCTGATGCTATAATCATAACTGAGTTGCTCTGTCTTGACTATTTGATGTACATGACAGCAACAACATTTATAACAAGAGATTAACAGTCATTTCGTAACAAAGTGGGCAAAAACTTTTATTTTTTTAAACAAAGAGGAGAAGAATTGAAGGAAATGAGTGAACACACTTCTGAAGAATGTAGAAGGTTCATCTTTTTATACTTTATCATTGGGGATGATTTTACACTGCAAAATGTTCATGAGATGTATCACAGAATCACAGAATCACAGAATCACAGAATCACTAAGGTTGGAAAAGACCTATAAGATCATCCAGTCCAACCATCCACCTGTCACCAATGGTTCTCATTAAACCATATCCCTCAACACAACATCCAAACGTTCTTTGAACACCTCCAGGGTCGGTGACTCCACCACCTCCCTGGGCAGCCCATTCCAGTGCCTGACCACCCTTTCAGAGAAGTAGTATTTCCTAATATCCAGCCTGAATCTTCCCTGGCGAAGCTTGAAACCATTCCCTCTAGTCCTATCACCAGTTACACGAGAGAAGAGGCCGACCCCCAGCTCGTTACAACCTCCCTTCAGGTAGTTATAGAGAGCAATAAGGTCTCCCCTGAGCCTCCTCTTCTCCAGACTGAACAATCCCAGCTCCCTCAGCCGCTCCTCATAAGGCCTGTGCTCCAGACCCCTCACCAGCTTTGTTGCCCTTCTTTGAACACGCTCCAGGGCCTCAATGTCTTTCTTGCAGTGAGGGGCCCAGAACTGGACACAATACTCAAGGTGCGGCCTCACCAGAGCTGAGTACAGGGGAACAATTACTTCCCTACTCCTGCTGGTCACACTGCTTCTGATACAAGCCAGAATGCCATTGGCCTTCTTGGCCACCCGGGCACACTGCTGGCTCATGTTTAGCCGAGCGTCAACCAACACCCCCAGGTCCATTTCCTCTACACAGTCTTCAAGCCATTCCACCCCAAGCCTGTAGCGTTGCTTGGGGTTGCTGTGGCCAAAGTGTAGAACCCGGCATTTGGTCTTATTAAACCTCATCCCATTGGCTTCAGCCCAGCTCTCCAGCCTGTCCAGATCTCTCTGTAGGGCCTCGCTACCCCCAGGCAGATCGACACTTCCAGCCAACTTGGTGTCATCTGCAAACTTACTGAGGGTGCACTCAATGCCCTCATCCAGGTCATCAATAAAAATATTGAAAAGGACAGGCCCCAGCACCGACCCCTGGGGAACACCACTCGTGACCGGTCGCCAGCTGGATTTAGCTCCATTGACCACCACTCTCTGGGCTCGACCCTCCAGCCAGTTCCTTACCCAGCCAAGAGTGTACCTGTCCAAGCCACGGGCTGCCAGCTTCTGCAGGAGAATACTGTGGGAGACAGTGTCAAAGGCCTTGCTGAAGTCTAGGTAGACTACATCAACAGCCTTTCCCTCATCCACCAGGCGGGTCACTAGATCATAGAAGGAGATCAGGTTGGTCAAGCAGGACCTACCCTTCGTGAACCCATGCTGGCTAGACCTGATGCTCCAGTTGTCCCGCACTTGCTGCGTGATCTCCCTCAAGACAATCTGCTCCATAACCTTCCCTGGCACCGAGGTCAGGCTAACAGGCCTGTAGTTCCCCGGGTCCTCCTTACAGCCCTTCTTGTAGATGGGAGTCACATTGGCAAGCCTCCAGTCTTCTGGTACCTCACCAGTCAACAAGGAGCGCTGATAGATGATGGAAAGCGGCTCGGCTATCACCTCCGCCAGTTCCCTCAGCACTCTCGGGTGAATCTCATCCGGCCCCATGGACTTGTGACAGTCCAGTTGGAGTAGAAGGTCTCTGACCGTTTCCTTCTGAATCATGGGTGGTTTAGTCTGGTCTCCAGCCGAGACCACCTGGTCGAAAAGTGGAATATCCTGAGGATAACTGGTCTGACCTTTAAAGACAGACGTAAAGAAGGCATTCAGGACCTCTGCCTTTTCTTTATCCTCAGTAGTCACATTCCCGGCTTCATCCAGTAAAGAATGGAGATTCTCCTTAGTCCTCCTCTTACTGTTGATATATTTGTAAAAGGATTTCTTGTTTCTTTTTATTCCAGTGGCCAGGTCGAGCTCGAGCTGGGCTTTCGCCTTTCTGATTTTCTCCCTGCATATCTTAACAACTTCTCTGTATTCTTTCTGAGTTGCCCGTCCCTTCTTCCACAGGAGGTAGATTCTCTTTTTCTCCCGGAGCTTCAAGAATAGTTGCTTATTCATCCACGCCGGTCTCCTTCCCCGCCGGCTCATTTTGCAGCTCAGGGGGACAGCCCGCTCCTGCGCCTGTAAGACTGCCTTCTTGAAGAGCAACCAGTTGTCTTGGACCCCTTTACCCTCTAAGACTGAATCCCAGGGGACTCCCCCTACTAGTCTTCTAAACAGTTCAAAGTCCGCCCTCCGGAAGTCCAAGGTAACAGTTTTGCTGTTCTTCCTCCTGGCTCCACCAAGAATTGAGAACTCTACCATCTCATGGTCACTCTGTCCAAGACAGCCCCCAACCTCCACATCTTCCACCAGACCTTCTCTGTTTGTGAACAGCAGGTCTAGCGGGGCAGCTCCTCTCGTAGGCTCTCTCACCAGCTGCATCAGAAAGTTATCCTCTATACACTCCAGAAACCTCCTAGACTGCTTCTTCTGCGCTGCGTTGAATTCCCAGCATATGTCAGGGAAGTTGAAGTCCCCCATGAGGACAAGGGCTGGCGACCTCGCAGCTTCTGCCAGCTGCTCATAGAACACCTCATCTGTCTCCTCATCCTGGTTCGGCGGTCTATAGCAGACACCCACCAATACATCTGCCTTGTCAGCCCTTCCCCTGATCTTTACCCATAGGGATAGGATGTACATTCTTTTGCTAGGAATGAGACAAAATTTCTGAAGTGTTGATCCAAGTTGAATATGCCATGCAGGATGTGTGAACTTTGAACTTAAGCAATGCAGTCAAGATGCACTTATAAGTTAAATTTATAAAGTATTCATCTGATCACTCTTGTGCATTGAACTGATGCATATGCATTACACATTTACATTCTTTCTTATCTCTCTGATCCTTTCTATCTTATTTACATGAGCTTAGTATCTCATGTTCAGTCAGAACCAATGGAAGAAGCAGGAGATGGTAAGAAGGCTGCAAGCTATATTTCAGAGTATGCTGATGATTTCAGTATATACTCAGGACAGTGAACACTGAAAAATATAATTGTTTTCAAATTTTGTAACTCCACTATGGTGCTGTGGTGACTTACATTAGGTGAAGATGATGCCCTTGTGAGTCTACTTCACAAATAATAGCAGATGAACTACTAGGACTAAAAGCTAGAAGATTGTAATTTATACAAAATATAAATAATTAATTATAATTAATTATTAATATTTATTATTTTAATTATTATAATTAAGTTTTGGTGTAATGGTCACAAAGTTAAAAAAAAAAAAAAAGTTAAATGTAAATAGAAGTATATGTATTTTCTCTGACATGTTTTTCTTTCCCATTCTGATCCCACTATCTTTGCACGTCCTCTTCAGAAAATGTTTGGAGTATTTCACAAGAAAGGATGGATAAACCTGAACATGGTTTCTTCCACTTTGTTTCAGAGACATTTTTAAGGAATCAACCTAATTTCTTTCACTCAAGAAATTTTAATCCAATTTAAGAGGAGAAATTGAGTTAAGTACTAACATATTGTGACCAGGATTGAAATAAAAAATCTCTGAAAATAATATATCCTATTTTATCTTGCTGGACCACAACATCAGAGGCAGATGTTGGTGATATGGCAGTAGATGTTGAACTTTCTCACCAATATCCCCTAATATTTTGTTGTTGTGTGACAGATGGCAGCAGAGGGACAAAATGGTGTTTGAGACGGAAATACAGATGAAGCAAAAATGTGTCTCTGACTTGCTCCGTGAAGAAAGAAATGACATCTAACTGAACATTAATGAAGACCAAACAGTGGATTTGAGCACAGTGATGTGCTGGGTGATGCGCTTCAACAGTAGTGACAATGATGTGAAAGACATTCTATGTTCTGGATAGCCATGTAGATTTTTATGAGTATGACATGCAGTCACTTGTTCATTGCTAGCAAAAATGCATAGCTAATAATGGTGACTATGTTGAACTGTTTTGTAGCTGAGAACTTTCTCTATCAAATAGTGTTATTTGCTCTTTGTATCTGTTGTAATTTCCACTGAAATAAATAGGAGGCATTATTTTGGAGTGATCTATGCATAAAAGAAAAAATAAAAATACTGATCAAGACACACATAAAGAAGAAGTACTTTGAGTACCATAGAATCGTAGAAGGGTTTCATTTGGAAGGTACTTTTAACATCATCTAGTTTCAACTCCCTGCTATAGGCAGGGACACCTCCCACTAAACCAGGTTGCTCAAAGCCCCATTTCAGCCTGGTCTTGAATTCTTCCAAGGACGGAGCGTTCATCACCTCTCTGAGCAACCTGTTCCAGCATCTCACCATCCTCACAGTAAAGAATTTTTTCCTAATATCTAGTCTAAGTTTACCCTTTTCCAGTTTAATGCAATTTCCCCTCATCTGTCACAACCAACCCTTAGAGAAAGTCCCTCCCTGGATTTCCTTTAGGCCCCCTTCAGGTTCTGGAAGGCTGCTAGAAGGTCCGCCAGGTGCCTTCTTTTGTATAGACTGAAGACCCCTAGCTCTCTCTGCCTGTCCTCATATGGGAGGTGCTCCAGCCCTCTTTGTGGCTCTTGTCTGGACCTGCTCCAACAATTCCACGTCCTTCTTGTGTAGGGAGTCCCAGAACTGGGTGCAGTACTCCAGGTAGAGCCTCATGAGAGCAAAGTATAGGGGTGGAATCATCTCTCTTGACCTATTGGTCATGCTTCTCTTGATGCAACCCACGATACAGCTGACCTTCTGGGCTGGAAGTGCACACTGCCAGCTCATGGTAAGTCATTCATCATACAACACCCCCAAATCCTTTTCCTCAGGACTGCTCTCAAACCATTCTCTATCCAACCTATATCTGTGCTTGGGATTACCCTGATCCAGGTGCAGCACCTTGTACTTAGCCTTATCAAACTTCATGATGTTGACATAGGACAGTATATTTAGGAAATACTTTTTTCCTGTTTATTGCATATATGCATAGCATATATGTATGTATGTACCTGTAAGTAAGTGCAAGTATCACTGTCCCTTGTGCAAGAAGGATTTACGTTAAGACAGCAATCATACTTGTATTTCAGTTTGAGGGAAATACAGATACAACTAAATTAAATGTTACCTGCGTACAAAACAGATGCATAATAATAAAAAAATTCTACAATATTCGAAATATCTTGAAAAGTAAATTTCACAGTGAAGACATATAACTTTGTCTACAAAATAATATATGATCATGCACAGAACATTAACATCTCAATTTGAGAATCAAGAAAATTATGTAAGAATATATAAGTGCATATTTTACTAAGCAGTAAGGAACCCAAAAGCTTTTGCATTAGTCTGCAAATCATAAAAGATATGTGAATGTATAAAGACTGTCTCCATAGGAATTAACAAAACAAAACAATAGAAAACCCACCTGTACAAGCATCAAAAAGTGGTCCTGCTTTTTGTACACCTCAGATAAGAGCTCTATTAAATGAAAGAAATTGCATGCAAACAAGCGAATGTCTTCCTGCTCTGAAGACATAAAGGACATTTCTGTTCTTCTTATGTACTTATATGAAAGGGGATGAGCATGACTCATCCTGACAAACAAAGCATATTCCCAGAATAAATGTTCAGACCCTAAAAATATCAAGGTGAACAAACAAGCCATGTAAAGGAGAAATCATCTTACGTAAATAAAGGAAAAGAAAAAAAAAAAGATAAGCATATAAGATATCAGTAAAATATAAAACAATTTACTTGTGTGGAAGGAAAATCAGCACTTCAGAGTTCAATGTCTTATGCCATTCATGTCAGATATGCATAAGTTGCGTCTTAAAATATTGCTTCTAAAATATCAAGTTTGTGTCTTCCACAAATTACAAAAGGAACTACTTCACAACTATTAGTCACCCTCATTTTTGTGTTAGATTCTCAGCTGATATGAACTACTGTAACTTCCATAAACCATGCACATTTTTTTAATACATTAATTTAAGCTCTTTTTTTTTCCTTAGATATTCTGAGCAAAATGAAATTCTGTGCAATTAACAAATTTATCAAGAATGACAATTTTTAGTATTCATTGAGACCCAAACAATATTCAAAACAAATAAACAATCACAATCATAATATTTAAACAAAGGTATAATTTACAAATTGATGACAGTTTATGAAAAAGTTCTTCCCTCATTTCTATCTCTGCTCTAACTCCCTTCCAGCAGTCTATTACATTATCTATTTTTTATTCAACAGCTTTCTTCAGTTCCCAGACTAGCTAGAATTATTGGTGGGGGAAAAAATCATTTGTTAAAGCCATAACATGGTATTTATGTCTCATAAATCCTTGATTATTTTAGAAGATGCCAAATCCTCTAGGGATGTAGCAAATTCTAAAGCTGATTTGATAGAGCAGATGCCTGAGTTTCTAATCTGCCTAGTTACTAAGTAAGACAAAATATATAGACAGACAACAGTTTATTATATGGAATATGTATTTGCTATTCAACATCAAGGCTAATACACACCCAAATTTTGCAGTTACAGGTTGCAAAATCTAATGCATAAGATGTCAGTTGATATAAAATGATGTAGTGCCGTCAGATTTGGACCAAGAGAATATGATGATCTGACCACACAGGATTTTGTGTAAGGAGAAATAAATGCCTTGAAGTCACTGAAAAGTAGTGAATTAGATTCAATCTAGTTATTTGGCACTGCTTTAGAATATTCACAAGTAACTCTGATACAGTAAGAAGTAAAGGTAAGCTTAGGTACGTAAAGAAAATATAATCACGAATTTCAGGCTACAGTGATATTTGTGTTTTTTTGTTTGTTTTGTTTCTTCATTTCTCATGGAGTTTTTTGTTTGTCTGTTTGTTTTGTTTTTATTCTCCGTTAAGCATTCCTGGATGTTGATTTCCACTTTCTAGAAGCAACTAGCAGTTGGCAGTTCATTAGAAGATGGTCAAGGAATATTTCATTTTGATATATGGCTTTGGAAGTAATATTTTGGAATGCAAATCCAATTTGGCTCTTGGATTATAACAGTAATACTAGGTGAAATTGTTAATTATGCTCTTGGTGGCCACTTAACACAGCAATCCTCTAAGTGCTGTTCCATAGAGTAGCAGATGATCTTCCACAAAGAGCTGTATCATTTTACAGTGGTTCCATTCCTCTGAGGTTTTCAGCAGCAAAACTGTAGTAAAACTTGACTAATAATATGTCACCTCCTAATATTAATTCTCCATGTAAACAGTTGCTGTAGCTGTCATAGGAATGTTACATATATATATATATATTGATGGCAAGATGACTCACAATTACTGAGTTGGAAGAAGTCAAAATCATGAAGCGTATGGAGGGCCCTTGGCAGATTTAGAGGAATTTTTCAACCATGAGATAGAGTGGCTTGGAACAAAATATGAATGGATAGTAATGGTTTCAAAATTTTGTTATTGCACAGCTGCATGTAATCACAATCTCTTTATTGTAATTCATAATATTCTCATGAAAAAGAAATAAGTGCCTTGCTATACTTGTATCTCCTTGTTACAGGCAACCTTGAGAGTATGGTTTTATTCACTTTACCATGACTATAATGTGCCTTTTTAATATGCAGTTCATGAAGTCAAGGTGCCTTCCTTGTGAAATCCTGTGAATGTGGAAATGTCACTAATAGTACGTATTTCACAGTGCACTAAAAGATTTAGGATATGAATGCAATATCATTTAAAAAAAAAATGCCATGAAGACAATGTAAATCTGTGAATGCTTACAGCATAGCATTAAGCTATTATAAAGAAGTTATTGGGGTAGAATTTAAAAAATTCCAGGGCCAGCTATAGGCTTACTATGTATTTGGTCTGAATACTCAAAATCCATGGTTTCTGAATTCTGCAGTGCTGGAAACATCTGGTTGCAGATGGACAAGTGTGTACTCCTGTTTCTGCAGTGGTAAGTATTGGTGATATGAGACGAAAGAATTGCTTGATCTCAGACCACAAAGAATGACAGAATTGAAGGAAAATTGGATTTATGTCTAATTTTCCCAAAGACTATAACTGTGCTAATATCAAAAGACTTGACTGCACCCTCTTCTGTAGACCTGGCAAAATACAGCTCATATTTGTTCAACTAAATGCATCTTACCACAGGGTCTGCTGTTTGCCTGTTAGGAAATGTCTCTGGCTTGTTATCTTCTGAACAGAGTTCAAAAGAGGTTATTTTACACAAACCACAGCCATACTTGAAAACAGCCTAACAACTGGATGTTCATAAGTTTTTGTTTTGATTCTGTCTTATCCAGACTTAAATTACTAATGTCTCGCTCCAATTTATAGGAAGGAGAGAAGGTTCTTTTAATATAACATACCCACATGAGATTAAGAAACAATGGTTCAAATGTTGGTTCAACCAATTTATTATAAATCCTAATCAGGGAGATGGGGAAGGGAAGGAGGGTGATAGAAAAGATAGGAAAGAAGCAAGAATTGTGTAAAGCGGGGATAGTCACCACCAGGATCCAGCAGTGGTCCTGTTGCACGCCGCTTCGAAGGTCTGAGGCAAAAGCAGCAGGGGAGGGGGGAGAGCAGCAGCGTGGCTGGCCTTGGGCAGCAAGCAGGTAGCAGGAAGAAGTTGCAGCGTAAGTCTGGGAGGGAGCAGCTGAACTCAGGTAGCAGGCCCAGGAGAGTCTGTCAGCATGCAGGAATTCCGTAGTTGTTGTTCTTCAGGATGCTGGTAGAGCGCAGAGCAAGTCCAGGAGGGAGAGAGACAGGTCGTGAGGCTTCTCATGTCAGAAACCTCTTCTTCATGAGGAATCTGTTGCCAGAAAACTTCAACCTCAAGATTGTAGGTCCCCTTTTTATCCTTCTTCTGCCAGCGTGCCATTCCTGGGCACTTGGGTAAGAGTCATGTGCAGCACCTCCTAAGATGGCCATCTTCCTTGTGATAAGCCTGCACAAAACACTGCTTCCTGGCCATTAATCTGCATCTTATCTTTCTCTTGTTGCCCCTGACCTTGTCCATCTGTGTCCCTCAGACAAAGGATTTCTCAGCCCTTGCTCAGGAGTTGCTTGGACTTGTTCATCTGTGTCCCCATCAAGCATTGAGACAATGATGTGAAAGAATAATATCTTACAACTAATAAAGGTTAAACTAGCAGTGAGCTGCAATGAAGACAAGTTTCAACAACACACTGAGGAAGTGGCCTTCTGAAGGAACAGAAAACACAGGAAGGATTTTCATCATTGTGATTAGACCTTTTTACGTGTCAGTTTTTTATGTTAGAGCAGACGCTGAAATGCTGGCCTGACTGCAGACCCATATTGCTAACATCAAATCCACCTGTTGAGTCCATCCTGTCTTTGGGACAGGGAATGGGTTAGATGACACTCAAAAATCTTCACTTACATATTTTCTAAAAATGTAAATAAGCTGCTATTTCCACTTGAAATGGATGGCTAGAGTGGATCTTGAGCTATGTCTTATCTCCCTGTGCACATTGTGACAAGATGTAGAAATATGATATGAAGATATGAAATGTTTTCTTGTCATCATCTTGACCTCCTTGTTCTTTTGAGTGCCCCTCATCCCAGCTTGCACAGGCTGTTTTTCACTGCCACAGCTTCTTAGTTAAACCTTTGGACATTGGATCTTCAGCTTAAAAGGTGATTGTAAAACCTGTGATGCACAGAATTTGGGTTCCAGTTTCAGTGGTGTATTCACTGTCTGTTAGATGGAAAGTCCCCTTCCCTCTTGCATTCCTCTTGTAATTTTTGATGGAAGGCTACTGAGAGATGAGCAGTGCCTTCACTTTCTCAGTTTGGCTTTTCTGACTAAAAAAAAAAACAATTTTAAATGCAAACTGAACTGTACTGCCAGAATTAACATTGTGTGAGCCACCAAAAAATCTTTGGCAACGTGCACAGTGCAGAACTGTAGCAAAGTTACTGCTAGCTAATATCTCTAGTAATAGAAAATACACCAGTGATTACCATGGCTGTTTATATTTTTCACTGCCATTCCTACAGATGCTGGGATCCTCAGGATGATGCACATCAGATCTCAATAGCTTTGTGATAAAAATTGAGTGGAATTTCATGATATTATTTTCAAAACATTATCTTGTCAGACAACTTCTCATGGGAAATTTTCATTTTAGACAACTCTTTTGCTTACCCATGTGTCATTTTTTTTTTATTTTTGTTTTTTAACTGTAGCATTTTGTTGATAAATCTGTAGAGAAAAAGAGTTGCACCCAAACAGTCAATGTGGAATCAATGAAAGTAAAACCATCTTAAAAGATAAAAATGTCCAATTTTTAATACTTCAGGCAGTAAGATGAGTGGTAACATGAGGTCTTAAATGTGTCTCTTGAATCTTCTTAAAATAGTGTTGTGGTTGAACCTGGCATAATTAGTTGTTCAAAATGATACAATTTCAAGAACCTATATGGAAAAAAATTACTATAGAGAGGTGGTTTTTTGGAGGGGAGGTCTTTTCCTTGGTATTGAGATTTTTCTTCTGCATTCTGGTATAATTAAATTCAATATTTGTCAGCTGCAAGTCTAAAAGTATCTCTACTGGGATTTTTTTTTTCTAGTCAGTGTAGAACAAATTGTGCATGCTACTGTGTGACAGAGAGATGAAAATTAAATTTTAAATTCATGATATTGTTCTGCTATATAATCCAATATTTTTCCACAATAGACCTGAATTTGGGACTCCCATGGGAAAGACTGATAATTAGTAGAAAAAAAAATCCCACCTAGAAAACTACCAAAGTTATCTCCATAGTCTGATGGCTCATTACAGAATACAGAGTCCTAAATTCAGTTATTCCAAATGCATAGAGATATTGATTAATGCTATTTATTAGTGATACCTACTACATTTATCAATTGTTTAAATAATTGATGTATGTCTATCGAGGCTTTACTCACAAACTGTGCATGTTACCTCCTCAGTTGTCCAAAATATACCACATATTTGAGTAGTTTGTATAGACATTAATAAGAGAAAGATTTATGAAGTATTTACAGAAAAGTTGTGCTATATCAGTTGGCAACAGTTAATCCTTTTGAAATGGACTTACTCTGGAAAAAAAATAAAGTGAAGGAAAGTCAAGGGAAGGCAAAAAAGGAGAGGAGAGGAGAGGAGAGGAGAGGAGAGGAGAGGAGAGGAGAGGAGAGGAGAGGAGAGGAGAGGAGAGGAGAGGAGAGGAGAGGAGAGGAGAGGAGAGGAGAGGAGAGGAGAGGAGAGGAGAGGAGAGGAGAGGAGAGGAGAGGAGAGGAGAGGAGAGGAGAGGAGAGGAGAGGAGAGGAGAGGAGAGGAGAGGAGATTTGAAAGACATAAGACTGAGGTACAAAAATTGGTATTTTTCTTTAATGAATATACTTGTTTTGAAACAAAAGGTTTTGTATTATTTAGAAGATTTTCTTTGGTCATTCATTATTTCTTTGGGGGAGCTTTTTTTAGGTGAAGGGGAAGAGTGCATATTTATATACAGCTTTTCTGGTAGAGTTTGAAAATAATAACTACTTAACTTCAGATTTATATGCCTACAGGAAAAGAAGCCACGATCACAACAAAAACAGTCCTTTTTCCCTCCTTTGCACAAGAATACAGTTCAGTTTTCCTCCTTTATAACTTACCAGTGGAATGCAAAGCTAATTAATTTAAAAGAAAAACACAAGTAAACAAGCAAACGAAAATAAAACCCACAGAAAATAAGATTTTGTCCATATAAATGAACTGATACTATTCTTAAAAGTCTGATAGAAGTACTGCATTTCTCACTGATAAAGAAAATTAGTGGAAAAACTTGTTCGAGTGAAAATGTTGTCACAAAGTTCTGAAATAAAACAAACCAGTGGAAAATTGTGTTAAAATTCCAGTTAGGGACTTTCTCAAGGAAAAGAGAAATTCTAAAAAATGCTTTAGAGATCTAAGTCTTCACTTTGCACAGCATCTGAGAAAGGCATATTGGTCAATTTATGCTATTTACAAGCTCACTTTGGGAAAGAAACAGGTTTATAAGGGAAGAGAATTTACTAATACAATTTATTTTAAGTTCACACAGCACACATTTGCTCTTGTTTTTGAATATAGGCAAGTTGAACGAGGCTGAATGGAAACTTGTCATTTAAAAATACTTCCTCTTTCACTATGATGACAAAAAGATAATAATATTTAAAAAAAAAAAAAAAAACAGAAAAAGGCTAGCAGTTTCTTCAGATAGTTTCTTCAGATTTACTTATTTAATCTGGGCTTTACATTTTGCTGCCTTCAAGAACTTTGATACACTTTCTCCTCTCCTGCTACTTTTTCTCTGTAGGAAAATTTCCAAGTAAAAGTTTTCTCTCTCACTGTCTTTCTCATTAATACATGACAGGGTACTATATTGTGCAGTATATATCCACTAATACTACTAATGTTTTGCTACTTCTATCAGTAATTAGCATGGGAGGATGAAAGGAGACATTTTCCTCTAATGAATGCTCATACGGCACTTTGAACGTGAGAGGCCCTGTGCATGAAGTGCAGTCTTTCTTGTTCTTTCCCTGAAGCTTTAAGTCCACAATTGGCTGGCTTCATCTTTTCTCCTGTGGCTAAAATTGTTCATTTACATATTGAATTTCAGTAATATTAATGATAGAATTGAAAGATTAAGAATATAAAAAAATTAAAGTTCAGATTCATAGGGAACACCTATAGGAAACAGCAACAATGGGACTGATTCACTATTATAAATTTCCAGTTAATAGCTTGTAGTGGGAACAAACATGGCAATCTATACCTGGTACAAGGCAGAATGTATAAAGAATACAAGACTTTTATGTATAATAAATAGAATCATGTGTATTTGAAGTTAAATAAAATAAAAAATGCAAGGTATTTGTGGTGTAATTTAATGATGCTGTTTGGATATCTGGATTAACTCAGGGTAAGCTCAGTTTGTGTAGATGAAACTGTGCTCCACTGCAGATGCCATTGTGGACTTTCTTTATAGGTGATTGGAAAAGCGTAAGGTTTTTTGTTTGTATGTTTTTGTTTTTGTTTTTGTTTTCTCCAGATTTTTCCTTTTTAATTCAGAGGAAATTAGAATTTTTTTTGCTGCTCAGCTGAAGGCATTCCATATCCTAGAGAATGCTGGTCACCTTTCTTATATAGAAATATACTGCATTTTTCTTAGATTGGGCACCCAAAAGTAACTATATAATTTTTCTTAGTTTCCTTCTCTTCTGCAGATTGCAGAAGCTGCCTCCAAGGATCTTGTTTCTTTATTATATTTGTTCTAACTCTTTTTCTTCTCCTGAACTGAAATTTTAAGCTCTTTCTATAGTTTCTTTTCCAAAATAATAGAAGAATGATGGATGGTAAAACTTAACTGCAGTTTTCTAAAATGTAACAATGATCAAAGGAAAGGGGTCTGTGATAATATAGAAACTTAAAAAATATTTTTTTTTATGTGTTTTTATTGTGAAATGGGAAAAAATGAGCACAAAAAAAATCAAATAAAGTAAAAAAAAAAAAAAGAAAAAAAGAAAAACTTTTAAAAATTGTTATTTCAATTTCCCATTTGTGATTTTAAAGAAATTATGTATTATATATTATATATATTATATATATATAATATTATATATATTATATAATAAATATATAGTAAAGAAATTATATATATATTATATATTATAATAATATAATATTTATAATAATATTATATACTGTATATTATTATTATATATTCAGAAGTTATTTTTATTTCAGGATTGTCTATCTCCTTGTAATTATAACTGCCAATGTGAAAGGGTAGAACATTGAAAGCAGTCATAAATTATCTTAGCAGTAATAGTACCTACCAACTACCTACGAACCATATTCCTATGTTTAGCATTTTCTTTAACTCAAAATACGTGTGTGTATTTGTATGCATGTCTTCTCAATATTTCATATTCTTCTCTAAATGCTTATGTTCTCAACTGCGTTCCACATAACATAAGAATTTTTCTCAAATTTATTCTCTTTCCAAATACATAATTTTCCAATCCTTACATAAATAAAATAAGTGTTTTTTACCTACATAACCTGTATGTCAATTCTTTGTCTCACAGAATTGTATTCTATGGCTCTCCTGGGCGCTTAGTGCAGTAAGTTCTTATAAAATAACATCTTAGCATATTAAACTCATTTGCAATAATGGAATTGCAGGATATCTCTGTCATTTTTAATGTAAGAAAATTAAAGTTGAATAAAATATTCCATATGAGGTTTTAATAGTCATTTTGTAAGAAGAGAAGTGATAATTACTACTGACTTCAGTTTTTTAAGTCTGAGTATTTTAAATTTTTTCCTCATGTTTGAATACCTTGTGGAAGATATTATAATTTATGTACCCTTGGGACATATTCACATTCTTCCTTGGACTTTTGATATTAACAGAATCATAGAATCATACAGTCATTTGAGTTGTAAGGGACCCTAAAGGTCACCAATCCAACTCCCTTGCAACGAGCAGGGGCATATACAGCAAGATCAGTATTCCACTGATTCCTTCGCGTTTGAAAAGGTATTTTCTTGACATATTTTTAGGTTGCAATTCTTAAAATACTGACTTCCCTAGGTTTCAATAAGTAATATCACCTAAACATTGTCCTTTACTTTCATTACATTGACTATACTTCCTGGCTGCAACCTGAATATTTATTGCTCAATACTAAATGAAAAATACTTTGTAAGTATTAGTAAAGTAGCTAATCAAATCATTTTCCTTTTTTGACTGGTAGGAAATTAAAAAGAGGCACCACCAATATTTCTGGGACAAAATAATAACATTTCTCCTGTACTAACAAGATTAGTAGAGTTTTCTTATTATGTTACTAAGCTGATATAGTGAAATTTTATTGCTCACTTCCCATTCACTTCACTCTAAGTATGACACTGATAATCTGCTTCCAAGATTTGCAGGTGGATATGGCATGGTCTTTTTCTGTGACCATGAAGCTCTGCTCTCCAGCTCTATCTTGGTGGATCATTTAAAAACATGTCTTCTGCTGTTCTCCCGCTTTTTAATTTTTTTTTCCCCCCTCTCTGCTGATTCTGGACTGTTATGGTCCTTTCATCATGGAAGACTAAAATATAATTTCTTCTTACTCTGTGTCTTCTTCCTGTGTCTCTGATACATTCAGTATGACTCATGATTTAATTAAGAATTGCATGCTGTTCTAAAGCTTATTTGTTTCTTTCTTGGATATGGCCTATAGCGTCTATTCCTACCCTTCCAGCTACATGATGTTCTGAATACATCATAACTCCTCCTCAGGTAGTGTTTCAAAAGCTGACTTCCTTTGTTCTTCAGTTTTTACAGGAATTTTAATTATTTTTCTAAAGTCTTTTCACTACCTCCTACATCATATTTATATTAAGATTCCTTTTAATGCTTCTTATGTTATAAAATTGTAGTTAATAATTTCATCCTTTTTACCTAAACATGTAGCTCTTATCAATTATTGTTTTCCCTAGTAATTTTCCTCACAGTTTCTAAAACTTATTTCTTTTTATTATTTTTATTTTTTATTTTACTATTTTTATTTAGAAACTTTCTATGTTTTATTGATTACCAGTAGCAGAAACCTTGTTTAATGCACTGGTTTTATTAATACTGCAATGCCAATAGATGAGTAATATAGGGGGAATTTTGTATAAACCAAATAGCTCCCACATTGTTGGATAAACTGGATATGATCCTGAAAAATCACCACGGGAAAAACAACCTTAAAGACAAAAGTGATTTTATCTTCTAAGTACAAACCTTCCAAACATTGAATTGAAGAATTGAATGGTGGGAAAACAAATGAACAAACAAACAAAGATCCTTTATCAGCTTATTTTGGGACAATTCAAATACAGCCAGGCTTTCTCTGAAAGAAGCTGGTATGATTTCTTTTAAGACTTGAAGTTATACTGCTTTTGCAGCCTATTAAACAGACTGTTCTGACTTTTAATGATCCTTATAGTCACAAGTGTGTTTTCTGATCTATCCAAGATATCCTTTTCTGGAAATTAAGCTGAATACTTAATGTACTGCACTCAGGGGACATAAAAAAAAAAAATTGATCATTCTCATTAATAGTAACCTTTTATAGTGGAAGATTCAATTGCTGTCTTCTCTAATTTAATCAGAGACAAAATTTCTTTAGTCCATCCTCACCTCTGAATTTTATAATTTTTTAAGTGATTTTGATGGTGTCATTTTGATTCTTTCTAACTAGTCTAAATTTTTTCCTAAGTGTTGTAAAATTGGTGTACTATATTCAGGAGAAGTCTTTCCTTTTCTGCTAGTGCTCATTATCTACTGCTTGGTGTAATCTCACTCTCACTTGCTTGGCTACCTAGTAGTATCATCCATTTTGTTTTACCATTAGTGTTGGAACTTTACAAATGATGATCATGGCAAACCAAAGAGATAATTTTGCATTCTATTCTTGTTTTCTGAAAGGCCTGAATCCTGTGCTGGTCCTTTCATCATGGAAGATTAAAATATAATTTATTCTTACTCTGTGTCTACTACTGCAGCAGTTAGGTTCTGCCACTTTTATTAATGCTATACTTTTAATTAATTTCATGTATGTTCCCCCTTGTTTATGAGAACACTATAATTTTAACAAACAAACAAAAAGATACAGCTGGAAGCCATACTATCTGTTTCCTTCTATGTATGCACTTCCATTCATAGAAATGCATTAAACTGCTATAGACTGCTTTGAAAATGTTCATTTAATAGTGTACCACTGAAGATCCTCCTCAAGGCACCTTCTCCAGGCATCTGAGGTATCACCTCATCTGTATGAATTCTCAAAGACAATCCATAACATTTGGTGCTTGCCTTAAACTTTTCTTACATCCTCACTGCTATATTAAACAAAAGCCAATAAAGAACTCAGTCCATACTCTTTTAAATACTTCTGTAGTAATTAAGAAAGTTCTCCTTTCCAGATATAAAAAATACACTTGAAATTTTTTAGCATTATTACATTAGTAACTTGATAATAACTTCTACAATGAGTAGAGAGAAAGGATTTTTTCTTTTTTCTTTTTTTTTTTTTAAGAAAAAGTTTAGACTACATACCAACACATGTTGCTGGATGGAGAGATCAGAGAATCACCATAGAACAATATAATGGCTTAGATCAGAAGGGACCTTAAAGATTATCTAGTTCCAAATCCTCTGCCATGGGCAGGGTTGCCTGCCACTAGATCAGACTGCCCAGGATCCCATTCAACCTGGCCTTGAATACCTTCAGGAATGGGGCATCCACAACTTCTCCTGGCAGCCTATGACAGTGCCTCACCATCCTCTGAATAAAAACATCTAACCTATATCTCCCCTCTTTTAATTTAAAACCATTCCCCTTGTCCTGTCAATATCAGACTGTGTAAAAAGTTGGTCTCCCTTCTGTTTGTAAGGTCCACTCAAGAACTGGGAGGCCACAATGAGAACTCCTCAAAATCTTCTCTTCTCCAAGGTAAACAAGCCTAACTCCCTCAACCTATCCTCAGATGAAAAGTGCTCCAGCTCATCTCTGTGGTTCGCTTTTTGATCTGCTGCAACAGCTATACATACTTCCCCAGATGGAGTCTCACAAGGGTAGAAAAGAGGGGGACAATCACCTCCCTCTCCCTGTTGGCCAGCCCTCTTTCAAGAAGCTCAGGATACTTCTGGCTTTCTGGTTCACACTTCTGGTTTGTGCCCAGCTTTTTATCCCCCAGGTTCTTGTCTGCAAGGTTATTCCCAATGAGCTCTTCTCTCAGTCTATACTCATTTCTGGAACTGACTCTACTTAAGTTCAAAACCTTGCATTTTACCTTCTTAAACCTTATTAGGCACTCTTTTCTCACATTCAAGTCTGCCCATGTCCCTCTAGATGATATCCATTTCTTCTATTGTGTCAACTGCACAACTCAGCTTGGTGTCATCATCAGCAAACTTGCTGAGGATACACTCAATCCCACTGTCTATGTCATTGATAGAGATACTGACTATCATCAGCCCTGGTACATGCAAGGACTTCTGAATTCTTTTCTGAAATTTTACACTTTCCTTTACTCTTTTCTAGATTCCCATTCCATTAAACAGTTGAAATAAGTCTGGTTCATCAAAGTGCACTGAAAAGCCTACTAAATATCAGTTTGTTTGGTTTTTTTTAAGTCTCATCATGAGACTTAAAAACATGTCTCATCATTATGTTCTTGAATAAGATGTTGTATATTTTGGCAGCAAGCTTCTACCTAAGCAACATCTTCTATGACAGACATATCATCACATGATATGACATCACATATCATCTCCTGACATACCAAACGAAGCTATGACAATAAAGGAGAGGCTGGTTTTCAAGTGATAGTAAATGAAATGTATTTTAATATCATTTCATGGTTAGAGGTAATATTTTTAAAAAGTTCTTTTTGCCAGGCCTACTCTAGGCAGCTTTCAGATACACTCTAAAAGGTACTTTGTTCTGGATAAACATTTCTTTATGACTGCATTTAAATTAGTCACTTGTGTCAAATGTTTTTACAGTAATAAATAGAGATGTAGTTACTGGCTATACAGGTAATAAATGATTTACATGTCTTGGGGATAAACTGTTTCAGATGTTACCTACCAAACCTAAAGAAAGGCAGAAAGTAAAACATTATAGCCCATCAAAACATAAATCAATTGCCTAGATATCCATTCAGTACCACGGCAAAAAAAAAAAAAAAAAAAAAGGTTCTAATTAAAGAAAAGGTACCTTTCTTCAGACACTGAACTGGAGCATAAATAACTGCAAAAATGCAAGGTAATGCTGAATCAGGATATCCATGGTTAGCAACCAAATATGAAAGAAAGGCTAGGGCTCTGATACACTGTTTAGATTTTACTCAAATTTGTTTATTAGCCATGTTATGAAGACTGCAGACTGATCTGGACCCTGACTGAGTTCAGCACATAGTTGATGAGGAGTTAATTGAAATGAGATTCAGGTAAGACAGGAGTTATGCCTGCAGGCAGAAGAAAATCCCTAGGGAGCTTTCCATCATATTCGTTGCTTCATTTGAAGACAAATCACACAAATCATCAAAACAGGCTTTGGTTTCTAGGGCCCCTCTGAACCTGGGCTTACAAATAACAACCTACACACAAACAACAGGAGACTAAGAGACTTCTCACTTGTTTGGTGATGAAATGACCTTAATCATGTATAGCTTTCTTGTCTCATGAATTAATTATCACAGTGAAGCTTACTGAAGCCTGAACACAGTAAGTACCTACACCTACTGTTCTGCTCTTGGCACTGACTCCTGATAGAAAGCACACTGAGTCACATGTAATGTTTCATCTAGTGATTTCCAGACTGACTGAGCTAGGCGTGGGTTACTCTGACCTTCAGAATTTAACTACCAAACTACATGAGAAAAGCATTGAGTCAATATATTTTTGAAGCTTATAATAAAAAGACAAATTCACTGCTTGAAGAAACTGAAACAGTAACTAATATTTTCATTGCTTTCTAGTCCAAATGTAAGGTCTGCTGCTTTAGTTGTTCCTATCATAAAACAAGACAAAGATATATCAACATTCAATAAAGCTGATTTAAAAAAAAAAAAAAAAAAAAAAAGCCGGATCTAAAATATGTCAATCTTTTAAACTAAACTAATGGATCTTTTTTTCTCCCTAGGAAACAAAAACTATGATTATGTTGATATCATTTATATTTTTCGTAAAAAAAGTTCAGGAATTCCAAATAAAAACAAAAGAGAAAAAAAAGGTCAACTCAGGTTCACTCCAGATTTTGTTTTTTGGTCATCAGCTAATTTTAAGAATAGTATTTCATGATAATGATTTTATGATTTAGCATCTTCTTCAGGCTCTTCTAGCAACAGCAAAAGTTTAGGTCCACATTGCTAAGTTTTAATGATGTAGATCCCATGTTACTCCAGAAATAAGAAGCTGATTTCCCTTTCCTTTTCCAACCAAGATATTACCCTACTAAGATGGTAACCCTATCACTAACCCTGTATAACCTGGTCTAGGAAGCTTGTTTTGGGAGGAAGGTTGGATTAGATAATCTCAAGAGGTCCTTTCCAGCCACTACAATTCTGTGATTCTGTGATTCTGTGATAGGGTATTGGAGACCCAGTACAGATTCTAAATTTCTCTCTGTTTCTGAAACTTTCTTCTTTC
This sequence comes from Phasianus colchicus, assembly GCF_987193195.1. Lineage (NCBI taxonomy): Eukaryota > Metazoa > Chordata > Aves > Galliformes > Phasianidae > Phasianus > Phasianus colchicus. The sequence continues at coordinate 127,867,880 of NC_143436.1, forward strand.
TTACAGCAATTACTGTCTGGACTGCAAGGGATACTGAATTGTTTACATATCTTACATTGAAACAGATTTATTTCATATAAAATTGTTTACAGAGTAATATTAAAAGAAGGACAATAAGAAAAATTGGTAAAAAAAATCTATTTTAAATTAGGTAAGTAGGGAAGATGAGACTAGATTTCCTTATTGGATTTCCTAGGGATGCTTCTATTCATCAAAGTCATCTCACTTCCACATAAATAAAAACTGTAGTTCAAAACCAATCTATTTCAGTATTCCATTTTTAGTCTTTTATTTTTTTAGTTATCCAAGATTATTCCTTGAGTTCTTCATAGCCAGAAGAGTTTGACCTTTTTCAGTATATACACTGTCAACCAATAATTAGCTGATCATTCTGCTTATGATTCTTAGTTCCAGTGGTTCTTCAGAGAGTTCTGAGATGAGAACTTACAAAATGCTACCTCAACCATGATTTTTTTACTGTGAATGAGGTAGATTAGTATCCCTAGTATGGTCATGCCAGTATCACAGATTTTGCTTTAATCATTTTTTTCTGCCATTTCCCTGAACAGAAAATCATAATGAGTAATTGGCAATTTCCATTTGACTTTAAAAAGTATGGCCCAGACCATTATGTGCCTTGATTTAAAGGCTCTAGGAATCTAAAATAGCTATAGGTAGATCAGAATTTTATTTATTGCCTTTCTGCCCCTAAGGCAGAGTTATTAAGAAAGGACAAGACCATCCACAGCCTTTCTCACATATCACGTGAGACCATAAGGAAATGAGAGAAAAGCTTGCAGTCATATTTTCACCAGCAAGTTTTCAGAAATCTGAGGAATTAAATGGACAAAGGAAGAAAGGTCAATGTCCCAAGTGGAAAGAAGTTTAAAAAGGGGCAAAAAGAAATGGCAGAGATCTATGGAAAGCATGCCCAGAACATGAAGGCTTCACTGTTTACTTCAGCCATAAACAGTCAACTAATATTCTTGGAAGTAATGGGAAGTTGTTCCCTCTCACTGGCCTTTTTAGCCAGCCTTCAGGCAGGAAAGAAAAAAAAAAAAAAAACATATATTTTTGAGCCATTGCTAGAGAACAAACTAGCTTTTTGGGAAGACAATACCCTGGTATGGGAGAGGCATTGAATGGGAACAACTTCAGGAAGCAGAATTTTCTTAAAGTAGTGTGTATATAATAGTGTTGCAAAGGTTAACTAGCTCCCCTTCAACCTCAGTCTCAATCTATAGTAAGAGTCAGTGTTCAGGTCACCTGCTTTCATCTCAGACTCACTGAATCAGTGACCCACAAACCTAACACCTCCTCCAAGGTAAAAAATGCATGAGATTGCTCTTTAATGTATATCCTCTGGGTACATACTTATTTAAGTCTCTCAGCTGACTGTTAAAATTACCAAAGACGGTTATACCTTTCTCCACTTAAAAAAAAAAAAAAAAAAAAAAAAGAAAAATTGGTCATGAAGACTTAGCTATCCTGACACAAAAATTGTCATTTTTTGCTACTCTGTTTTAAAGAGCATAATCAATGTGCAAGTGAAAGCACGAAGATAATTAGTGATTCTGTAGTAATATTCCAAATGTATTGAAAAGATAAAATCTCAGAATGCTGTATAACGTTGTGGAAACACCCACAACAGATGCCTGAGTTTGGAAGTTTTGGTGGTGGTCCTGTATCAAGATAATTTACACCATTTTCACAACATCACTACCATTTTTTTTTTTTTTTTACTTTTGTTTTAAATTCCTAATCTACTTTATGGATTAGTTTTCCTTTATGAATTTCTTTAATATCCTACATGAATATGTGGCACCAGGAAACATAACAAATAATTTTCTATCCAATTTTACATGTCTATTTAACAAATCTATTCTTCAATTCAAAACAATCATTCTTTAGAGTTATCATATCAAGTATATAAATGCAGTGAACAGTTATTGAAGAATTTTGTACAGTTTTAAAGATGACAGTGTATCTTTAGAGAGTTACATGTCCCCAGGTCCTGTCATTTTCAGGAGACTGCTGCTGTTTCAAAGTCACTGATTTGTTCTTTCTGCCTGACTAAATTCATATAGAGACACTCAAATACCAAACAAAACTTTTAGGGGGCGACAAAACAAAACAAGGAAAACTAAACAGACCCAGAAACAACCCTTATATCCAAGTACTTTTAAAGCCAAGTGGCACCAAAAAATCATTTCCTTTTGATACAAAGGAAGGCAACATGCTAAGTCAACTGAAATACAAGATTTATTGACACCATTTTCTGCCAGCTCCATATAAATAGCAATGATCTACTTTGGAACTTAGACCTTGACCTATTTAAATTTGTTCAAGTTAAAGATCAAAATTGACTTACACTTAGATACTTTTTCTGTCAGAATTTAGTAACTGAGAGTACTGTTTAATGCAGAATCAACACCTAAACTGTGTCTCTCTTCTGTTTGTAAGCTCCCTTGTGTCAAATTTGTCCCTCATCCATTGTCTTTTGATATTTTCTGTCTCTTTAAAACAGTAGATTTTCATTCATTCTTGAGGCAGTGTTTCTTAATTTGTTATTTTCATTATTACAAATAATTTTTAAAAAGACAATTCACTTCATCATATCACACACTGAGTATGGGATACAAAGCCTAGAATCAACATACAAAATAATCAGGTTGTTATTGGATAGCAGCTGAAGAGTTTTGTATTTTGTAATTTTACTATTTCACAGTTGAAGAAAACTAGATTCCCAGAGGAGTTTTAAATATCCAGGATTCATGGAGGACATCTATTTAGTTAAAAATATTTTAAGATTTACTTAGAGAACAGATCTTCTTTATAATCCATATATTTTCAGAAAACTTACATATCCCATGATTTTATTAGTGTATAACATTTTCTAAAACTTTCCTAAATCAACCTTTATAAATATCTAGTGGGTGGAAGTCCAGTGGATGGGGCCAGGTTCTTTGTAGCAATGCCCAGTGACAGAGCAAGGGGCAATGGGGACAAGCTGGAAATTGGGAGTTCCACCTGAACATGAGAAAAAACTTGTTTACTTTGAGGTTGATAGAACACTGGAACTGGCTGCCCCAAAAAGTTGTGCAGTTACCTTTTCTGGAGATATTCGTAACTTGTGTGAACACTTTCCAGTGCAGCCTACGGTAGGGAATATACTTGAGCAACACTTTGGGCTAGATGATCTCCAGAGGTCCATTCAAACCTCTAAGTTTCTGTGATTCTGTGTGATTTTTCTGCTTATTACAGTGATTCCTGATATGAAGTATCTGTTAAATGGCCAGTAGTTCCTGAATTTCTTTTAAGTAGTGCTCTATTGAAATGAAAGGTTTAAATGAAAAAAAAATTAGCAACTTGTAAGTTTCTGCTCCATCCAGATTCTTCATGTGTGTATTGAAACCAGAACACAGATGAGAGCAGAAAAGAATTATATTTCCTTTTATGAAGAAAAAACCTTTCTCTCAAACAAGCAAAACCCCTAAGGCTGCAGATCTGTCAGAAAATAAGGTTCGTTGCTTTCTTCATTGCCTATAAACTGACAGGAGAGTTTCAAACAAACATATGAGAAAAATGACTGATCTATTCTCTTTATCAAAATAGAATGTCACAGTGGTCATCAGTATGTTTTAACAACAGAAGATACATTAAAAATATTCATATTTGAATAGTTGGAGAGTAGTTTGGAATGAAATATCTGTAGATATGCCTTAACTGTAAAACCAAGTAGAATGATTGAGACTTCTAAAACATTTTGATTAAGCGAATATCCCATTTATCAAATGGAGTGTAATTTATGACAAGTGAAAGCCAACAAACATATTTCAGAAACACATATTTTATCAAAAGTAAAATGTTAAAAAATTCAATGGATACGGACATCTCTTTTGCCATCAGATAAAATTCAGAAATCCACTGAACTGCATATCTAAAGAAAAGAATAAATCTAGGGGAGATAATGTTGTTCCAGGTCCTTAAAGGCATTTTGGCTTTGCCATGCCCATTTCCTAGGTGTCTTGCTGCCACAAAGTACAATCAGGGCTTTTCAGAAGGTGATTGAAAAAGGACCTGCTTTAGCCAAGACAATATTGAACTGCTGGAAGAGAATGGGTCTGTTATATGTCTAGCTTCTGTTAGGCAGGAATTTCTACTTGTGTTTACAAATATTTGACTTTGTTTCCTCCTAAGACAGTGTATAAAGTATTTACATATTTAACAACTTTGGAGTAACACTTTCATATTTTTGTCAGTCCTTTAGGATGTTTCTATCTTGAAATGTATTCAATGTCTGCTATTGATTTAGACCACTCCAGCAAAATTGCTTTGGAGGGCTGTCAGAGATCCATGTTGAGGTGATGATTTCTGAGCAGCTTATTGACTTTGAAAACAGCACTGACATTGCAAATGTCTGCCAGCAGAAACATGGCATTAAGCAGAAGTAAGTGGCACTGTTTATAGACATTGTAGTAGGAAACTTGGTGTTTGGGCATATACATGACTATGTATGAAGTTTATGCCACAGGTAATATTTTTCTAACTTGCTGTTTTTTTGACACTTCCAGTGACTTGAGTGAGATTGCTACAGAGGTTGTGAGATTGTTGAGTCAGTTACTCAGGGTCAACTAAATATTTCATAGAGAAAACAGCTGCTTGTTCAACACTTAGATATACTGCCTTTATTGAAGAGGCTGCACTTTTCATGAAATACATACCGAGCAGACTGAAATGGTCAAACCAATTTATTATGCTAAGAGAACTCTTGTAATGTCATATATGAGAGCTGCAAGATCTTTGCAGAGTTGTCTGTTAATCTTCAGGGTCAACTATCGAAAGAAGAGGAACCTTAATGTGATTCTTTATATTAGCACAGGGGTCATAACCCATGAAATCCAGAACATGGCTGGCTGGCTGTGCATTCAAAATGGAGCTCAACATTACTTACTGCACAATTTTAGTGCCAAAATGCTCTTTTCATTGAAAAAGGAAAAGGCTATTCAGGGTTATATCAGTGATATCTTTACAACTTTTGTTTTCGCACTTGGATACCTAGAAGTGAGGAACTATAACAGACACTTCTCCACATACTTGGAATTAGCCTGTAAGTTTCTGCCTATTAAAGATATGTTTGAGAAATACGCAGACCTTCAGAGACCAAGATTTTCTCTGTCAGCTCAAGACTAAGAAGTATAGTGTCTCATTTTTCATAGAATCATAGAATCACAAGGTTGGAAATGACATATAAGATCATCTAGTCCAACCATCCTCTCATTACCATTGCTCCTACAAGCTACTAAACCATACCTCACAGCTCCTCATCCAGACACCTCTTGAACACTGCCAGGGACAGCGACTCCATGACCTCATGACTGGGGTGATGGTGACCCGAGTGCAGGGTGTGCCCTCTTCAAGGAACATCCACCCAAGGCCTGCACAGGGCAGGTGATGGTGTCCTTGACAGCCCCAGGCAAGGCAGTGAACCAGAACCAGACCCAGGACAAGGCTCTAGCCTGAGGCAAAAGAAGGTAGATGTCTAAGGGTCCAACCAGGAGATTAGGCACCTGCAGAATAGAGCCAAGGTCCTTCCAGGAGGCAGGCCAGGGGCAGGGGCAGGGCTGGAGACTACCATGCCAGCCATACAGACAAGGACTGGGCTGAAAAACCTCCTGGTCCCATGAGCAGGGGGAGATGACCAGGTGACCTTGGGCAGGGACATTAAGTTCTGGTATCTGGTAGAAATAAGGACACATATACAAGAACTACATGCTTTATGATTAATAGAGGAGGCAGACAGCTATACAAAAGACTCACTAGGAAGTCAATCTAAGCTAATTACTAAGAGATACCATGAACGTTTGATTACTCCAGTAACTAGACATCTTGCTGAGAGAGAAGTCTTTCTGGCTGCATAATATTATTTCTTCTTTGGACACCAGATAGTCATAGCGGATATTTCTTCTAAATAAAATTTAGTTTCTCATAGTCTATTAATTTTAATCCTCATTTCAGCTGTGCAAAGCATGCTTTTTTGCATGAGGTTCTTCTGTATGTGTCTATGAGGTATATTAATGTGAGGAAAAATCTCTCTTGTTAAACTTGTCTGCAGTAATGAGGATGTTAATGAGGAATTAGAGCATTGGTGATTGTCCTGTTCATTTGTCCATGGAGTCACTGTTATATTCTGGTTGAAACAAGTTTTTTAGCACTTGTAAAGTAGAACAGGATAAGAAGAAATAACTTGCTGCCTGTGGTGCTTTACCTAGAAGGAAGGAGAGAGTGAGAAAATAAAGAACAAATTCATACTGCAATTTAAAAATTAAATAAAAGGAAATGCATCTGATTTTGAATGTCTTATATGCGGTCTCTAATAAATTGCTGAGAAGTAGTTTCTTGGCATTACTTTTCTAGAAGCTCTGAGCATGTCTCCTGAATCAGAGTATGTAGGTAAGTGAAATGATAAGAACAGCTGTTTTATAAATCACTTTCAAATTTACCTGTAAACTACATGTAAAGTCTCTTCAGAGTTATTCACAAACAGGAATTTAAGACTGTAAGTAGCAGATAAGTTGATTTTGTAATGGTCAGTGGGCAGTTAGCAAGACAAATACATATCCACTTTGTAAATCTTGCCCTTTGTGCCTTTCTAGTTAGGTCTTCAGCATTGCCAGTAAAACAACAGCTATTTTCACCAATCCATTTATAATCAATCTGGTGATGTAGGTTTGCTTGAATGAACAAGGAGGTTAATTTTAATCTAAAGTGGAACTAAAAATAGCAACATAAGCTTTCTGCTAAACTGCTTCAACAATTCCAATTTAAAAAACAAAACAAAAAAATATCACCACCACCAAGAAAGCCCACAACATTTTTAAAAAAGCATTTGGAACCACTTGGACTGCACAGATGTTAAAGTCATACAATGCTGATCATCTAGAACTTAGACACTGAGATTTAAAAGTGCAAAATCCTTTTTGCTCTAAGTGATTACTGAACAGAGCATCTGGCTCCTCAAAGAAAAGTTAGATTTTATATAGTGTACATGGATTGCTATTAATTAGCCATGTTATTACTAAAGCGGCTGTAGTTATAGACTATGGTTCCTCTGTGCACTCTTCCAGACACACTAAAAACAGAACAAATTATACACTCTCGTCCCAAATAATAGTCTTGCTGCAAATACTGTAGCCAAGAGAAATTCCTCACCTTGTCTGCAATTAGAAACTGTTTTTATTTGACGCAGGTTGAAGGGGAAACTGATATAACTTTTATTTAGATTTTCAAGGTCAACTCCTGTGTGTCTTCACCTCAAAAACCACTGTCTGAAATGTACCACCTGGGATAGGAAGAGACATAACAGTGAATTTTTTCACGTTTGTCATTTTTAAACTCTTTCTCCATCAGTTTCTGCCTGTCCATTCCTTACATTCTGCTTTTCCTTTTCCTCATTCCTGAGAACGTTTGTTTGTCTGTTTTAACTCATTCTCTACTGAAATTTATTTTATTAATTACATAGATGGCAAAACACTGTTTACTGGAGTTTAGTCTTAAAAAGATGGCTCACTTTTAGATTCTGGGTATTACAGGAACAAATAAATCAGAATGTACCCTTCATTCTATGTTTAGTCCTAATTTATTAATTATTCTTCTTCATAGGAAAAAAAAAAAAAGGAATTATGTGCTATCAGGTTTATGATATCTGTAGATTAAGCCAGAGGCAGCATCCTTCTGTCTAGCCACTTTTAATGCCTTTTTCTTTCATTAATTTGTTATTTAAAATTCATATATATATTTTTGAACTCAATGACTAAGAGATTTATGCTTACTGCAATTGCTGGTTATGTCCTACATCTATTTCTGTCAGTATTACAAAGAATTTTGACGTCAAATTAGGAAAAACAAAGCATCCTATCTTTCAGTAATAAACACCATTTAGCCTCAGAAGTAATTGGAAACATATATAGAATACAGAATAGAATGCATAACATTTAATAGCCATAATTTAATAGTTATTTTCATCGGAGATAAGTGCATACCTGCTTTTGCTTTTCACAAATTGCAACAGGAAAAAAGAAAAGAAAAAAACAAAACGATCTCAGCAATCTCAATATTGGGAACATTAAAGTGCAAGGAAGTGGTGTAAAATTTATTCATTTCTTTTTGGGAATTTTCCAGAAGGCATCAAGATTCGCCGTATCTGCATGGGGTGCTGGTACTCTGGTGTTGGTAGCAGGGTGGTGATGCCTACAGGACAAGCAAGGACTGCCCTGTGTCACACACATATGGTTCCAGCCTGTTCCAGTGGCTCCACTGCAGGGCTCAGTTGGGGAAACATCATTAAGAAAAGGCAAGAAAAACACTCTGTGACAGTGTGTGAGAGAGGTGTGGGTGAAAGAAAAGTATGAGAAACAGCCCTGCGGGCACTGAGGTCAGTGTGGCAGGGGGACAGGAAGTGCTCCAGGCTGGAGCAGCAGTTCCCTGCAGCCCAAGAGAGGCCTGTGGAGGAGGAGGCCATCTCCCTGCAGCCCACAGGCACCTCATGGAGCAGATCTTCCTGTGCAGCCAATGCTATAGTCCCACATCATGGTTTTGTTACCTTGCTTGTACTATTTTTGCTATGTAAAGTGTGAAAAAGTTGATTAGCACATAGCACATTTCATAGTGAAACAAATGCTTTCCCTGACCAAAAAGTCACTCTTGTCATCTTTGTTAAGGACAGTCCACAGTCCAGTGATCTTTTGGGATTGCCTGGTTCTCAAGCTGAACAAAACTGTGCTCAGATTTTCTACACCCTGCATGGGAAATATCTAACCACATCTAACCTCCTAGATGTCTCTCTCAGTCTTCAGCATAACTGACTCAGTCTGTACAGCAACATGGTGGTAACTGCTTTTCTTCAGACAGTGGCATCACTGTCCTGCATTTGACTGGGTCTCTTGCTGGGGAAAGTTAGATTAATTTATGGTGTCTGAAGGATTTAAGACCCACAAGATGGTAAAAGTCCTGGAAAACGGAAATAAGTAGGACCAAAGCACTCATACAGCATAAACATAAAATAAGTTTGGAGGTGTCGCACTGCACTTCAGACACGTGTCTTCATCATTTGGAATCCAAAAGAAAAACTTAAGTTTATTTTATTTCGCAGTGTTTTCAGAAACTAACCTTACAGTTTTAATATTATGCTTAGTTTTGTAGCAAGTATTTTTTACTTTGAAAATCTTAAAAGTGTAAAATACTTAAAAAAAAATATCTTCCAATAATATTAGATACTCACATGTCTGTCAATATAGTCTTTCTTCTTTTACAGGAAAATCAATATAAAATATTTTTATCCTGAGTGTGTAACACAGGCAAAACTGTTTTGATCAGTGTTTCCACTAGGGTATATTTGAGGTTTTTTATCATTATAATTCATAATGGGCCTAGTTGTTTCCCAACATTGAGAGTTTGTCAGTATTTTCCATGAGATGTCAGCGAGTCCCTAAAAAAAAAAAAAAAAAAAAAAAAAAAAATATGTCTAGGGTTAAGAACAGTAAAGAACGAAAGGCAAAAATCATTTGCATGCAGCTCAGTTAGATCTGGCTTTCACCCACCTATGTAAAACAACAAAATGCATTTTATTATTTTGTTGTATGTGAGTAAGCTCGCTTAATATCCTGTGTATGTGTCAGATGCTGTGTGTAAAAATACAGGTTTGGCCACCTGGAACCTATTTGTTAAAATGCTTTGTGTACCTAGCAAGGCTGTAATTCCCTCGACAGACCTGCACAGCACAGAGGTGGAGGGAGCTCACACTCTCCCTTCCAAATTGGTCTTACTGAAGTTATAGCACAAGCTGTGCAGAAAACTGTTCCCTGGGTTGCTTATCGAGGTGGTGAGATTGTGGACAGCACAGTCACCCGTGGTTCCCTGGAAGTACATTGGGAGGTAAGCTGTATGAGGTTTACTGCTGCTAGAACAGAAATAACTGGAAGCTAAACGGTGATTTTGGTCACTGTCTGTAGTTCTAACAAACAGAAAATTGAGCCATATGCATTTAAAGAGTCAAAGGCTGATTTTGTAGTTATGATTCTATTCAGATGAAAGACTCTCACACCTCTGCAGGTGTTATACTGTTGTGTCTATCTTGACTGCAGCGTGAACAAGACAGAAATCCATTGATCTAGGAAATGAAAGCTATTTCCACAGCCAAAGGGTGTGAGAATTTATTTTTACATGAAAGGTTACACTCTCAGGAAAACAGCAAAATCTGTAAAAAGATGTTTACAGAGTACATTACTACTATCTTCAGTGAATATTGGCTTGGTATTCAGTGGTATAAAATCTTGGCATTGTAAAGGATATTTTCATGAAAAGTGATTAAGGGAAGCAAACTTATTAATGTAATATATTTTCAATATAAAACTTCTGAAATTGTCTACAGATCCACTGAGGGAGGAAAAACAGGAGGGGAAGCCAGAAATTCATAAAGTTGAAAAACATTTAATGGATCTTGAAACTGTTTAATTACCAGAATGAACAGCAACTCAGAAGTTCTCTGTACTGAATTTTTATATGCCCTTTGTTTGAAACATTCTGAGAGATAATTTACTTTGGTTGTTTCAATTGTGGAGAAGTTTACATATCACGTTAAAGAGAAATCCTGGTGCATATGGTTCATTGCTTTCTGAGAATTTGCCTTTGAATGGTTCTGTTCTGTGGATCAGTGCAATCACAAACTGAGTGGGTTTGCTGTAGGGAAAGGGTCACAAGCAGTAAGTTTGAGCATATGTACTCTCATTACTCAGAAAGCTCTGTTGTTAATTTGCTTTGTTTCTATTTTAGCTTGCTCTAGATGCAGTCCCCTGTGACTTCACTCTAAAGATCTACAGACAGGGAGCAGCAAGGTCTGGCTGGTCTGCAATGCAAAATGAATGGGGATCTGAGTGTGACAGCAAGGCAGATGCAGCAGTGGCCTCAGTAACAAGTGAGTGTTCCTACAATACTCATGCAAAAACATAGTCAGATTCAAAAACTTTGTAGTCATTGCTGGACAAGCCCATAGCAACAAGGTGTCAAGGATGAGTCAGATGAACTGGCAAGCATACCTACATACCTAGCATAGCTAGGGCAAGCACCAGCAGCAATGTGGTGAAATGTACCATTCGATCCAAGGTCCAGGGGCAGACCTTGATGTGATATGTCTAAGGACTTCCTTTTCCAACACCTTCCCAACTGTGTGATCCCAGCTTACCCAGCTGGTCCGCTGCAGAGTCGTCTGAGCACAGGCAGACAGAGGTTGAGGAGAAAGGAAGAGATGCAGAGACAGATACTGCCCTCATGGACCTTACACAGATCTCACAAGGTTGTACCCAAAAAAATTCACCAATCTTGGCTTTTTTCCCCTTTGAACCATCCTCCTTCTTTATTTCAGCAGTTTTGAAATCTCAGATAACACACAGAGCCTCATGCCCCACATTCTCACCAAAAAATTATTTTCTCAGGTAGAGCACAAAAGGCCTAAGGGAAATTCAGGGCAAAGTGCTTTGTAGTACAAACATAGACAATTTGCTTTACACAAGACTAGCTTAACAAACGTGGTTGAAAATCAGTTCTTGACACTTGATTTCAGGGTCATCCCACAGAAGGTTTTCATAATTGATATTGTTTTGATGAAATGTTAAAAATTTTAAAAACATATATATATATCAGAAAATTTAAAGGATGCATACCTTCAAACTTCTTTTTCATTCTGTTGTCGCATGCCCTAACTCCCCTTTCCCCTTGTATTTATTTTTTTCTTCAGTATTATGCATTACATTATGTTCATCCCATAAACCGATATTGAAGTTTGGCAGAAACAGCCAAGGACCTCTTCTTCCATTTCTCAGGAGCATGTTGTACTGAGAACATAATAACCATGGCAATCAAAACTCTACAGACATTCCTTCTCATAAAGAACTCCATATGTTTGCTAGGTAACTTGGGGCATATGTAGGAGAAATGCACAAAGTTTGTCTTTGAATCTGTATTGACCAATGACTTTCAATAAGATGACAGAAACTGTTCATTTCTGTCTAGTAGCTAACAGAAGTAAAAGTAGAATAAACGTTAAATTCCTGTTTCCTTTTCATAATGCTATACAGATGATAGGATAACCCATTATTTAAAATTAGATTTTGAAAGAAAAGTAATATGTATATTCAAAAACAAACAAACAAACAAACAAACAAAAACCCACAAAAAACAACCCTGAAAAGAACAGATTAATGAAGCCCCTTATATAATGACCATTAAAGTAATTTATTTTCCCCAAGATCATTCAATTTACCTTCTAGTAATTTGGCTTACCTCTTATTAAAAATTGCTTAAATCATCTCAGATCTAATGTAAAACTTCAGTGTTTGTGTAATCATTAATCAGTTAAAGATTATAAGATACTTCCCCATTTAATGAATATCAGGCACCACTTAGTCATTGAATGATACTGCCTAAAGATTAGCATGTGTGTTTTTTTTTCCTTTGCAACTTTTCTGGAATTACACTTTTCATGTTGTCAACATTAACTGTAAAATCTTCAGTGATTAGTAGTCTTTTTAAACTAGCCTTACTCAATTTTGACACCACTTTTTCAGGTAGATGTAAAAAATTAAAGGATTACTTTTGTCCCTGGGAGCAAAATAGTGATAAAATATAGGATTCTGTCTTTTAATGTGAATCAGGATATGTGAGAGACATAAAAATGGGAATGTAGAAAGAAAGGAAATAAAAAATGGAACAAGACCAATTATACAGTAAATGATGCTGTAGCTGTAAAGCATTTCTAGGTGTCTGTAGGAATACCTGGTTTTGTGTTTCCATTAATGCTGATGAATTAGGTACGGATACAGCTATGATATAAGTATGGAGTACCTTTCAAACTAGTTATGTGACAAAACGAGGACTACATGTATTTAACAATTAATATGAGACAAATTTAAGAGATTTCTCATCAGATAGGCTTTAGCACATGAAAAGAGAAAGCTTTGGAATCAGATAGACAGCTGTCAGAATAAACTATTTACAAATGCTGACTTACATTTCAGCAGTGATGAACAGCTCCTTCTTTCTCTACTGCATTGTAATTAGTACTCCCTGAAATAATTCACCAGAGATTTAAAGACTGCCAAACCCTATGCTTCTTGTCCTGACCTAATTTAGATATCTTCATAAGCTAATATTGGGGAAAAAGTATAAAGCAGAAGATTCTACTCACCAGGAATGTCAAAAATACTAAGAGACTCATATTTTATAATATTGTGCATATGAAGCAATACATTCAGTCTCCTTTATCTCAAAGAATCATCAATTTATTATTTTAAAAGCAGAAAAACTGAAAATGTTTTCCTACAAATTCTTTTATTTACTGTTGTGGGGCTTTTTTTGGTTGTTTAGGGTTGGAAGCATCTGTTTTGAAGTGTTGATCTTTCAATGACATGACATGAATACGATATAACCTTTCACAAATAAGTCCCACAGGATTCTGTAAAAAATTTCATGTGATCAAAATGATCTAGGTATTTAAATAAAAACAAAGAACTGATTGCAACAAAAGATAAAGCTAAAATTGAAGACAAAAACTTCTGGGATGTTCTTGGGACAAAATTTGAAACTACAGAAGCTCACATTTGTTCTTTTCCTTGGTATGTGGTTATTCAGATAGATGGAAGATTTTCTGGAAATTCTAATTCTCTTTGAAAATATTAAGAAAATGTCTCCATCCAATGGATGGATTGCTTATAAATGTAAGAAACTATGCCTTTATGTTGAACCTCTACTCTTAACTAACTTGTAAACTGTTTATCGCTGATAACTTCAAAATTAGGAGTTGTAAGCTCCAAGATGTATAATCTTTCCCTCTCTCTGCTCTTCTATCTAAAGTAGTGATAAGTGCTAAATGTGAGGACTTTCTTGTAGTATTTGTGCATCTTATATTATACTTTTAAGAAGAGAAAGTGCATGGGCGCCTTCCCTGCCAGCACTGAATGGCAGTTGGCATATTATTGTAAAATGATAGTTTGTATAAATGTGTTTTAGGTATTCACAGAAAAAGGCATTGAGACCTAAAGTAAACACTCCAATTTGACTGGAAAGAGAGTTCAGATTTCAGATTATATAAAACAAGTAAGTGTCTTTTCATAGACTCAGATAATGAGTTAGTATTTCTGGAACTGACCTGACTTATAAAGATGTAAGAAAAGATAGAGTTGATAACATACAAATAATTTTAATGATTATCTTTACATCTCAGTGCTATAAACAGTTACCTAATTTCAGGAAAGACAGGAAGTGAAAGAGCATAGAAATCTTTCATAAATAGGAGCAATGCTTACACTTCCTGATATTGCCAGAATAAAATCTATGTAGCAAACAGTATGATAACATAGAATAAAAATGCATGTACAGATTAATGTCAACCTTAAGAAACAAAACAAAACAAAACAAAAAAACATTATAAATTTCAAACAATTGCCTTTTCTAGATTTTTCAATGTTTTTCCTTATCTCCCCCCTTTCCAATTGTATTGTACAGGAGAACAAAGAAGCCATGTCACCTCTAAAACTCAGCTTTCTTTTCAGAGTTTGGGTAAGAAGGGTGGGGTCAGAAGTGAATTATCTATTTTTCTGTCTTCTGTGATGTTTGTAGAATTGATTTTATCAACCATTAGCAACCAAGATAATAGTTCAGCTACACAGACAGTGATCAACATAAGTGATCCACTGCCTCACAGCACTACTTTACAGGAGGACTTTCTGCTATTTATTTGGGGAAAAAAAAAAAAAAAAGTTCACAGCAATCAAAGAAACAGACAAAAAATCCCTACTCTGTTTTTCTATAAGAGAATAGTAGGAAGCATTTTTCTTTCTGTCTTGAACTAGTTCAGCTTTTTCATTTGCAACAGCTTTAAATGCTGGGAAAAGGCCTGAAGTTACCTGTGTGGGTTTTACTTCTTCCTTTCTTCCTTTCTTTCATGTTGGGAACCTCTCCTACCAGGACAGGCTGAGAGAGCTAGGACTGTTTGGCATGGAGAAGAGAAGGCTCTGAGGAGACCTCATAGCAGCCTTTCAGCATTTAAAGAGAGGCTGTAGGAAAGAAGGAGACTTTTTTAGCAGGATTTGTTATGATGATAGGATAACGGGAAATGGTTTCAAAATAAATTAAAAGAATTAAAAGAAGGAATATTTAAATTGGTTAGAGGGAAAAAAGAATTTCAACAAGTGTGGTAATGCCCTGGAACAGGTTGCCCAGAGAGACTGTGGAAGCCTTGTCAAGGGAGACGTTCAAAGTTAGGCTGGACAAGGCTCTCTGCATCCTGATCTAGATCTAGGTGTCTGCCTGTTCTTTGCAGGAGTTTTGGATCCCTTCCAACTCAAATGAATCTATGATTCTATGAAATTTTCTACTCAGTATTCTAATTATTGGTGGTTTTTTGTTGTTGTTTGTTTGTTTGTTTGTTTGTTTGTTTTTATGTGATTGCTTACTTACATTTCCACATAGAATTCCCATGTAGTAGCCATCGCTGTTGATCTTGAATCCAAATGAAATAGACAGTTTCACATAAAATGACAGCTCTTCAATTTTTTTTTCATTGGAAACCTTTGCTCCTAGTTAATCCTCTCGTAGTAGATATCAGAATCACAGAATGAGAGAATGACTGACGTCCATCTAGTCCAGGTCTCTGCCCAAGCAGTGCCACACATCTGTGTGCTGGTTTCATGAATACGCTCTCCAAGTTGTACTGACTTCTTCAGTAAGAATTGCTAATGCAGCACGCAGACTGTGTTGTAAGAATGAAGTCTCAAGAAACCAGTATCTGCCGTTTGGAAAGTACTGATAAAATACAAAGAGAGCTATGATATGAAGATTCTCCTCTTTTCTGCAATCATTTAAAAAGCTGTAGCCTGAGGATATGTAACAGGTAGTCATAAATACAGGCATGTAAGGATTTTCTTACTAATGCTATGTCCTGGTTTCAGTTGGAACAGAGATTTTATTCATAGTGTGTAGAGTGTTGCTGTACTTTGGCTTTAGGAGAAAACTAATGTTGATAACACATCAGTGTTTTTTACTTGTTGTTGAGCAGTGCTGTACAGGGTTGAGGATTTTACAGTTTTTCATTTTCATTTTTATGGTTTCTCATAGTGTCCTGACAGCAAGAGGGCTGGGAGAACAAGGGGACAGAACCATGACAGCTGACCTAAACTGGTCAAAGAGATATTCCATATTGTACAATATATTGTGAAAAATTACAAAACTGAGAGGAGTTGGCTCCAGGGGAGGGGCAGCCACTGCTCAGGGGCTAGCTAGACATCAGTCAGTGCATGGTGAGCAGCTGATTTCTACATCATTCTTTTTTGTATATATATATATATATAGGTATATAATACTATATATGATTACCATTACTGTTACTTCTGTCTTAGTAAATAGTTTTTATCTCAACCTATGAGTTCTACTTTTTTTTTGTATTCTTTCTCTCACTCTGCTGAGAGGAGAGGGGGCATCTTGGTACATGATGATACCCTGATATGGTTCTGGTGATTTTGTGCTAGCAGGTTTTGAGAGCTACTACTCAACTTTTCTACTAAAAACCTTTTTTTCAGCCATTTCTCTGTTCGTTTAACAAAAAAATACCACAATTTTGATGTGTTGTTGATACCATCTTTGGAGGAAAAAGCAAAAGTGATTGTGTTTACTTTTAATGAAAAACTTCTTGGGCAACATCACAACTATTTTAGTTGAACACTACAGATATCCATAGCACAATTTTTTGCAAAGAACTACCATAAGAAATGTATTTGGGGAAGATACAGTCTACATTGTTCAAAAGGAAAGCCAATTTGATTTTCAGCTTTCCCTTATAAGCTGCTTAGTGAGGTCTCAGAAACTAGATAAAATCTAGAGATTAAAAAGTCATATGACACATAAATCAAAAGAACTGAAGAGATTGAGAATGAGTTTGTAAAGTAATTTTTAGTATTCACTATAATTGGCCTTGTATAGTACTTATCCATTATCTGCTTTTTTTAGTTATCACTATTTTTTTCTGGAACATGATGGATAATTGTACTTAGAAATTTGAAAGTAAAATGTGGCATTTACATAAATAATTCATTTTTAACTCAGTTTCACCTTTATGCTTTTTAGCCTCATCTTGTTACAAAAAGGTATCTAAAAAGCAGTTAGTTAAAAGCACCTTTAAAAGCAGTTAGTTTCCATAAGCATATATCTTGGACTGCCATAAATCATGGGAACTTTTGACTTTTGAAAGATAGCTTCCTATTCTTTACCAGATTTCTGTCTTCTGCATCATCGTGACAGCAACCTCAATTTAGTACTATAATGTAACTGGCTAGAGAAATTGGCACAGTATCTGAGGATTCAAAGTGAAGCTAAAAAATATCACTTAAAGAATAAGTTCATTATTTCTAAAGAAATTGAGGAAAGAAAGCAGAAATCATACAGAAGTTCAGCCTTTAAATACTGCAAACTGCTGAAATATGCGCATCACATATTTAATCAACTATGGAGGCCTTTCTGGTGTGAGCAATTTATCATCTGATAGACATGGATTGTGATAGATGATGGGAGGCAGGAGAGCTTATTTCTCTGTGTGAGTCTGAAAGGTATCGCTCATGTGAAACACTGAGGTTGCTGTTACCTAAGAGAGTTAATAAGGGATTTAGTAGGGCATATCCACTCTTGGATTATGCGTTCCTTTCAAACATTTATATAAACAAGCATGCACAAAGTAGTGCTTGCTAAATTCTCTTGCCTGTACTTTGTCAACAAAGTTAGTCTTCTTTGAGGTCTGATCCAGTTTTCCCCCAAGTACCTTTTTGCTTCCCATTGAGAATGCTTATGTACGTCACTGTATCACATACAGATTCTTCTGAGTCAGTAAGAATTATTCAACTTCTATTTAACTTTTAAAAAGTAGTATTTCATGAAAGTTTTGTATCAACTGTTTATCAAATAAAAATAAAATGTAAAATTTCTATGTAAATAGATTCCTTTCAATATCTTTCAGTTCTATCCCTTTTGACTTATTAGAATAATTTCTTCAAGATGCATCACTAACATCTCTTTCTTATGGCATTTTGACTGTGAATACACTTTTGTTATGCTTAGTCTTTAATTTAAACGCTGTCTTTATTTTCTTTTCCCTTAAAATTTCTTGCTTTTTTCCACACATAATCCTTCTTCTTGTTTTAAGATTGTAGAGAAGTCCTCAGCAAAATGGTGTAGAAATAGCTCTGCTTATGTAAGAAAACCTGGGGGCAATTTACACACAGTGGAAAAAGCCAAATTTCATCTCATTTTACAAATGAACACAGGAATTGGGTTAACACATAACAAATCACATCTCAAATGCAAACTGAGCAAAACCAAACCAAACCAAACCAGAGAAACAACAACAAAAAAAAGCACAGTGAGAAAGGGCTATAATCCTTACCACAGCAGTAACTAATTCAATCCAAAATACAGTTGGAATAATATTTTTCATATTCCAAATTCAGTGATTTTTCTTTTTTCTTCTACTACTATCTATCTTATTTCAGGCTTATGCATTCAGCTTTCCCAATTATTCATATTTGCATAGTTAGCAGGTTTTTTGTCACTCACTGCTTTAGTAACTGACCTTATTCTTTACCTTAATTTATAGATGTAAGGTGGGATTCATCCTTCCTTTTTAGCTGCTCCAAGCTTATATTCATAAGTATTAATTTGTCCTGAAGACTACCTTTATCAACAATTTAAAAAAAAAAAAAAAAAGCAACAAGCCACACTGGATGTTACTCATAAGCCACAAAAATGATATTCATTTTATTTTAAGAAGAAACAAGCTATTCTCTTTGTTTAATTCTCACCACAAATTATTAGTGAAATCAATATGCACTTACTCAGACTCAGAGATCCAATTTTTAAGGTTCTTCAGTGCCATGGGTTTCACCTCCAATTTCCATTTTTAATGGGTCCTAGTGCCTTTCATAAGAAAATGATAATAACTTCAGTGATATTTTTTCTTCACTGTTCAAAACAAAAGTCTTCAGAGATGTTGTTCTGTTGCTTTGCCTATTTTTTACACATTCCTTTAAAATTTGTTTTATGGATAACTCTAAGAGGAGAGATGAGGTATTAGGGTTGCAAAGGTATGGGTGTTACAAAGAACCTTATAGCCATACGTGGAAAGGTTAATATAAGGTCAAGCTGCCCTCCAATTGTTATTTTTCTTTTTCTTTTGTTCACAAATATTTATCCTTTTTTGTCTCTTACTTTATGTCCTTTTTCTCTTTACTTTGGAATTTGTATTGTCCCACAAGAGTACTGCTGTCAGTTTTCAATTCTAAAAACTCAGTAACACGGCCATATTTCAATCCCTATTAATATGCATACCACCAAGAAAAATGCATTTCTCAGTGCAAAGGACAATGAGCAACAATATCAAGATGCAGAGTGAATATATATGTGTCCACACAAATCTGTGTTTCCAACAGTAAGAGATTTGTAGGGGATTTTCATCTGACTACTCTGACTTTCTAAAGGACTTGTCATGTAGATCCTCAGTCATCTGGAATACTTTTGAAAACATTTCATTCTCCCTCCCTCAAGCTTGCTCCCTAATTTTCATTCATCAGAGCCTTCTGGCAAAAGCCTGTATGGGATCTGCAATCCACTCAACCTACACAGCCATAAAGCTTAACACGCATCAGGAACAAAACATTTTGGAAATTGCCCATTCTCCTTTTCCTAGCAGAGTCAGTCTTTTACCAATTTAGCTGCCACATTCACAACTCAAATGCCTTTATCGTGATCATTCATTGCCACCAGTGTGTTATGCACTGCGTAATATATAACACTACAGGAAGGGTCTTCTCTAGGGACAAAATATGTTGTTCTCTAGCTAATGACAGTGCTTGACTATAGGGATTTTGAAGGCAAAATCTCATCTTGGGCATCAGGACTGCAACAAGGAAAAGATCAATGTCTTTTAAACCAGACAGTACAATCCTCACAGCTCTGTTTTAGAGCAGTAGTTTTATTTGCTTTGGATATGCTTGTAGATGTAATTTTAGACACTTTCTCAAAATAAATCTTGCATTACTAATGTTATCCCTTACAGAGGTTATCTCTTTATTTCTGAATATTTTAAGGGAGTCACAAACATGATGGAGTCATATACATCCTTTAGCATGCCATACAGGAACAGAACATACTCTTTTAAACAGAATGCTGTCTGTGTTTCGAAGCTACATCCATTCAAATGATGGTTCTGTGAAAGCCAGTGGAATGCTATACTGAAAATGTACACATTTTGCCTGCATAATGACTTAATCCTGCGCAACAGTTGTATTGTTAATCATCAACCTTTTTGTAAGTGACATTTGGAAAAAATTGCAAGAATTTGATATTCACGGTGCTATTTCTCTTTGTATCTCTTTCATGACTATCCATACACCAATTATTGAAACAACTATTAATACTAAATATTAACTCTATTCTGTTGGGACCAACCACCTGTAAAATACTTTTCCATGTTGTTCTTTATAACTAATGCTGTGTTACTGCACTTTCGTACACTTGCTTCACATTAGCCATCTATGGTATTGTAACTGGCTGGATCAGTGAGGAGATAGCAGTGGAAGTTGTGTACCTGGACTTGAGCAAGGTTTTTGATACTGTTTCTCATAACATCCTAAGCTTGGGAAATGTGAGACAGACAAGTCAACAGAGAGATGAATTGAGAACTGGCTGACTGGCAGAGCTCTGAGGGTTGTCATCAGTAGCACACTGTCTATTTGGAGGCCTGTAGCTAGTGGTGTTCCTCAGCGGTTGGTACTGTGTCCTGTCTTGTTGAACATCTTTGTTAATGTCCTGGATGAAGGGATAGAATCCACCCTCAGCCATGTTGTTGATATGAAGCTGGGAGGAGTGGCTGATACACCAGAAAGCTGTGCTGCCATTCAGCAAGACCTGGCCAGACTGAAGAGTTGAGTGGAGAGGAACATTAAGAGGTTCAACAAGGTCAAGTGCAAGATCCTGCACCTGGGGAGGAATAATCACAAACATCAGTATGGGTTAGGGGATGACCTGCTGGAGAGGAGCTCCATGGAGAAGGACCTGGGAATTCTGTCAGAAAATAGGTTCCCCGTGAGTGTGCTCTTGTCACCCAGTAGACCAGTGGTATCATAGAGTGCATTGAAAAGTCCATGGCCAGCAGGTCAAAGGAGATGGTCATCTCCCTCTGCTCTGTCCTGGTGAGTTCACATCTGAAGTATTGTGTCCAGTTCTGGGTTCAAGAAAGACAGAGAAGTTCCAGAGAGAGTTCAGTGAAGAGCCATGAAGATAATCAGGAGCTTGGAGAATTTCCCTTAAATGGAAAGGCTGAGAGACATGGGGCATTTCAGCCTGGAAGAGAATGAGGGGGGATCTTCTCAATGCTTATACTCTAATGAGTAGGAGTCAAGTGTATGAGGTCAGGATCTTTCCAGCAGTACTCAGCAACAGAACAATTGCCACAAGCTGGAACATAGAAAGTTCCATACAAACATGAGGAGAAAGTTCTTTACTTTGGGGGTGTCAGAGCACTGGAACAGGCTGCTCAGAGAGGTTGTGGAGTCTCTTCCACTGGAGATTTTCAAAACATACCTGGACTCTTTTCCATGTTACTTACTGTATGAAACCAGCTTTAATATGGGGATGAGGATAGTCTTCAGAGGTCCCTCCCTGTCCCTATAATTCTCTGATTCTATGATTCACATTAATTTTCAGCATTGTGGATAAGATTTTCTTCATGTCACTGTAAGACATATGACTTTCTGAAACAGCCATTGAGTAAGAGATTAAGTTTGGATTTGACAAATATAGTATAAGGTTGACTGACAATAAGACTTTTCCTTGCTGAAAAAAAGAATGTCTAAAGGTGCTCTTTTCCAACCTGAATGAAAACTTAGAAATAGCTATTTTTAATCCATTTAGAGAAGGATACCACTATTTTTTCAACAGTGTTAAAGTATAACATGAAGAGCTATCATTACAGTAGATTGCTTCTTATCTGAACATTCACAGTCACCCTTCAGGAAAGAAATATAGAGGAACTGTATGCCAAAATTTTAGGAATGGAATGCTGTCTAACACACTATCATATTTACAAATACAGCCAGCACCAGATATTTCTCATGATTAGGCAAACCATATATGATCTTGGAATTGAAACAACCTTTTGTATTTTACAAAAGTTTACTGTTAGCATTGATGCAGTTTTAGCAAACTAGTGGCTGAAGCTCAAGCAGATAAATTTTAAAAGCATATTAGAGATGTTAATAGCAGAAAATATCACGTCTTTTATTTTCATTAGAAGTAGTCTTGAATTTGGTATATAAGAACATGAGGATAATACTAACCTCGCATAGAATTTTTTTTATTTATTTGTTTATTTGCTAACTTAACTATTAGTTACCCTAAGTTTGTAAACCAGCAACTGACTCACTTGCTTTTATCTGAATATTTTTCTTTTACTGCAATAATAATCTGTCTATGTCCTGCTCAACAAAGAATTGGTAAGGCAAAAGGTCATGACAGAATTTAAAAGTAGAAAACAATTCTATAACACATTTTGATCATCTCAGGGCAGAATTAGGCCCAGCTCCAACATCAAAGACCTGGGCCTGTCAGGGCCTAGACCACAGGACTACATTCTGTACAAGCTCACAATGATCTCAGAGTTGAGTCAATTATGTAACAATCTCCTTCTGCTGCATTACCACTGTTTTTAAAGGATCCCTTTGGTGTTTTCTGCTCTGGATCCAACTTCAGTGATGAGCAACTGTCACTAACAGTAATGCTTGGCTTAGTCATAATTTGAGCTTTGTTTGAAGAGGGTTCCCTTTGTTAGAGGTAGAAGATAAAGCGCTAGTATCAGGGGGAGAAAAAAAAGAAAAAAAAAAAGGAAAAATAAAAACAGAAGGAAGATGGGGCTGCAAATTTGATTTCACAATTGACACTTTTGGAGCTAGGTGGTAATTGCTGCTCATACTGGATAATGTTATATCATCATCTTTGACTTTTAGCTCACAAAGTTTATATAATTAACATGCTAGAGAATCCCTTTGCAATCCTTTTCTATTTCTTTCTTTCCCAAGTGAGCTGGCATCTGGACTATGTCACCTTTACTGGGGAAACTACCTAATAAAAATGCCAAATTAGCTGTCAAAAGTATTGATTTGTATTAAAGAAGTATATGTTTTTTTCTTCTGTGTTTCTTCACATTTGCAGCATTTCAGCTATGGAGGATAGTCATTCAAAATATTTAAAAGTACTGCCGAGACATTGCCATTTTTACTTCTGGCAAGGTATTATTAGTCTCAATAATACAGTATTGGTGATATAATTCAGTGTGTTAAAAAAAAAAATTATAATAAAAAAAATGAATCTGTAAGTAATGTTTCTTGTATAACACATAAATTCATTTGCTAGCTTTAAGATTGATGATATTTGTTATTATAAAACTTAAGTTTTGAGGGAATTGGTAATCCTAGGGATACAGTATGTTGAAAGTTTTATATTTAACTGCTTGTGGGGAGAGAGGGTAGAAAAATAGTTTCCTGATGAATATTGTTTTGATCTGTGATGGAATAATTCTTTATCACCTTCTCCAAAAACCTTTTGAACTATAAGGCATGAGAGTTCTACTGTGTTATTTTCACTTGGTCTCTCCAATTAATGAATGTAAATGGGATAGAAATGCATAGGCACTACTTGAAGTATGATCGTTTTTAACTATGTTTTAGGTTCAGTAGACAAAAAGAAGAGCCTGTATTTACACAGCTATCCTCAAATTACTGCTGAGTTTACAAAGCAAAGTGATATGCTTTCTGGTCCACTCAATTAGACACAATCTGCTCCAAACTGTAGAAGCATGTGACAATTTTCTTGTGTTGATTATAGCTGAACTATTATTTCAACAGAATTTTAAGTAATACTGTTGTTTCAGGAACTTAATCTCATTAATTTTATTTCAGTATTTTTCTTTTAGCCTTATCCTCCTTGGAGAAAATCTCCGCAATTTGTCTTGAAAGTTCTAGTCATACCCAAATTATTTGCATTTTCTACATGATGAAGCATATCTTTCAGTTTAAGCAATTTCTTTCAGAGTTTGCATTTTGGGGTATTCATCAGATCTTTTTTTCTTTGACTATGGAAAAGTGGGAGAATAAATTGCACAATTGGAAATTTTACAGTGAATTTAACATACTCTACAGATGATTGCACAGCTACTCTGTGTCACAGAATCACATAATCACGGAATTGTAGGGGTTGGAAGGGATCTCCAGAGATCATTGAGATCAACCCCCTGCAAAGCAGGCTCCCTGCAGCAGGCTGCACAGGTACGCGTCCAGGCCTTCAATATCTCCAGAGAAAGAGATTCCACAACTCATATTCCTTGGAGACTTCATAACACAGTAAAACATTTTAGTTTTTCCTGTTTGCTTCATGTTATCAATGCTTGTCACCACTTTTCTTCAGTTCTGAACCGCTTTCCATTTTGAAGTCAATAAGTTGCTTGATATATAACATATATATATTTTTAATTTTAAAAAGAGATACTCTGAAAAGGAAGGAAATAAACAGTGTAATACAATATCTGAAATGAATCACAGAGTCACAGAACTGTAGGGATTGGAAAGGATCTCCAGAGATCATTGAGATCAACTCAAGGCTGCACAGGTAGGCATCCAGACGGGTCTTGAATATCTCCAGAGAAGGAGAATCCACAACCTTCCTGGGCAACCTGTTTTAGTGCTCCATCACCCTAACTGTGAAGAAGTCCCTTCGCATATTGGTGCGGAACTTCCTATTCTCCAGTTTATGGCCGTTTCCCCTTTTCCTGTCCCCAGAGACTGCTGAAAAGAGGTTGGCCATATCTCTTTGACTCTCACACTAAAGATTTTTATAAACATTAATAAGATCCTCTCTGAGTCTTTTTTTCTCAACACTGAACAGACCCAGGTCACTCAGCCTTTCCGCAGGAGAGATACTCCAGGCGCTTTATCGTCTTTGTGGCCCTCTGCTGGACTTTCTCCAGGAAGGAGATCCCTGTCTTTCTTGTACTGGGGAGCTCAGAACTGGATACAGTACTGCAGGTGAGGCCTGACCAGGGCAGAGTACAGGGGGAGGATCAGCTTCCTTGATCTGCTGGCCACGCTCCTTATAATGCACCCCAGGATCCCATTAGCCTTCTTGGCCACCAGGGCACACTGCTAGCTCACTGCCAACCAGTCGTCCACCAGGACCACCAGGTCCTTTTCTGCAGAGCTCCTCTTCAGCCGGTCATGTCCCAACCTGTACTGATACTTGCAGTTATTCCTTCCCAGGTGCAAGACTCTGCACTTCCCAGGTGCAAGACTCTGCACTTGCTTAAAGGCATGTCGAAAGGCATATTGTGTACGTGGCAACAGCCTCTTGGAAAACTTTAGTGAAAATAAATGGAAATATGTCTTCTACTACAGTTTGTGGAAATGAGTGTTGAACCTGTATTATTTCATTGTTCAATAAATGTTTTGTCCTTGCAAATGAACTGTGATTCTCACTCTGAGTATTTTCATCTCATCTTGTTCTGTTCTCTCAGAAATAGATAGTAAGAATACAGGAACCATTTTCTTTAATTTTTTCTTTAAGCTTTGAAGAAATAAAGGTGTAAGAAAATATTCTTTAATACCATTGCCTCAAAGCTTGCAGGTCCTGGCCAAGGGTTAAGAAATCCTTTGTCTGTAGAACACTGATGAACCAGTTCTGGGTAAGGGCTGCAAAATCCTTCGTCTGAGGGACCCAGATGGACAAAGCCACAAGCAACAGGAGAGAGATAAGCCACAGATTAATGGCAAGGAAGCAGACCCAAGCACACAGGGATGTCACATAGGCAGGAATAAAGGAGGGTAAAACAGGGACAAACAATCATGAGGTTAGGTTTTCTGGAACAGATTCCTCATGTAGAAGAAGAGGGTTTTTCAGACATGAGAAGTCTCATGTCCTGCCCCTCTCCCTCCTGGACTTACTCTGTTGCTGCACTTTCTTGCTGCCTAAGGCCATCCAAGCTGCTGCTGCTCTCCCCCAAAGGTTTTCTGACAAGGTTCGTCACAACCTGAGACCTGCATGCTGAAGAAGAAGAACAAAGGTGTCTGACATCAGATCCCTCACTACAGAATGTCTGCATACTGACAGACTCTCCTGGGCCTGCTACCTGAGTTCTGCTGCTTCCTCTCGGACTGGCTCTGTGACTTCTTCCTGCTCCCGGCTTACTGCCCAAGGCCCCCCATGCTGCTGCTGCTCTCCCTCTGCGCATTTGCCTCAGACCTTCAGAATGGCGTGCAGCGGGACCACTGCTGGATCCTGGTGGTGACTATCCTCGATTTATGCAATTCTTGCTTCTTTCCTATCTTTTTATCACCTGCCTTTCCTTCCCCATCACCCTAATACATAACAGTGTCCGTCTTCCCCTTCCCCGTCTCCTTAATTAGGATTTGTAATAAACTGGTCAGACCAACATTTGAACCGTTGTTTCTTAATATCACGCCGGTATACATATATCAAAGAAGCTCCTCTCCCTCCTATATATTGGAGCGAGGCATAAGGCTAGACATATTACAGAGATATTTTTTTTACAAGAAATTAAGACCTTCATGGTCTTTTTGTTTGTAAGTTTGTGCTATTTTTCTATACTCTGCATCCTCCATTTTTACATGATGTCTACAAACA
The DNA here is from genome assembly GCF_987193195.1 of Phasianus colchicus. Lineage (NCBI taxonomy): Eukaryota > Metazoa > Chordata > Aves > Galliformes > Phasianidae > Phasianus > Phasianus colchicus. The sequence continues at coordinate 127,894,661 of NC_143436.1, forward strand.
ATTACAACCTAAGAAAATATACTGAGGTACTTTGAAGGGTAGGTTTTGAAGAAGATATGATTTTCTCTTTAAACAGATGACAAAAGCAAGAAAAAAGAAAAACAACAAAAACAGTTGTACTTGACTTCAGATGAAATGCACTAGGGTCATATTTGCAGTATGTTTGCCTCTAATTTCCCACTTCCTCTTAAAGGACAAGATTGTCAGTGCTCCCAGTAGAGGGACAGGAAAGACACCTATGCTTTTGTGAGTTCAGTCTTGGCCAGGACTGACCCTGCGTCCCCCAGCCCTTGCTCTCAAAAGCCTTTGCCTTGCCTTGCTATCTATTGCTCTGAATCTATCTGTCTAAGCCACAATGACCCCGACTCCCTGCTTTTTGTGTGGGTCCAGTCTCTTCTCTGCATCTGGGCCTTACTCTTTTTCACAGAATGGCTGATGCTAGAAGAGCACTGGTGGTCATCTGATCTAACACCTCTGTTCAAGTATGGCAACATAGAGGCACTCGCCCGGGACCATATCCAGATGGCTTTTGAATATCTCTAAGGAGGAAACTCCACAGCCTCTCTGGACAACTTCTAATAGCGTTTGGTCACCTGCATAATAAAGAATTGTTTCCTGACATTCAGAAGGAACCTCCTGCGTTCTAGTTTGTGTCCATTGCCTCTTGTCCTTTCACCGGGCACTGCTGAAAAGAGGTTAGCTCATTGTATCCTCCCTCCAGATATTTATAGACGCTGACGAGATCTCTCTTCTCTTCTCCAGCCTGAATGTCCCAGTCCTCTCCGCTTTTCTTTATATGTGAGATGCTGCAATCCTTTAATCATTTTTGCTGAACTCTCTCCAGTAGCTCCATGTCTGTTATACTGGGGAGGACAAAACTGGAATGGGGAGCTTTCTCCAGCATGCTGTCTTTTCTGCTGCTATTCCTGAAGAGGGAGAAACAATGTGTGCATACCAAGAAGAAAGAAAGGGTATAAAGTGAATGTACTGAAAGTACAGAGAAAATGAACTCTCTTTTCTCAGAATAAACACAAGACCTAAGCTAGTCTGACCACTGAATATTAACAAATTGTAGCTCCTAAAAATTCGTAGCAGTCTCCATTATCTGATTTATTTATTTATTTATTTATTTAAATAGAGAGCCTGTAGGCCTTCACGAACAGAAGCAAATAAAATAACAAGAAAAAAAACCCTAATATATAAAACATCAATTAAAAAAAAAAAAAGAATACATGATTATATTTTCAGAGAGGAGGAAATATTCTAGTCTTCATATAAAGACAGAACTCTTCTAGCTGATCTGCTAAAATATCATCCTTAGCATTGAAAACACCATCAATTAAAGCTGAGTAATATTAAAAGAAAATGAAACCATCCTGTACAAGGTTAAAAACTGGCCAATTTTGACAGGCATTAATATAATCCAAAATTATAATTTTATAAATCTTGATTCGTTGTGAATTTTGTTTTTCATTAACATCTGCAGCAGTCTAGAAAGCATTATATTTTTCAACTATATGTTCTGACATTTTCTAACAACAACAAGAAAAAAATCCTCAAGTCCAGTCATCATAAACATAGAAAAAACAGTTTCACTGTTCTGTCTGTATAAGCTACTTAGGTATTGGAAAACTATTATGTCTCCACTCTTTAATATTGAAACTTTACGAGCCCATTTCTTTCACATCTTCTCTCAGAGATTTTTCTTGTCAATAACTATAAACTAACAAGGCTTATCCAAAATCTTGAAATTTAACTTTTTTTTTTTTTTTTAATAGAATCACATTGTTGCCTTTAAATGCTTCTGATTTATCAACCAATTTCTGTAGTGTGCTCATTTTGTAATTACGTGCAGCTCTCCATCATTAGTGTCATTTATAATATTATTGAATAAATTTGTCTCTTTGGAAAGTCCATTTTAATTACTTGTCCACTTAGCGAAGTGGTGAGTGTGGTATATTCAAGAAGCTTAACATCTGATTTATGATAGTTTTAGTCAGACCATATATTGTTAAAAGCTTATGAAAAATATTCTTTGAATTATCCCTTCCTAAAATCAAGGTATTTTAATCACATCTTTTTTTTTCTCTGTTCGTAACTGTATCATCAACCTGATTAGAGAAAGAAAAAAGGTATTTTATACATTTTCTTCAGAAACATATTGTGGCTACTTCCATCACTGTAAATATCACTTATAATTGTCTGATAAACTATATTGCAAGAAAAACCAGTTTGTTGAAATAACTCCATCTTTTATGCTTGTGCTCAGAAAACAAAATCTGCCACCCTAAATGTGGATAAACATCTATACATCCATGGCCATATTTGAAAATGGGAGATGTGGTAAATGAAGTGCTTGGGCAATGCTCTCAGATACAGAGTTTGAATTTGGGGTGGTCCTGTGTGGAGTCAGGAGATGGACCCAATGATCCTTGTGGGTCCCTTCCAACTCAGGATATTCTACAACTTATGACTTGTGTATTTTCATTTTCAGGCAGTATGTATTCCCCAAAAGGAAAATATGAAACCTCAATATTTCATGGTAGCTTGAATTATTCCTCATTACAACTGTGCGGAGAACATCAATTTCAACACCTTTAAAGTAGAATTAAAAATAAAAAAATAAAACAATAAAATATAGAACTAGATCAAAGAATTTATATTTTGATGAAAATGGAGACAATGTGCTTTCATTTCTTTTAGTTTCCAGAGTAAAGGACAAGTTGAAATTCAAAATAAAATTAAGGAGAAATACTTTAAAGATAACTTTCCTCCACTATCTTTTGAATAACTATTACATCTCATTGAAGGATAGCAACAGGCACATTTTTGGGACCTGATAAACTGACACTATTTTAGCTTTAGAGAACCTCATCACAAAATTTCAAATGCATATAAAAGAAACTAGATTTTTTCTACTCTCTTGATCTACTCCTCACATGTATTAAATATATTAAATACAATGTCTGAATGATTATCAATTTAATGTACTATTTTTTTTCCCTTACAGTATTATATTTTCCTACAGACAATATATTTATTTCACTTTTTTTTTTTTTTTAACTTTACATTTATTGTAATCCGAATTTTTTTTACGACATGATTTTAGGTGAAGATGAAACAAAAGAGATTGCAGAGGTAAATGGCAGAATAATAATGTATTGCCAAAATAGTTATAGCTTATTTTATTTTTTGTCAATTTTATTGTTGTTTGAAGGTTAATTAACATGTCTTTTAAACTAGTGCTATTAGAGTAATTGATTAATTGAATTATTCTGAAGCAAGATGGTACCACTGAATTAGTACCTAATTATGTTGTTTCTCTTAGTTTCCTTAATGCTAATTGGTTACTGGGATATATTTTTCTCTTTCTATGCCTGTATAAAAACCATAAAGAAACAGAAGGAGTAACAAGATAACTATAGTGGAATACCAGTAAATAAAGCAGATGAATTAGATATGTGAATGATGTCTTTTTTTTTTAATTTGCATACTTGATTGTTTATGAGCGTTAAATTTTAGGCAGTTTGGGGATTTAGAATAATTGAAATGATTTTTATTCAAACTGTTTAGGAAAGCTCATGTTTCAATAGTTGTTTTTGGTTACTGGTCTCTGAAGTTCAAAAAGTAGTAGAAAGGAAAAAAGAAACATCATGTTTTCCTCTCTTTTTCCTACTGAGTTGGAAAGGAACACCAAGTAATTTAAGCTCACATAAAATTGCTTGGCTGCAGTGGTAAAGTGCTAATTAAATAACACACCATATATTCTTGATAACATGATAAAAGCAACATCATTTTCTCAAGTTGTCTTTGAATAAACTATATATAATACAATAATTATTCACTACAGTTTTCAAAGCTTACAACTCCAGAATTATTGAATCTCAAATATCAGCATATGGTGTCTGAGCTGTTTCAAAACAGTTATCTCAGTGGACTTTTCTGACTTATTCGAGTCTTAGTGAATCTACTCCATTTAAATACCTTTGCTAGTGTTCTGTGTAGTTTGAAATTTCACTAATTCAGAGATATTGTGAAGAGGGTAAGTTTATATAACTCCAGTTTAAAATCAAACAACATCAATAAAACATACACACAAAACTAAATAGCTGCCGATCATTTATCCAACACAGACATTTTATTGAAAACCATGATTTAGAGGTTCTATGATAAAACTGAAACAGGGGTCCATATTATATATAGATTCACAAGAGGGATCTATTTATATATAATATAAATATAATCCAGATTTATATATAATATAATATAATCCAGAGGGAGCCATGTTGTATGAGATGTCTCCAAGTAATAAAAGGAGAAGAATTTTTTAACCTACAATTGTTTAGGGTCAGCGTGAGAAAATAATGATTATGCATTACAATTTGCAATATGGCAAACTCCCATGGGAAAAAAAAAAAAAAAAAAAAAAAAAAAACTTTGAAATGACTTGGACTCTGTAACTCTGTAACCTTTTTTAATCCAGTTAGGCAATATTGTGATTGGATCAACAAAAGTCAGATTTGATCCAAATTATTTATTTCCACATGTATGATTTTGTTTTTTTATGACTTTAAATCAATCCTGATTAACCTTGTTAAGCTTTTATATTCAGAATGCTTGAGGCGTTAAATTATATAATTTTCCAATATATTGTTGGGTCAGGCTATAAACTGCAACAGCATGCATAAGAACTATGCCATTTATCATCCATTAAAGATGTGATGGCCAACATTTCCATGTTATTATAGTTAACTAACCCAATAGCTGTTCAAATCTTCAAAGTTAATCCTTATCTATCTATCTATCTATCTATCTATCTATCTATTTATTTATTTATGTTTTCCCAAAAGGTTTTATACCTAGAGTGGTGCTATAGAATAAGTACGTACAGATTATAGGCCTGGCATTCTTTGAGGAGACCTCTTGAACATTCAGTATATTGGAACAGTGAAAACAGTGGGTTGTAGAATTCTTTCATTGGATTTCTTAATATTTGGTTTAATAATATCTCTACATTAATCAAATTGAAAGCTGAAAATACAGACTGATTCTCTTCATGGAATACTTATTATTCTTTCAACTGTCTTGAAATGGACATTTTCTTAGTGGCCTGAAAGGTTGTCTAATTTTGTTGCTGCTTCACAGCATATTACTTGATTTTTTTATAAAATGATATTTTGTAGTTCCTGATAAGAGTTGTTGTTTGATGACTTTAAATAACTAACTCTTCCAAGAAGAAAAAATACATTTGAATACTAACCCAGATTTTCTCTCTGTTGGACTATTTCAATGTTATGTTAAAATCAGTAGCAGTAAAAGAATAGCATATGTATATAGGAAATCAACACTGAATCTTGCAGCAGATACGTAAACTCATCACATCATTATTATCTTCAGGCCAGGATAATGATTCAGGTTCTTGAATTTTTCTTACATTTAAACTGTCAGAACTCCGAGTCCAGACTAGTTTCTAGTCCTGTTTTGAAAACTCACTGCTCCTTCTGGGAGATCAGTTTAAAGCAAAATCTCTTTGTATTTTTAGGGTGGAGTCACAGAAAGGGATTCAATTTCAGTTCCATGCTGCCTGAGGCCTTTGATATCAGATGCTTTTTTTTCTGATATTCCACCAATTTCTTGCTTCTCAGTGACAACTTTATGTCATTTCTGATTTGTCACATCACAGACTGTCTAATAACTACTAAAGCAATGAAAACCTACAGATCTCTATTGAATAGAAAATATTTGAAAATTAACAGTAATGTTTCCATTTGAGTTTATAGCTATTTTTTCTGCTGCTGGCATTGCTGTGGAATTCTGACACACTTTTCTGTATTTACACAAATGTCAGATTCAGTGTAATTCCCAGAACCATTTTTAACAATCTTTCATGTCATAAATGTGTTATTTTATGATCTTGAAAATATCTTAAAAAGTAACGTGAATAATAGGAAAATGATTGTAATGCTCACACTTGCACCCAGAACACATGCCAAAATGTTGTAGCATGATCTTTGTAAAGGTTTTGCTTCATATTACCTTGATGGCTAAGGGGGAGAAAATAATTTTACTTTGAGACTTTCTTGATTTAGTAAGCATATCTTGTTTTATGTTCCAATTTTATTGATTAAAACCTCCTGTCCCTATCCTCATCTATTTTTTCTGTCTAATTATGTCAAAATACTGAAGCACTGAATATAGCATCTTGTCTCTTCTGAACACAGGCAGTCTTTGCCTACAGCAAATGGTGTTCCCACACTGATTGAGTTAATTCAGTTCAAGGACTGCATCATGCTTTCAGCTCACTTCACAAGTCTTTGGTCACCGTAGCAAGAAACATGCAATCATGCTTGAGAATTCAAGTCTCAAGCAATTGTCATTCCCCACTGCTTCTTTAATAGATGCACTACCACAAGTTACTTTTTTTGCAAGTGTTCTCATGAATAGGCTTTCCACAATATCACGACTGATATATTTTTTAAACAAAGTCTATATCTTGTGCTTAGCAGACTGTCTTACTGATTAATCTTGTTGAATCTGGCCAATATCAGATCTTGTACTTATAAACCTAGACTATCATTACTAAAATAACTGGCATATCTTAGTTAAAATTAGCTATTCTACTAAGAATATATGATCTTAAACAAACACATATTTTCAACATATTTCCCTTCAAGAAGAAAAGTATCTATTTTCTCATTTTCTTTCCTGATACATGCATGACAGTATCAACTGGGTACAATTTTATGGGCTCAAATTTTAATTTTATTAACATAAGAGATGGAACATGTAATACGGCATGACTTCTTCATTTTTTAAATTAGCAGAAAAACTCATTGTGCTGAAGAAAATAGAAAGAAAAAAAAAAGAAGAAAAATAATAGCAAATATAGACTATGCCAACCTTTGTACTTCAGTGACATATACATTGGCATAAAGCTTTTTCAAAAATGTACATTGGGGATGACTTCTTAAAACTGATACAATTTTCTTAATAAAAATATGAAGAATACCTATTTATTTTTAGAGTAACGGTGCATTTTTTAGACTAACAGTACCATTACTTGTAAGTAATGCCCCCTATTTATTTCCATAGAAACTAAAATATATTAAAAAAGCACAATAACACTTTTTGATAGAACAAATTCTCAGATACGAAACACTCATTTTCAACATAGTCACTACCATTAGCTATACATTTTCTCCAGTGATGAATAAGAGTATGCAAGCCACACCTGTAAAAATGTACACCAGCAGAGGTGGCCCACTGTTTCACAGAAGTTGTGACAGCATTGTTGCTAGGAAAATATTTTCCACATTGTCTTTCATCTGCCCAAATAGATGGAACTCAGAAGGCACCACATTTGGAATATACAGTGGGTGTGGTAGGAGAGTCCAGCCGCAATGGACAGTGTGCTCCTCTGTTTTCCAACTTGACATTATTGTGTTGCAATAGAAGAATTGTCTTCTTTGGCCTGACTCTGGATGTTTGAACCTTCAGCTTAGTCAGCATCATGATATAGCCATCAGAGCTGATGATTTTCCTGGTATCTATTTAGCTCACACTTTTTTTGTTACTAAAACCATGCCAACACCCATGGAGAGAATATATATTTTGAGGAGCGAAGTGAATACATTTTGCATTTTGGAGAATTTCAGCTTTTTAGATTAGCGTTATTTCATTTCTTTTCTTGTTAATGTGAAGGTAGATTTTGCCCAGAGAAGGTATGGAGTCTTGCTCAGATTGGTTGCGGAGTCCCCCTTTTTGGAGATTTTCAAAAACTGCCTGGACGTGATCCTTGGCAACTTGCTTTATTGTCCCCACTTGGAGAAGGATCTGGACCACATGACCTCCAAGAGGTCGCTTCCAGCCTTAACTGTTCTATCAGCATGTGATTCAAAACAAGTGACTATACAAATTCCAAACAGTCACTGCCCTCACTGGAGTCAAATGTTTAAGCAGGTTTAAATACTCTGCTGTTATGAGGTCATGATGAGTTAAATAATTTTAAATGTGCAGTTTTTTACCAAATAACTTCAGCCACAAAATAATCTCTCAGCTTCATGATTGTACATAATGTATTTTATACAAAATGCAAACTCAATAACATTTAAAATCTGCCCAAAGTCTTCCTAATAAATTAGGTCAAATTAATAGATGATGTTATGCATACTGACATCAGTGAAATTACATTAAAGATTAATTTGGCCCACTGCTTAAAATTCAGTTTTTAACCTCTAGGTTTAGACAATTTACATTATGAAGAACTCTTACTACATTAAGGTTAATTTTGAATCTGTATGTTTTTTTCTGAAGTCTGATTGAAATTTCAGATAGATGAGTAAGTGGATTATACAGTCAATCTTGAAAGGGAAAAGTAACATCAGTAACAACTGTGAAAGAGAATGACTTTCTTTCAAACTGGCAGGTTTGGGGGTTTTTGAGCTTTCTGTAAAGGCAACCTTTTACACAAGTTACAGTGTGACGAATATGAAGGCTGAGGTTCACTTTGATATAAAACCCTCAAAATTTAACTAAGGTGATTATGTATAAGGGAAGAGCAATAAATATCTCCTGCACTGATGTGTTTAAGTCTTATAGCATGATCTGCGATAGTCCTTTTGTGTCCAGTTTGGGATTTTTCGATCTGGATTGGTGAACTACTGGGCAGATGAACAATTTACTTATGTATTCCAAGTGGAGTTCACAGTTCATACTCATTCTGAAAGTCATTTATGAGTGGAGTTCCTCGGGAGTCTTGAAACTTATCCTGTACAATATATTTATGAAGGACCTAATGAGACTCAAAATACACAGATTCTCACCAAGTTTTCAGATGACACTGCACTGAGAAACAAAAGTAGACAGGCTTCCCATTCAAAGGTAATTAATCATGCTGAAGGAATGATCCAACCTTTCAGGAAAACTTTGAACTTCAGCAAAGGTAAGTTTGGCACCTCGATGTAGCGTTTGGGCTTGGGACATGGGAGCAGCAATGCTAAAAAGTGTATGAATGTTCAGTGGACGACAAAATGAACGTGAGTCAACAGTATGTTTTCTCAAACATGAAAGCTAACATCATCCTGGACTGCCTTAAAGAAACGCATCAAGTATATTGAGGGGATCAATTATTCTTCTTTACAAAACAGTTATCTGACAGTATGTCAAATAAACATGTCTAGTTTTCTGTACTAGTTTCCATAGCAAAAGGCCACCAAGGTGGTTAGGGGCTGGAGCACTTGCTTCAGGTGGAGATGCTAGCTCACCTTGTTTAGCCTGGAACAAGACCATCCTTGTTTGGATGACCATATATAGGATTCATAATTCAGAATGCTAGAACAGTAACTAGCAGGCAGTAGAAAAAGCCCTAGGGGCTAATTGGTGGTAATGAGCCCACATGAATGTTACAGTATAAGATAGGGTAAATCGATATGTTACCTGAGACACACAGTGATTAACTAACCAGAACTTAGTAGATTTTAGTATATGATAGTCGAGTGATACCAAAAATTTACGTCTGCAGTCATGTAGAAAAAATGTGAAAGGAAAATTAAAAGTGCTGAGAAGATATACAACTTACTAATAGTGCAATGTACTGTATGAACTGTAGATAATAGGAAATTATTATCAAGCAAATACTAATAAGACCAATGTGAAACTCTGCCAGGGGGAGAGAGGAGTCCAAAGGCAAAGAGGAAGAAAGAAAGAAAAGTGGAACTTAGAGAAGATGTGTGTGGACAAGATTTGGTGAAATTCTTAAGTAGAATCCTTAAGACAAGTAGAAATAGAAGTAGTGAGAAATGGGAATAGACTTAATTTGATAATGCATATTGTAAACTAAATAATTAGCAATAGTTTATGAGACTGCATATAAATGGAACCTATTCTCAAATGAACTGAGGAATGCTCTCAGAGCAAAGTGAATGGCACATCCATTGTGTATTTGTCTGAAATTGTTTAAATTGACTGTTCCTTAAATGAAAAAATCATTGTATCTGTATGAATTGTATCAATCTGTATGAATTGTGAAAATAGATTTGCATCTGACAGTTTGTTAGAAAACATATATACAATGACAGAGAAATAAAAAAAGTAAAAATGTTCTTCAATAATGACTGTGCTCTGCATGCTACCTTCCAGATAGGTGTTTTGTAGAATGAAAGGTCTATAAAAAGCTCTGTTTTGTGTGTTCAAAATCAATTATGCTATGTTGAAACCAGTAGAAAAATCATTTGTGTTTTTTTGTTTCCTTGTTTTTTCTCCTTCATATCTGTCACTTATTATTTCATTTCTTATAACTGAAAAGAATTTTTCATGTATATGTAGTATTTATTTTTTAGTGCTAGTTACTCATGACACATTTGACACATTAAATTGTGATTGTAAACTCATATCTACACTGTGAAAGAAATGTACATCTTGAAGAAACAAAATATAGCTCTAAGATACTAATTTGTTATGAAGAGAATAACATTTTCTTAAGTTTTCTGTTTTCTTAAGTTCCATTTTGTAACTCATAAGCTCTTAACCTCTCAGAAGACATGATGCAAATAGGTTACTTTTTAAACAGTAATCAGAAGCCACATTGCTTTTGAAGATGCATTGTATTCTGTTTTCTGGCCTGCAGACATATTACACTTTTGAGAGAATAACCACATTTTGAAGAAATCTAATTCAAACCTGAATATGCAAGAATTTAATCTATTCAATGGTACCTTATTTCATCATCATAATTTTGCTAATGGGAAGATTTTATTCAAAGAAGTTAGGTACAGACATAATTGCGAAACAAAGGCTTTGGGGAGATTTGTAATAGAAGAACATTTAAACTCTAGCAAACTCTGAAGTTAGTAAGTCAGAGACATAAGTAAAATATTAGTTTTGTTTTCTACTCCTTCTACCTTCTATGCCTATATTTGCCTATATTTGTATCAAAGAAATCTTACATTTCTGGAAAAAAAACAAAAAAAAACCAAACAAACAAAAAAACAACAACTTTTTTTGCAATCAAAACTTTTTCCAAAAATAGTACCTGTAATATTTACATGACAAACATTTTTGTAAACTGATAATTAGATTCTGGAACAGGAGAGATGAAGGATAAAGTGTAATTGCTTTTTTCACTCCAGAGAATCTAGGATAAATTTTAACATCTGGCACCATACTATATCCTGAAAGGTCTGTAAGATTTCATGAGAGAAGCACTGTCATAATTCTGTAAATCCAGGTCACGCTTTTGAGATCTGATTTGTTTTTGGTGGTTTTTATACCTGTTAAAATGAGATTTAAAAGAGGTACTATTAAACTTATTTGCCTTAGATAAATTCTGTCACATACATAGAACTTGAAAACATTGATTGAGAGAGCTTCAAACTAGGACCATCAGGGGCAGAATATATTATTAGGGGTGGTACAGAAATGCTTGAGGGTGGCAAGGCTAATTTGAGCATGTATGCCATTTCAGGGAGCACTGCTTATTCAAGAGCACAAAAGAAGAGCTTGTATACCAACATGCACAGTATGATTAACAAACAAGATGAACTGTAAACTTCAGTCCTTACCCAGGACTATATCACTGGTGTTAATGAGACTTGATGAATTCCATGGCTGGAGTGCTGGGACAGAGGGTTATCAGCTATTCAGGAGAGATTGCCAAGGCAGGCAATGTGTAGATATTGATTGTACATAAAGGAGAAATTAGAATTTACAGCCCTCAGTGTTAGGGATGATGATATAGAGATCATCTGGCGAGGGATAAAGAGAGCAGATAGCAAAGCAGATACCAGGGGTGTCTACTATCCTGCCAACACAGGCTGCCAGCACCCCGAAGCTATCCCATGGGCAGTTATAAAAAAATTCTGAATCAGTTGCCCTCATCCTTATGGAAGATTTTGACTTCTCAGAAAGCTGGAAATATCACTCAACACTGACTGGGAAATTCTTAAAGCATGCTTAGAAAATTTCTTCTCATAAACAATTAGTAGAAGGGGATGTCCTCCTAGATCTGTTGTCTGAGAAGAGGGAAAGCCTTACTGGTGATGTAATGGTAGGTGTCTGTCTTGGACACAATGATCATGAAATAGTTAAGTTCAAAAGACTTGAGTATGGAAAAAAAGTCAGCAAAGTTGCCACCTTGGATTTTAAGAGAGAAATATTTAATCAACTCAAGGAGCTAGTTAGCTGTGTCCCTTGGCAATTTGCTTTGGAAGTTTTAGAAGTCCATGAGAGGCAGTTATATTTTAAGAACTGACTTTTGAAAGCATAGGAGCAAGCAATCACATTTCGTTGCAAATCAAGCAAGTGGGACAGACGACTGGAACTTGGTCAGAATAAGATAATATATGACCTCTGGAAGTAACGTTTTGGTTCACAAGGAAACTACAGAGCTACAATTTATATTTGTGGGTAGGAAGAAAACAAGAAAAGTCAAAGCTCAGTGTGATTTGACTCTGGCTAGCATGATGTTGCCTGTGAAGGAACAACTCCAGGCACAAATACATTGGGAATATCCAGCTGGAAAACAGTTCTGCAAAATAGAAACTAGGAGTCTTAATAGACACAAAACAGCATTTGAAGGGAAGGTGCAAGGAGGATGGAGTCAGGCTATCTTCTGTGATGTCCAGTGCCAAGATGGGAGGTAATGATCAAAGACTGAAGCACAAAAACTTGTGTATAAGAATCAAGAAACATTTCTTTACTGTGAAGGTGACTAAGCACTAGAATAGGTTGCTGAGAGAGGCTGCAAAGTCTCCCGACTTGGAGATCTTCAAAAGCCATCTGGACCTGGTCCTGGACAACCTGCTCTATGTGTTCTGCTTGAGCAAGGAGGGATGAACCAAGTGACCTCTAGAGATCCCTTTCAAACTTTCAAGGACAAATGTCAGAGTCTGTCCCTGAGATGAAGTAATGCTGGACAAAAGTACAGACTGGGAGAGCAGCCTTGCACAGAAGGATCTGAAGGTGCTGATTGACAGTAGACTCAACACAAGTCAACAGTGCGCCCTTCCATCCAAGACAGCAGTATTCTGGGGTGAATTAAACACAAATCAGCCAACCAATGAAAAGAGATGATTATCCCATTGTATTTAGCCACACCTGGAATACTGTGTGCAGTTCTGAACTCCAAAATACAAAAAGAATATTAAGATACCTGACTGCAGTCAGAGGAAGGCAGCAAAGCAACTAAGTTAGACACTGGAACTGGCTTCCTATAGGCATTGCTGATGTACTACACCTGTCAGTGTTCAAGAGGCATTTGGATAATGCCCTCAGTAATATGCTTTGACCACTGTTAAACTCTGAAGTGGCTCAGCAGTTAAACTCAATGATTTTTGTAGATCCCTTTTGATTTAACAATTCTAATTGTAATGTTTAATTTTAATTCCAATTCTAATTCTAATAATTCCAGTTCTAATTCCTATACTATTCTGAATTGTGTTCTTCAAAGTCAAATAACCTTTTCTTGCTTACTGTGAATAGAAAACATAAATGTTGCATGCTTGTTGGAAAGATTAATGATTAAAATTAGTTTTCCACAATGCCTGGTAATCTATCCTCAAGCCACCCATTGTGAGAGTTATCTACTACTTTGAAATAAGTGTCTCTTACATTAAGTGTATATTCTTATATAACAGTTATATATATATATATATAAACTTCTGAAGTTAACGTTGCTGGATAATTCTTATAGGCACCTTGAAAGTTCTGTTATTTATCTTTTTCTCTTTTTAAGATTCTGTCAGTATAAGGACAGAATTTTAGTAATTTATATGCATTAATGCTTTGGAAAATGTGATACTACTGGATATATCCTAATATTCTGCTCGTATGATTATTTATTTATTTATTTATTTTGTCAAGACATTAAAAATAATAATAATAAAGTAATTATTATTATTTTTAAATAATAATGAAAAAAAGGCTTTTTTTGACATGATTCCACATTTAGATTTGGTTAGTTATGTGCAGAATGTACTGAAAGGAAATGGAGAAACTTTGGAGCACTAATGAATGAGCACCTGCACATGAGAAATGAATAGTCTCCCTTTTTTGCTTTCTGTTGCAGTTTTTGAGATCTTTTAAACAAGGAAGTGGCATAAAATGATTGTGATAAAACTTATACAGTTAAGGCAAAAATGTAACCTTTCAAATTTACTTGGGAATACATTCAAGTTTGATATCAAGAGATGCATATTCCAAGTTTTTAATTCTAGGATCAAAACATTTCTAGAGTTTTGAATAGATTAATTAAATTTATTGTCCTCACAAACTTGTTTATAACCTTATCTGAAAATTTACTTGATGATTGCAAGCATTTTTCTGCCTAGAAATATATATTAATATAGTAATGTATCTCTTTGCCTTGTAACAGTATTGTCCTTCAATTTATTTATTTTTTCTCAATTTTCTAAAGCTCCAAATGTTTAGCTTAATCAATTTAAATGACTTGTCATATAAACAAGTCAAGTCCTTTAACCTTTTTCATAAACATGTTTTTTCCATTACCATGATCATTTTTTGCATTCCTCCAACGTGGTTTGAGTTTAATTAGTGTACGTAACAGAAATTATACATTATTTTCTAAATAAGGTCATAGCTCTACTTTTACGTGTTATGAATACAGAAGTGTTTCCTGCCGCTTTGTCTTTTCTGATGCTTCCTAAAAGCATGAAATTTTTAAAAACGTTTTACTACATGGATAGCTCAAAATCAACTTGTGGGATTTGAGATTTGAAGTGGCAGTCTTAAATTGAAGCCAAGATTACCTAGATTAAACTAAAAGTGAGCAATTTAGTATTGCGCCAGCATAATCAGTTAAAAAGTCTTGTGGAAAAGAAAAATTTTAAGAAAAGGTTAGAGGAATATTTGTCAGGAATGCTCTAAATTTAACTAATTTGCTTTTCATTGGGAGAACGGGCTAGATAACATCTTAAGGACTTTCGTTGCAGCTTGCTTGTAAATTATATTTCTATAATTCTCAGTAACTTTATGAATTGTGTGTTTTATTATTCACAGCGGGAAAAATTATTCTTAATTTTTCAGTATCTAATATTCTCAGTCCTAAAGAATCTGGGCATGGAATTTTCAGTGCTTATTCCAGATGATCTACTCTGGGACAGGTGCTTAAAACTGTAGTGCTCAGTTTAAAGTATGATAATCAGAGTCCCAAGTTTGCAGATGTTTTTTCTATGTATACGTCCTTATTCATCCATAATTTATTTGACATCTGTAATAGTTGTAATGATTTTAGCACAAATTAAATTATTTGATACATTTCTGTATTGAATATTATGCAGTTGCATTAGTGTATGTTTTGAAGTCAGTTCAGTAATAAAAGTTACAGTCTTTCTATCTATTTTCCAGTTATATTTTTCTGTAACCTCTAGAATTCATTCCTTTCCTCTATTGGCTGTGCCTTGTTCATACAGTACAGGATCTTCCAGGGCGCATGACAGATATTCCCCTCCATTCCAGAGCCTTTTCCTCAGAACTGCTCCATTCCTCCAGTCTCTATGGGTCATCTGAAAGGCATCCTTACCCTTGAGATTATCAACTGGTCATCTCAGTTTAATAGTGTCTGCAGACTTATTGAACATCTGCTCCAGTGTCTGCTCTAGTTCATTGCTCTAGGTCTCCTGGCTCCACCCTGCCCCCTGCTGCTGCACTGTAATGGCAACTGTTCTTGCCCAGGTGTTCACCCAACTCTCAACAATGAAAACATCAGTTTTCTACTAACTTTTTCTCAGCTGAAAGCAGGACATCACTCCATGATTTTCCCAAGGAACAAATTAAGACTAGCTATCCAGAAGTTGCCCAGACTGACCTTTCAGGCTTCGTTTGAAGCTAGAACATTTGACTTGTTTTAGTCATGTGTGATGTCTTCCAATTTTTCAGAGATAGTGTCTTACAAAGACATTGGCCAGCTTTCTCAGCACTTTTTTGGTGCAGACTGTCAGGTCTTTGAATTTCAATTAGTTCATGACTTGACACTCATCAGCTACTGCTGTCTTTTCCTTACATTCTGTCTCTAGGCAGAGATTTCAACAATTGTCCAAATTTGTGTATTCTAAAATCTATTGTTTTCTTGTAGAATATTTGTAGTCATGAAGCATGCTCATTACCCAAATAGTAGATCCAGGCCAGGCCTCTTAGTCCAGCAGTTCTCTGGACTTTTAATTTTACTCACCAAAACATGCTCTGTGATATACCCTGAAGTTTCATAATCACAAGAATAGATTACTTTTCTCGCTTTTGAATCAGTCTGCTTCAGGAGAAAGACTGTTACTTATGGCATTTCATAGCCTGGTGATCACAGCTATAAATCCACTTCATTAGGTTAGTACAGCTTTACTCGAGTTCCTGGAACCTCTTCTGTCTCAGTTTTCCAAATTCCTGGCTATTTCTGAAAAAATGTTCTCACTGTAGTTGTTCCTCCAAGTGGATGGTGATGAAGCAATTCTCATTTTCTTAGTGGAAAAGGAAAGAAAAGAAAAGAAAAGAAAAGAAAAGAAAAGAAAAGAAAAGAAAAGAAAAGAAAAGAAAAGAAAAGAAAAGAAAAGAAAAGAAAAGAAAAGAAAAGAAAAGAAAAGAAAAGAAAAGAAAAGAAAAGAAAAGAAAAGAAAAGAAAAGAAAAGAAAAGAAAAGAGAAAAGAGAAAAGAGAAAAGAGAAAAGAGAAAAGAGAAAAGAGAAAAGAGAAAAGAAAAAAAGAAAAGGGAAGGGAAGGGAAGGGAAGGGAAGGGAAGGGAAGGGAAGGGAAGGGAAGGGAAGGGAAGGGAAGGGAAGGGAAGGGAAGGGAAGGGAAGGGAAGGGAAGGGAAGGGAAGGGAAGGGAAGGGAAGGGAAGGGAAGGGAAGGGAAGGGAAGGGAAGGGAAGGGAAGGGAAGGGAAGGGAAGGGAAGGGAAGGGAAGGGAAGGGAAGGGAAGGGAAGGGAAGGGAAGGGAAGGGAAGGGAAGGGAAGGGAAGGGAAGGGAAGGGAAGGGAAGGGAAGGGAAGGGAAGGGAAGGGAAGGGAAGGGAAGGGAAGGGAAGGGAAGGGAAGGGAAGGGAAGGGAAGGGAAGGGAAGGGAAGGGAAGGGAAGGGAAGGGAAGGGAAGGGAAGGGAAGGGAAGGGAAGGGAAGGGAAGGGAAGGAAAGGAAAGGAAAGGAAAGGAAAGGAAAGGAAAGGAAAGGAAAGGAAAGGAAAGGAAAGGAAAGGAAAGGAAAGGAAAGGAAAGGAAAGGAAAGGAAAGGAAAGGAAAGGAAAGGAAAGGAAAGGAAAGGAAAGGAAAGGAAAGGAAAGGAAAGGAAAGGAAAGGAAAGGAAAGGAAAGGAAAGAAGAGAGAGATGTTTCATAAAGACATTTAATAGCACCAAAGAAACTGAGCATGTATGTTCCATAGACTTTTAGGGAAGAAGGAAAAACATAACTTAAATGGACAGGATGTCTCAGAAATTATGAGATTATGTTAAGTGTATTTCTTCCAGCTGAGACAGCAACAAAAATTTTACTGACGCATTGCCAAGATTAGACAAGTCTTTCTGCTATTTTCCGTGCTCACTTCCCTCTGGTCCTTGCTTCTGTTTGTAATTTTTGGGGCACTGGTTCATGATTTTTTTTTTTTTTTTTTTTTTTTTTTTTTTTGGAGCTGAAGTAGAAAAGGCTTTGTACATTTAAACTTCTATCTCATTCAGTAGCTCACTTCATTAAGTAGTATCTCGGTATTTCCCTAAATCTCTTCTTAACTTTTAAGGTGCTTATGGAACATGTTATTGATGTTAGCATTCTCTGCTAGTCTTCAATTTTTAGGTTTTATGGATTTGCACTGTATGTGCTCTTTGTGTTATTTCACAGGGGGTTTTGTAATGTTTTCATTATTTCTATGGGTGCTTTTTCCTTTTCAGATTATTAATGAATTCCTCATTTAACTGTATTTGTTTCTAGCTACGTAATCTTGCCTTTCCTTTGTGTTGGGATAGCTTATCTCCGTACTTTAATATTGTCTTTATTTATTTATTTATTTAATGTCACTTGTTTCTTATGTTTTTCCTTTTGATTACTTTCTTCACAGATAAGTCGTCAGTCTCGTTTAAGTCCACTTTCTTGTACGTTATCATTTAACTGTGCTTTTTAATTTTTACCATTTTTGGAACCTTGAAGTCTAAGGTTTTCAAAACCTTTCACTTATTTTATGTATTTTATTCTCTGTCTTCAAATTTTAAATTGGCTTCTCAGGGTTATTATTCAGAATTACCTCTAAACAAATTGTGTTCTGGTTCTTGCATTATTTTCAATTTAATATCACTCTCAGTCCATTCCAAGAACTCACTGGATACTTTCAGTCCTGCAAATAGTTAAAGTTGTATAAGCAGGAATGTTTTTAGGGCCAATTAACTGATTAGAGGAACTGTTAGAGAAACAGAAACTTCTTGTGGATGACATATAAGGTGTATGTTGAACACAATAAAGGAGAACTATTCTAATGCTAGAAAAAACTGAGAGAGCTCTCTAATTTGACTGAGCACTGACATTAAATAAAGCAAGGTGTTGCTCTTGGATCAGTTCAATTCCAGGTATGTATACGGACTGGGACTTGTTGAGAGCATACCTGTGGAGTTGGTTTTGGGGGTTCTTGTGGATGAAAAGCTGAACATGAGCCAGTAGTATGTGTTTGATGCCTGGAAGACCAGCTGTATCCTGGACTGTATTGGAAGAAGAATGGCCAGCTGGGAAAGGGAGGTGATTGTCTCACTCTCTACTCTGAACTTGTGAGGCCACACCTGGGGTATTGCATGCAGATATTGGTCCCCTGGCACAAAAAAGGTGTGGAGCTGTTGGAGTAGAACCAGAAAGCTGAAACACTTCTCCTGTGAAGAAGGTTGAAAGACCTTGCCTTGTTCAGCCGGGAGAACAGAAGGCTCCAGGGAAACCTCATCACAGACTTCCAGTGTCAAAAGGGATATATATAAACAAGATGGGACTAATATTTTACATGAACTGACAGTCATAGAATCATAGAATCATAGAATAGCTTGGGTTAGAAAGGACTTTAATGATAATGTAGTTCCAATCCCCTGCCATCGCCAGAGTTGCTGACTACTAAATCAGACTCTTGATCAGGCTGCCCAGCGCCCCATCCAACTTGACTTTGAATACCTCTAGGGATGGAACATCCACAGCTTCTCTGGACAATCTGTTTCAGTGCCTCATCACCTTCTCAATGAAAAATTTCCTTATAACATCTAATCTATATCTCCCCTCTGTTAGCTTAAAACTGTTCTCTCTTATCCTATCATTATGAAAAGTCTGACTCCCTGCTGTAATAAGCTGCCTTAAGCATGGGAAGGCCACAATGAGCCAGAGCCTTCTATTTTCCAAAAGGAATAGGGCCCATTTACTTAGATTGTCTTCATAGGAGAATTGGGAATAGTTTTATATGGAAAGAAGGGGGATTTAGTTTAAATATTATGATAAAATTCCTTATTCAGAGGATTGTGATGCACTGGAACAAGTTGCCCAGAGAAACTGTAGATGTCCCATCCTAGAGATTGCACAAGGCCAGTCTGAATGAGGCCCTGGGAACCCAATCTTTTGGTAAGCAACCCATCAAGTGTACAGGAATTAGGTGACCTTTAATATCCCTTTCAACACAAGGACATCTGTAGTAGAGACACACATCAGATTTGGATTGCAAGAGAAAACTATGCACAGGAAAATATCTTGATTTTAATTTACTACCAGAGTTTATGTAATCTGCTATAAACATCCTTAGAACATACAAAAAAAAAATTATGGGAATTGTTTCTCTAGTGTTATGTTTCGTGATGCTCTCTAGAAAATTTGTATATTGACCTTTTTGTTAAACCTAATTTTAATGGAGGTGAATGTATAGACACTTTTAAGTCTAGTGGGTTATAGACGATGATAATTGGGTAACGTTTAAGTATCACAATATATGCTCTTCTAGTTATATGATGGTCATATAAGGATAATTTAAGTTTTACAAGGATATGTTATTAAAATTTTGATGAAAAGAGTCTGGAATGATCGTGCATCTTTAAGGACATCTGTCATACTGTGTGCATGTGAAATCCTTGTAGGGTGTTATGCTGGAAATGAAGTACATTAAGAAAAAAAAAAAAAATGAGGCAAATGCCAAGTTAAATGTGGAGTAAAGGCAGAAAAGGATCCTTCTGCATTAATATTTTCAAATTAACACATAGAGGACTAGCATACACTTGTACAAAAGTAATGCCTCCTCTTTATTTCCATGGAAATTAAAATAAATACAAAGAGCATAATAACACTATTTCATGGAGCAAATTCTTTGATAAAAATCATTAATTTCCAGCACAGTCACCACCATTAACAATGCATTTTCTCCAGCAATGAAGACTCTGCGTGCTGCACTCATAAAAATCTGTACCAGCAGAGGTGATCCAATGGCTCACAGTTAAAATTCACCATCCACCACATCACTGACCTCAGCAAGCATTGATGAATATCAGTGGGTGCCAATTTTTCCACATGGAGAAATTTAATTTCACATATTTGTTTCATGCACACTTCCATGTCATGTCATTTTGTCAGACTGCTACTCTGATGCCATTTATCTCACATCAACAGCATATAAAAATATTGGTGGGAAGGTTCAGCCCTTATTGCCTCTGACATTGTGGGCCATCATAATATAAGCAGCCCTCATATTTTTTTCTCTGAATTATGTCGAGGAAATCCAATTGAAGTTCATGTTTCTGATGCATTTATGAATAGTTAAAATTATACAGGAAATACTACCTCACTGTTTGAAACTTTATCAGCCTATGTTTCTGTTCAGTTGGATTACAGTTATTCAACACAATCATGAAAGGGAATTGAACTTATAAAATTTGTATTTTCACAGCTTTTCTACTTTATTAGCAGCAAGATATTTTAAGCTTGGCCCAATATATCACATGTTGATATATAGCAACTCCAAGCATAAAGAGGATAAGAAACTGGAATGCTATATATTTTCAGAGAATATTTTTTGAAGCATATATCTGTCAGTAAATATACTCAATTAATTCAAAGTTAAAAAGCATGACAAAAAAAGTTATTAACACCCAAAAGGGACTATTTTCTTTCTAACAGAAACAATAACTATCTCCCCCCAGATAAATGTTAACAACAGAGAAGAATATATTTCCTTCACTGGAAAATAGAACAACAAGTTTTTTTTTTTATAAACTGAGCAAAGCTGTATATTCCCTTTGTATCACTTGCATAAGATGCATTATCCTTTAATTAATTGCTAATACCTAAGGACATCCTTTTCTACGTACCACCAAAGTATAAAACTAATCTGTGATCCTGCTTCATCTGACAGCTAAACTGTTCCTGATCCTTAAAACAGCATATATCTAACAAGTTTGAGTTTGTTTGTGTTAAACTAAGTGCCAAATGCAGAAGACATAGCCCTATGTTACAGAGGAGATGTGATCCAGACAAGAGTTTAAAATCAGAAGTGAATGCATTAGCACAAATTTGAGGAAAGGGACAAGGAATGAAATTCTTAGCAGGAGGCTTCAGTGTGTGTTACAACATCAGGCCTCTTGTTCCTATCCAATCATAGAATCACAGAATCATAGAATCATAGAATGGTTTGGGTTGGAAGGGACCTTTAAGATCATCTTGTTCCAACCTTCCTGCTATAGGCAGGGATATCTCCCTCTAGACCAGATTGCTCAAAGCTCCATCCAGCCTGTATTTTTGAGGGTTATGCTTAAGCCTTAATGTTTTAGTCTGGATTCTGTCTGCATTTTTAAGGACTACAGCCTACATTTTCATTTAAGTAAATCCTTGGAATTAAAAAAAAAATCTATCATATACTGGTATTCAGTGATAGGTTCTCTGAAGAAGTGGGCTGGAGAACAACCAGATCAAGAAGCCAATCTGAGAAGCACTGGGAAATCTGAGCACTTCATCAGTATAAAGAAAATTCTATGCACTATACAGGTAACTAGTTTAGAAGTCTCCATCAACATCAGCAGCCAAAGATGACAATGGTAGTGAAATCTAGGAGGCTTACATGGTGATCTATATTTCATTAGACATCTATATGACTATACCTTTGAATTTCATAGACTTACATACTGACTTTTGCATTGGTAACTGTTGTAGATTCATTACTTGTTAATATTCTATGAACATACACGATCTTAGAATCATAATAGATTGAATACTATCTAACAGTCATCTAACACTTGTCATTCCCTCTTTCTGTTATGCCACTAAGAAATATACTATTATTTAAGAAGATAATAGATTTTCTCTGACAAAGAAATATTAGAGTCAAAACAGCCAAAATCTAGACAAAGATCTAGTAGACAAGAGGAGTAATTATATTGATTATGCAGATAGGAAGGAGAAGGGATAGTCAGCAAATTTTCTGCCAATATTTTATGTTTATTTTTCATTATGAAAGGATGAGACAGCTCAAGGAAGAACTAGAATCTTTAATACATAATATACACTCAAACTTAGTTGTCATGATGAAAATTAATGGAGAGACTTTCCTTGTTTTGTTTTGGGAATAAATTAATTTTCCAATCATTTAAATTTGGTAACAGCTATAAATGAGATAGCTCTATGGGGCCAGTAGACATGATGTCAGACCTACGCTGTCATTTTTAGGTAGTAGATGAAGGTCATCAGGTTAGGACACCAGAAATAATATCAGACTGATTGTTTATGTTTCAGTAGTTGAATTCTGCATCAGGTGGCAGTTAGTAATGCTCATACTCTTATGCCTTTATAATGCAGCTATTGATACAAGATTAAGTAACATATAAAAAGAGAAAGAGAAACATCAGTTTTTTGATTTATACAAGTCATTCATGCTCACTGGGGACTGAAGCTATTCAGCTAACAAAAATATCTTTTTTTTTTGTTTTTTTTTTTTTTGTTATTTTTTTATTTTGTTATTTTTGGGATGGCACGTAGACATAACTACATTGTGTATTTGTGGTTCACAATGCATTAATGAACATATTGAAAAGTGTAATGGAGATTAAAATAAGATTAGTGTTAATGTCACTGTGGAGAAATTTTGAAAATTTGAAAGTAACTTGCATTTGAACTATAGAATCATATGATGCTTTTTATTAAGGGATTTAAAGGTCATATTTTTCCAACTGCACAACCATGGGCAAGGATAAATTCTGCTAAATCAGGTTGTAGAAAATTACAATGTAACAATGGAAATACATTTCTGTACACTCAGAAGAGTCATGAGAAGTAAAGAGTCATAGATGGGAAGACTAAGATTTTATAGAAAATTGGCAATTTCTTCACAAAACAATATTAAGGTAACAAAGAATTATAGGGAAGAGGAATAACTGGAAATGCAGTGAAATCAACTGGAGTAAGAGATAGGCTCTGGCTGACATTAAACTCAGAAAATTCCCAGAAAGTAAATAGTAGATGGTGTTATTAAAGACTAAATGAATAAAAATGCTAAATAATGAAGTAAGGATAGGAATTAATAGTTGAATCTATTAGGGCAGAATAAAAAAGAGTTAGACACAAAATGAGGTATCTCATAGATTCTGTTAGTGTATTAGAAGAAGAAAATCAGCAAAACAGTCATCTTGTTACACTGTAAAGAGGCAAAGATATTGGTGGTTATTACACAAAAAGGCTGAAATGTTGAATGAGTTCTTATTTGTCTTGAGAATACTTCTGACTTTGATCAGATAGTTAAAAAGATAGGTGCTCTGAACTATATGTACAAAAAATTAAGGCAGTGCCGTTAGAGAATCTGATTAATTCACTACAAGGTGCCTCATAGATCTACATAAATAAAATAGTTTCAGTTGTCAGTGAGAACTCAATAAAAGAAAAAAAATAACACAGAAAAAAAAAAAGTGTATTTTAGAAAATAAAGGACAGTTAATAATAACTTGAACAATACCAAACAAGTAATGTAATGATTACCTTCTTTCTAAAAAAACAAACAAACAACAACAACAACAACAAAAAGAAAAACCTAACGTATAACAGGATTTGGGGGAAATTAAGAAGAACATACTTTATTTTTTAAGCTTATTGGAATTCTGACAGTGTTTCCCATGCATGATGTAAGATACATGAAATTTACAAATACATATTTTGGATGAAAATGTTCTGGGTAAATACTCAGAGCAGTTATTTCTGAAATCTAATAGTATCCTTTCTAATTGAAAAGTATCAGAGATTACAATAATTTCTAGCATTAGAAGTACCACGCTTTTATGAAGAAGTAAACATGTTGATAACATATGCATGTATAAATACGGTCATCATTGTGAAATATACACTTTCAAGACTGAATGAAATTCTCTGAGAAAGACAGTGACTTTAATTTGAAAATGTCTGCAGGAAGACAGAAGGAATGATTGTTGGAAATTTAGAAAACAAAAGATCAAAATAACACCTAGGAAATTTTAAATACAGGCTGTAAAAGTTGGGGGAATAAATTATTTTCCATGGTCAAAGAAGACAGAAGTTGTTACTAAACTCAATCACTCCGATGGATATCTAGTTTTGATTCTTAAGTAAAGTGTACTAATCTAAAGTATAGTTAATCAGTAAATTAGATTTTCCAGGGATGTTGCAGAATATCTTCCAGGAGATATATACATGCATAATAAACTGAATGGACATATATCTGCAAAGAATAGTTCAGATTTAGTCAGTGTACAATCAGGTGTTCATCTCGTACCTCAGAATCTTTCATGCTTTGTTCTCTATTCGTTGTTTATGCAGAGAAGATATGTGTCTCAGCTTACCTCAAATAATTGAGCAAGCAAGATTTACAGGAGCAATGTTAGAGATGAATTGTATGTTAGCAAACTTGATGCCTCAGATGAAAACTGCTGTGTAAGGGCAAAATATTATATTGTATTACTAATGCCATGTATCATAGCTTTTTGGGATGAAAGCGAACTGTAAACAAGGTCATCAGACCAATAATCGTTACAGACCTTTCTCCTCTCTGTCAACCTTATTTAGAATACGCTGAGTGCATTTGAAACTGCTGAGTTCTAAGAAAATTTTAAGATAATCTTAGTGCTCCACAAGAGGCATTTGTTGCACTGTAATGTTTCTTAGACATGATAGAAGGAAAGGAGAAAGATTTGTCTATTTGAGTGTCAGATTGTCCAAGGAAGATTATCAGCTACCAAAAATAGACTAAAATAGAATCAAAAATAGTGTCATTAGAATAAAAATAAAGTTATCTTTTATAATTTCTAAGCTGATCAGACTCAGAAAACAATATTTATTCACCAGAAGCCTGTTAGATAATTTGATATTTGATAATTAGATATTGAAACAAATTTTACTAGAGGATAGTCTGATGGAAAATATTTACCTATATGTTCTTTCTATGGGATCTTATAGAAAGACTGAATACTATTTGCAATGCTTTTGCTTTCTGGCCATTCATTAGTATGTATTAAATGTAAACAATAGCAGATGGAGGAAAAAGTTGCTATGTCCTCTGAGAAGAAATTAATCTTGTAGTAAAGAAATAAAGAAATAAGATGCTTTTTGTGTAATCTGTCTTCTAACCTTCTGTCCAAAATATACAGATACCATCATTCTTTAGAAACAGCTCTGAAGATAGCATTCTTTATCAGAGGAGAAATGTCGCTAGCTGAGTTCTATACAAAAAGTGAACTTTTCCTTACATTTTCCTTATATAAATATTATAGCTGTCTTATTCAACAAGTTCTTTCATACAATTTGTCAGCTATTCTCACCAAGAATTGTAATTTTCTTCTCTTTATCTGATTCTGTGAGACACATCATCCCATCAGAGTTGCATTATACATGGTGAAAAGTGCTTTTTTTCCTTCAGCTTTTTTTTTTACTGAAGAATGAGAATGACACTTGCTGTTTTTCACTTCTAAATGACAGAAAAAAGTGGTGGTGTATAAGTTGATACAAATATAGAATTGTAACTAAACGTTCCAGTGCTTCCTTTTACTGACTTACTGTCAAAATATTAATAAAAACTGGATTCCTGGAAATGTACCTTAAATTTTTTCATGGAGTCATAGAATCTTTTGCATTAAAAGGTATACTTAAAGGTCACCTAGTGCAAACCACTGCAATGAAAAGGGACATCTATATCTAGATCAGGTTGCTCAGAGCAACCAGGGATGGAGTATCCAATGCTGCATTAACCTTGTCATAAAAAACTTTCTCCTTATACCTAATCTAAATCTCCCTCCTTTTAGTTTGAAATCACTTTGTCTTGTCCTATCACAACAAACCCTGCAAAAGAGTCTGTCTCTTTCTTTCTTATAGCCCCCCTTGAGATACTAAAAGTCCATTATCAGGTCTCCCCGGAGTCATTTCTTCTCCAGGCTGAAAGCCTAATTTCTCTAAGCCTCTCATAGGAGAGATGCTCTATCCCTTGAATAATTTCTCTGGCTTTCCTCTGGATGCACTCCAACAGATCCACGTCTCTCCTGTTCTGAGGTCTCCACATCTGCACATGATCCTCCAGGTGAAATCTCACCAGCATGGAGTAGAGAGGCAGGATCACTTCCCTTGACCTGCTGACCATGTTTCTTTTGATACAGCCCAGTATATGGTTGGCTTTCTGAGCTGTGAGAGAACTATACTAGTTCCTGTCCAGCTTGCCATCCACAAGTTCTATCAGATCCTTTACAGCACAGCTGTATTCCATCCTTGCATCCCCCAGCTTGTATTGGTAGTGGGGGTTGCCACAACTCAGGTGCAAGACGTGGCACTTGGATTGGTTGAACTCATTAGCTTAATATGGGTCCACTACTTAAGCCTATCTAGGCTCCTCTGGACAGCATCCCATCCCTGAGGCATGTCAACCACACAGCACAGCTTGATGTCATCTGCAAATTTGCTGAGGTTGCACTCAATCCCACTTCTGATGCTATTAATCAAAGTATTAAAGAGCATCTGTCCCAGTACTGACTCCTGATAGACACAGCTTGCCACTGATCTGGACATTCAGACACTGACCACCACTCTCTGGGTATGATCTTGCAACAATTCCTTGTCTACAGAACAGTCAAACCCTTATATTTCCGATTTGGAAAGAAGGATGTTATGGGAGACTGTGTTAAAGAAATTTCTGTAGTCCAGATAGGTTACATCAGAGATTCACCAACTGATACATCAGTTTCATCAACAGACTCCACTTGATCAGGCAACCTGTACTGGATATTAACAAGGTTCCCTTTGTTGCCTTAGTCTCTGACTATCACCCATAAATTTTTGACTTGCTCATGGCCATTCTTCAGGGCCAGCTCCTCAAACTCTATTCCTTCCTTGATGTAGAGTGCAATGACTCCTCCTCTCTTACTTCACCTGTCCCGTTTGAACAACTTGTAACCACCAAAAGCTACACTCCAGTTGTGGGAATCATCCTACCAGGTTTCAGTAACAGCAAATTTTGTCATGATTTTCTAGTAGCATGATGTTTTCCAACTTCTCCCGTTCGCCTCCCAACATGCATGTGTTGGCATGAAGACACTTTTTCTGGGCAGATGGCCTTGTTCTTTATACCTTTGAAGTACTTTCCTTGAGTTTCCCTGTTGCCTCCCCTATTGTCTCAGTGGTTCCTGGCTCATTTCGTTGGAGTTTCCTTTGGCTCTTTTTAAAAACCTAATATTTTCAGCTGTACACGAGCCAACAGTTTTCCCTTGTAGCCAAAAAGGCCAGTGGCATCCTGTCTTACATCAGAAATAGGATAGCAAGCAAAGAGCTGATTGTCCTCCTGTATTCAGCTCTAGTGAGACTGTACTTTGAGTAATGTATTCATCTTTAGGAAAGACATTGAGGCCCTGGAGCTTGTTCTGAGAACGACAATGAAGCTGTGAGGGATCTGGAACACAAATCTTATGGGAGTGACTGAGAGAATTGGAATTGTTTAATCTGAAGTGGAAGCTCGGGGTAGATCTTATAGCTCTCTATAACTATCTGAAAGGAGGTTGTTGCAAGGTAGAGGCTGGCCTTTTCTGTCACATAACTAGCAATAGGATAAGAGGTAATTGCCTCAAATTGAGCCATAGGAGGTTCAGGGTGGATATTAAGAAAAGTTTTTTCTTCATGAGAGTGGTCAGCTGCTTGAAGGGATTGCCCAGGGAGGTGGTAAAGTCAACATCCTTGGACATGTTCAAGAAACATTCAGACATTGCACTAAGGGACATGGTTTAGTGGGGAAATACTGGTGGTAGGCAGATGGTTGGAGTAGAAATTATCTCAGAGGTCTTTTCCATCCTTGGTGATTCTATCATTCTATGTGAAGAAAAGAGACAGTTCTTATTCAGTAACTTGTTAACACAATTCTTTGGGCTTTTTTTAGGTCTCTTAGTGCCTGATTTTTTGAAGTTGCTGGAAAACATAAAATAATTGCTGCAAATGTCAGGGTAATGCATTCGGCAGTTTCTGGTATGTAGTCTGTCACGGTTTTATGATTTTTGGTTATTGGTATTCCACATCATGACATCATGTAGTGCACTGGGAGTTTAAGAGTTAATACTCCAGGTCTGGGTACCTGACCCAGAAGAGAAGAACTACTGCATTCCCCAGAGGACTGTTCACTGCTCTGTTTTCATTTCTGCTCAGAGGGAGAAGATAAAAGGCCTTCATAAGTAACCTGACGTCCTTTTTCCCTTTTGATCTTGGCAGCGTGTGAGCTCTCCAGATCATCTCGCCTCAGCATTAAAGTAGGGCCTTTGGCTTTCGGACCCTCTCACTCATTATATTTGATTTATTAGCTTCAATTCAAATTATATTGTATTATATTGTGTTATAGCATATTATCTTACATTCCGATATCTTATTTAGTAAATTAGTTTGTTTCTCCTCAGATTGTTGATGCCATTTTGTTTCTAGTCCCATCTCTCTATCCTTTTCTCCTTTTTTCCCTTTTTTCCCTTTCCTAGGAAATCCTAGTCATGGAACCGGGCCAAGCCAGCCTGTAAACCATTGACACAGTCTCATAAATTTGGTACTGGCTTCTTTATAGGAAAGTGTAGTGGTAATCTCAGGGTAAATGTTTAGTGATTATAACGTACAAATACGTTCCATCCTCAACTCCCATGAGAGTAAATAAATAAATAATTAAATAAATAAACATATTTGACTTTTCACCCTTGAAGATGATTCCATCCCCTATACTTGCCCTCTGAGAAAAGCTCATTTTCTACCAAACAAGAAATATTTTGATCATCACTGAGTCTCTGTCTTGTTTTCACACTTGCCAGAAGCCTTACTATAATACAAATTTATCATACAAAACAGTTTCCATGCAGGACATTTTTTTGAATGATATTTTCTCTTCAAACCCTCAAAAACTGCTTTCAAAGACAAGGAGCAAATTGTGGCATATTTTTGTGTTCAATGAATTTTCTTTTTTGATGTCTTATTGCAATGTTCATGGGTTTTAGAAGTACTTGGGTATAAGCCTGTTTTGTGATTACCTGCTTTGCTCTGGTGAAGTCATCCATAAAAGCCATTTACTGCCTTATAAATTATTTTATAATAAATAGTTCTCAGAATCTGGGGCAACTAAGTGTAGCCTAAAGGCCAAGAGTGCAGGGTCTGAGTCATACTACAGAGACTTTGTACTATTTACAGATTTATAAAATCAGTTTCTTGTTAGAGAAAACTTGAACAGGGAAGTGAGTATTGATATATATATATAGGCTCTGGCATAGCACATTTTATTTGGGGATTTTAGAAACTATTTTGTTCTGACTTCTGACGCGATGCTGAGGTCATCTTTGAGACTAAAATTGTTGCTATTCTGCAATACTGATACTGCAAAATCTTAACATCAAATAATCTCACAATTCCTTTATTTGTCCTATGTATATGTAATCTATATTTAAGAATTTTGCTTGGGGATTTTATGTACGTGTCTTACAATTAACCTTGTGTTACCAGTTGGGAGATGCAAACAATGTTCCTAAGCCCTATATTTTTTAAAGTTATCCAGGGTTATCTTTTCAGCCATAATGTGCTTATTACCTCATACACAGATTGAACGCCATAGAATCAAATTTGCACAATCTCTACTAATAGTATTTTGCAATTTCTCAACTTTATATTCTAGTCTTAATGCTCTTAAAATTGGGATGAAGAAAAGTTACATTACTTCAAATTATAAAACCTCTGAGTACGTTTTTTTGGTTTTACCTCACTGTGAACTTCTGAGACATAAAAATCTACAATAAAATATTTTCCCCCTCTTTAATATATTAAGATTTTGTATTGGAGTTACAAACCCCTGAAGCTTGCAAATAGAGCTCTTAATAGAACTAATTTGCATAACAACAATAATGTAAAATTTGATTTGTTTCAAAAAAGGAATTACTGAAACTTCTATCTAATTTTAGATGTGAAACATTTTATAGTGTTAGATTTAATACATCTCTTTACACCAGCCGTGACTGATAGAGAGCAGAGAGTGTTTTAAATCTCTCAGGCTTGTCTCAAGATCTTGTATTCTGTTTTGGTAAGTACTGTAAATAATGTAATAGTTCTGTTTGCAATCATAATAGTACACTGCAGTGTAAGGTCAACTTGGATTTCAAAAATTTAATACTGAGTGTAAGAAAACTTTTGTTTGCTTAGAGTTCTTTGTACATAGTTTTTAATTTATTTGGAAGAGGTGAGAATACATATATTTTAAAGCTTTGGAAGAATGGGTTTGTTTCAACTTGCATATAAAATAAACACTTTTTTTACCCACCATGTGTGGCTGTTCTGTGATATTCAGCTAAGGTAGATGATGCAAAAGCATTCTTCTTCTAAGTCATACATAAATGAAATGTGAATATATCTTTTCATTTGGAAAATAAAATTATTTTGAATGAAATAGGCTATAGATATTCTTACCAGTATTTTATTCTTCTCAAAACAAAGGTTTTGACTGGAACTACTAGAAATACTGAGATCTTAAACAATAATCTTCAATTTTTTTTTTTGTTTGTTTGTTTGCTTGTTCATTATATCTGAAATCTAAAACAGTGGTGTCACAAGCTGTTCCCTGACATACACAGGCTACATTGTCTAAAAGGCAGAAGAGTAGTCATATATATATTATCAAAGTTTAGACAGAATAGTTTGTTCATTATTAAGGACAAAGACTTCCAGAGGTTTTTCAAAGAAAGTTTTAGACAATCATTCCAATGGAAAAGGCACAATGACACCAAACTGGGAATAAACAATAAAGACATGTGAAAGAGAAGTGAGCAGGAAAACAATAGGCAAGTGAAGGATAATATATAAGAAAGGAAAAAAGACACATGAGCTGCATGTTGAAATTTAAATGTAGCTTGCATTTAATGTATAAGATATAAAAAATTATAAAACTAGTGATGTGTTCAGATTAAGAAGTTTGAAAGAAGTGGAATTTGGATAAGTTTGAGGAGTCAGAATTGAAAAGAGGAATGGTAGTTCATCATAACTTTCATACGTTAGTAACGTAGAGTTCTGCATCTGAAATTGTGTACAGGTGGGATTAAAACTTGATCAATTAACTTTTAGGTAGGAATTCTTATACATTAACAAATAGAATTTTAGTCCCCAGAATTTATAAATCATATAACTAATTAAATTTTTGTGGACTGTTTTCTTCATCTTCCCGTGAAAAAATTGAGTATAACAGCTATGCCAGTTTACAGTAATGAAAGGCATGGGCCTTTCCATTTGAAATTGTAACTTTCTTATAATTATTATCTGTCATCCGTCACTTCTTTCATTTCTACACTATTCTATATCCATAAGCAATTTTCATGTTGTTTAGTAGTTATAAATTTGACTTTTCTCTAACAGTCTCTACTTTTCAAGTTCTAATATTCTTGTCAGCATCAACACTTCTGCAATATTTTCAACTTCTATGCCTTTTATATTTATGCTTTCTGTTATCTTTCTAGCTGCATGTAGATATCAGAGTTATAACAGAGCTTTAGCAATTACATAAGACAAATCTCTACCCCTGGACAGACTTGGGGAAATCAACATGAATTCATGATATTGCTGCATGTTCCAGTAATTTGAGACCATACGCACTCTGGAATGCTCATAACTGTATACTTTCTCACTTTGAGAGGAATTCAAGTCAACACTAATGTATGTAGATTCAGCTTTTACATTTAAATGAAGTACCTATGCTCCTATAACAATCAATGAAAACCTGGGAAAAAGTTCAGTCTTTTCAGAATTTTCACGTGTCCCTCCTCATCAACAGGTGCTTCTCCAAATGGTGCAGAACCTCTGTAAGTCTTGTAGTATACCTGTCAGCCAGCTATTTCAGATTCTTGTACAGATATCTTAGACACCCAAGAGCTTTTCAAGTGGCAACCAATCCCATCCTTTAATAAATGAAGGCAATGGAAATGAGAGAGTAAGTCACCATAGGTTGAAGCAAACATTTTTGGCTCAGTGCTACTGCTCATAAATGTTTCTAGAGCTGTGCTTTACAGTATGTAGGACAGGAGTGCCAGATAGGACACAAAACAGGTGAGAGACATGCTATTTTGAGGAAGCAAGTGGAGAGTTAGAAGAATAACATAGGCAATGCAGATTTGTATGTTTGGACACTTGTTTATTATACGTGGGCAACTGATCTGAGTTTCTAATGATGGAATCATGCTCTGAACATAATAAAGAACATTTCTTAGATCCTTTGGATTTGGTAGGCATTTAAACATACTGATAGGTAAGCATCCAAACTTAGATGTGCTTTATCTTCCACTGAATGTTTAGACTTTCTGCCAATAACTCAGTACTGCCACAGAACATAAAATTTCTGACCTATATCTCAGCAAACAATATATTGTTTGCAGACGGTTGGACTAGATAATCTTACAGGTCATTTCCAACCTTGTGATTCTATGATTCTATGATTTTCATATGCTCTTGTAGTGAAATTCCAAGGTCACAGCCTGAACCAATATATGAGCTATGTGAGCATGTGAGCACCTGGAGCAGGGGGAATGGGGGGTTGGGGGGCTAGAGCCACCCTTTCTGTCTCAATGATGCTTCCAGGAGCGTGTGTGTAATCTGAGTTTGTGCGGGTTCCCCTTCCCCCTCGCCCTTTTCTCCTGGAGAAGGCTGCATTCCTCAGCTCATCCCTTTCTCCAAACTGTTACTGGGAGGGGTGAGTTAATTCCTCTTTGATATCTTTTCCTGCAGCCTATTTCCTCAAATAAAGGCTCTGTCATCGCCTTTGTTTGCTCTACAACTCTTTAAAAGAGTTCTTTAAAAGAAGCACCAAAACTGGCTGCTATAGGAAAAAAAATAACCTGTTTTTCCATTGTTGTTTCCAATTTTATTCACTGATCTTTCAGTGTAGAAGTGAAGAATTAGCCTCTTTACAATTTTGCATCTTGTTTGGAAAGTGTGTGTTATGTAATGAGAACATATCTAAATTTTCAGGATTCTCCCATGGACAAAATAACATTTACCTGTCTAGTTTTTTTTTCAGGGATTAGCTTTTTGCTTATGTACTATAACAATGCAGTGACGTCTTTAGAATGCTGTTTTTCTTTAAGCCAATATCCTCAATGACAAGACTGGCAGCTTCATAATCTCCACAGAGAGAAGAACAGGAGCTTATTGAAAAACAGTTTCTAGAAGGCAGAAGGGAATATTTTCAATCACTGGAGCTGCTCAGAGTTCTAATTTAAATACAAATGCATATTTATTTATATATCTTCACTGAAATAAATGACCAGCAAATGCTAATAATTGTGATTTATTTTTCTCCCTACTTCCCTTTCCTCCTTGCAGAATTGCAGGGCTGTATTGCGCTAAACTAGTTTCCATATTCTTATTCTTCTGGGACCTAATCAAACAGAGTCTATGTCTCCAGGCTCAAAAAATTGAATCTTCGCTGCTTTTGCGGGAGTGTTGTCTTCCTCATCAGTCAGACTCATGTCTTTAAAAGCACAAGATGCTCTGAACACAGCCAGGCTGCAGAGAGCTTTTCTGATGATGAACCTACAGCACTACCAGAAGGGAAAAATGCCATCTGTATGCACCTCAGTGGAACTAGTAGGATGATAGGCTTTGGATTTTAAGAAAGAATAGGGAGTTAACAAGAATGGAACCCTTTTTCCTTCTCAGAAACACAGGTAATTGACTGTTAGAACCAACTCTGTTGCTGGTATTGATCTGTGACAGTTAGAGACGTTCTTTACAATCACTCCTCCTGTGAGGCCTAATTAACAAAGGCTGGCTTGCTGAATTAGATAAAACTCAATGTCCACTGAAATTAGTGTGATGCTGTCTAAGTGTCCTTCAACTATTAAGGGAAAATCAAGTTTAAGAGGAAGAAACGAGGGAAGTCCTGTTAAGACCTAAAACAATTGTGACTCGAAAAGTAGATTAAGACAACACTTTGGCAAGGACAATGCAGAAATATACAGACGGTTTCTTAAAAAAGAAAAGGTTCTTTTTTTTTTTTTCTGATATTTTAACTATGTTTATTCTATCTACTAACAAATATATATATATATATATTGCTTTATTTTTGTCATAATTTCTTTTTTTTTTCTTTTTTCCCCATGGGAATCATTGTACTGTAGAAAAAGCATTGATTGAAAAACTAGAGCTTTAAAAATGAAAATATTTCTTGGCAATTCTTTACTATCCAGCATCACCTTCTGACACGAGTTTGTGCAACAGTTTAGACATTGCCCAGGAAGCCTAATACTCAGCAAGGTATTAGGTCCTGTGCTGTACACAGATTCTTAAATCAGATTCTCAAAGGAGACTAACCAGACCAGCTAATTATGGTCAACATAATTTTCAATTACATAGTTAAGAAATGTACTTAATAACAGTAAAACAATGTTTATGTAGCATTGCAGTACAAGATATAAAAATCATTAAAGAATTTGGATGTGATTCTCTCTGAGCTATTCATTTCTTTAATGTAGTAACCCAATGATTCTGTGGGCTATTCAGCAATGTGTGTTTTTTACAAAATATCCCATTTACTGTGTGGCTCACCACCTTTCAAATAACCAAGTAACCTTGCATATTTTCTAGAATAACCTATTTACCTGTGAATTAGATTATTTCCTCAGATATACATTTACGTTTTTTTTAAAACATGAGTACCATCAAATGGTTTTTCAAATGTTGTTTAAGATAACTTCTATATATATTCAGTCACACATATGTTCTTTTTCATTCCCATATTTCTCAGGGTCCTTGGGAACTGACATCAGATAACAACTTAATGCACATAAAATACCCTTCTAAATACTTCTCTGTAACATCTTAACATCTCTCGACTTGTGTTATCTTTAAAGATTTTTTTTCCACTTAAATTTACTTGATTTTCACCAGGCTATAACACCTAGTCAGATCAGAAACAGTTTCCATGAGCAATGAGACTCCTTAGATGTTGTAAATTGCGCTGTAAAGTTCTACTCTAGAGCCATATGCCTTGAACTTCTGTTGGTAATTTATCCTGTAGTCAAGAGTAAGTCCAAAGGTGCATTGCTTAAGGAGAATAGAAGTACACACTTATATTAATCTACAATATCTATAAGATTATTTAGGAGAAGTAAGATTTAGATTAGTGTAAATACTGAAATATGAAATATAGAGACCTGTAAATTAAGGATGAAGGAAATGGTGATATAAGTATGCTCTGGTTTTGGAGCAGATTTTGAATGTTCAGTGACTGTAGTTGAAGTTTTTATTGTACTTGTCTCCAGGGGAGACTATTTGACAGAATGTCATTTTCAAGGCATACACTGGGTAGTCCGAAAGTCTATCAGTTCCAGACTAGACTCTCCTTTCTCTTTTCCTTTTATTCAGGGGACAGCTAATCAAATCTGAAATGTTTTGAATGGTGCTTCATCTGCCAATTTACAGTAATTGCTTGCCATCAGCAAGAAACTTTGAGAGAGGAAGGAAAGAATATCTCCTCATTTTTAGGATACAAAAAAATTAAAAGTAATGTAACTTGGAAATAGAAATCTGTCAAAATTAACCACTATCAATACCTTTTTATCCTGGCTGTAATCATTGTGCACTCATGTGTAAAAATTCTCAAAGCTTATATTGCTGGAAATTATCTTCCTTTTTGACAGGATACTAGAAATTGCAGAGCTGAGATTTTTGGTTTCTTTACTCTTCCTATCTCTTTTTGAAAGAAGTATCTCAGCAATGGAAAAAAATCAGTTTTGAACTGCAAAAATCACTCCACTAGATTTCTACTGTTCAGAGTTAACAGTAGAAACTGTAAGGTTATATATATTAATTCAAATAAGTTTGGTTAATATCTGTGGACATTCAGAAGCTAGTCTTTTAAACACTTTGAAAAATGATCTACTCTTTTTATTAAGTAGGGGAATAATATAGATACTAGTTATCAAATGACAGCAATTTACACATACTCTCTTTTCATATTGTCATTTGTCAGAATCAAGTTTTTGTTATATAGAAAGAGGTTTAGATCAATAGCTAGAAATCAGTTAACGTTACATTGATTTGTTAAGCAGATTATGGATGAGGAGTACAAAGTGTTATGGCCGATGTAGATCAATCTCTATGTAATGAATGTTACATCTTTCAATCAATTCTGTGAACATAATGAAGTATCAGAAGTTCTTAAGTATTTTTTTTATATTCAGTGATGAAAACAATAGAATCTGTGGAGCTTAAAGTAGAAAAACTGGCATGAGAATATAGCTTTTTATCCTCTAATTATAATTTAGCAAAGGTAAAGCAAAATGGGTACAGAGCAGACTTGTAACTTAGTTTCATATTTGTAAAAGTGACTAAACAACATATAAAGAAATGAAATCAGGAAAGAAATCAGCAAGGAAAGAGTTGATGTCTTCTGGGAAATGTATATTAAATGAATTTGCATTTTAACTAGCGCTTCATTTGTGATGTAGTGTTCATGACCCATTCATTCATATCATTTAATTCATTAAAAAAATCTGTGTCTGTTTTTAGTTAACAACAGTTGAAAAATCGGTATAATCTAAAATAAAGAATGTGTTTGTTTATTATTATTATTATTATTATTATTATTATGCTTGTCTTTTTATTGCCATGAATTTCTTATCCTCCCCTGATCACCTTCCACTTGGTAATATCTGAATTGAATATTTTCCTGAAGTATAGTTTTTTGTCTTTTTAAATACTGGGTTACTTTTATAAAGTTTTGTTAATATCATGATGTATGAGCATACTAGAATATCCCAGATGATTTTGGGTATGGTCTCTATGCAATTCCGCAATGTACAAACTATTCAGAAGAGGGACTGCATCTTTAATCTGGTCAGGAATATGAAGGATACCATAAAAAATGATGATACTTGTGGGAAACAAAGAAATAGGTAAACAAACAAAAGGAATGAGCTCCTCATAATTTTTGAATGTGCATAAAATAAAATGAAATAAAAATAATAATTGGAAAAAAAA
Source organism: Phasianus colchicus (assembly GCF_987193195.1). Lineage (NCBI taxonomy): Eukaryota > Metazoa > Chordata > Aves > Galliformes > Phasianidae > Phasianus > Phasianus colchicus. The sequence continues at coordinate 127,932,108 of NC_143436.1, forward strand.
ACTCTCAAAGGTATCAATGAACAGCAAAATTTTTATGGTAATTCGAGTTTAAGTGGCATTTATATTCCTTATGTTAGAGAATATAATCAAGTAGCCTCTGTTCTCAACCTGTTTTGTCTAACCATAATTAGAAGAAAATTTCTTATACTTCCTTCTTGATACATACTAGATTACAGTACTGGATAACAAGGGAAAAAAAAAAAACAAATAGAATTTCAGAATCATATGGTTAACACTCATGAGTTCTTTTTATGTATGTATACACGTATTTAATCTACAAATAGTCAAATCCATATTTCTTCATATACATCCATTCGCTATAGATGGAGTGAGTTTATTTGCTTTCATTTGCTTCTTCTGTAGATATGTGATGGATTTAATTTCCTTGTAGGCTTGCCTTGATTTGGGAGAAGAAGACTATATGTGTGAAGACTGATCTTGTCCCACTCTTCTGCAAAGGGTGTATTTCACTGATGGGTGGAATGAGCTACGGCACCACTGCCACACACAGAATTTCATCTTGTTTCACCTGATACAAGCAAGGTTTTAGTTCATAAGTATATATCAAACAAGTATTTATTAACTATGGCTAAGATTAGGTCAAATATGGAATAAATAACAAGTTCATATAGACTTATTATTATGCTGTATTCTGAATCTGAAATTTAAGTGCAGTTTTAGAGACAGAGTGCAGAATTGAATAGGTGATATATAAGTTTTGGCATTGCCTCTAGACTTAAATATTCCCCTTGCAGTTCTTTTAAAGTTTCATTTAAGATAGTGAAAGAAAGGTGTGTTTTTAGTTCAAATGAAATACTGGTTAAATTTTGTTAAGAACCAGACTGAAAGCCAGCAGCAGAATATGGTGCTGAGCTGAATGTACATGACTAGATGTAAATATAGTCTGTCCTATTCACTTTTGTTTCACCTTTTTCTAAAGAGCAGTTCAGTTCAGAAAATGCTTCAGTTAAGAAAGCTCAGAAAATATTTCTGGTGTACCTCTTCAACATTTAAGTAGAGCAAAACTGTTTCAAAATTCTTGATAAAGATTCATAGCATCAGATAGTTAAATGGAACATTTAACGAAATTAAAAAGTTAGAAGCCTTTAAATCCCAGTGAGAATTGTTTTATCTTAATATTTATGCAAACAATTTTCACGCAGACAATTTTCTGCAAAGTTTCCAAATGTTTTGTTATTTTGCATTATATTGATGCATTATTCCATAATTGCAAGGTCCTCAGGCATTCACTGCAAGGTCCTCAGTTATTCATTACTGTACCAGTTCTGAAAAACCAAAGGGATATGAGTCCTAATGAATTTAAGTTACAAAATTTTTTTTTGTTAGAGTAGTTCTTCCACTTTTTTATATTTTGATTTACAAGCTCAGTGAGCAGGACGTTATAACACTGCGGCATTTTATGCTTACATATATATATACACACACATCTATTTCATAGATATCTAACAAGAAGTTTACCATTTTTCTACTTAAGAGGAAAAAATGAATGAAATGAATGTCTGATTTTCTTACCATTTATTTTAATGAATTTTAAATAGTATGATCTAGAAGTAAAATACCTTTCTGTACAATAGCAAATAACTTTAAATGTATGACGAATTTTTGTTATTCTCAAGAGCTGTTGTAATATTAAGGCTTCAGAATAGGAGTATCACTTGGACATATCTGTGCCTCAAAGTTACTTTTTTCAACACGCAAAAACAAAAATGCAATCTCTTTGAATTTTCAAATGAAGTTACCATTCTCACCTACATTCCAAGACTGCATCAAAATTTTATATATATACTCATAAAGCAACAAACAACCTTTCAGTTCAAGTAGTTTACTATTTATACTCACTATTAAGAGTTGTACAGAATTACAGTGTAAAGTTATAATTAATTTAGTTACAATGACTGTATGTAGTGAAATAAAGGAAAGAGGGGAGGGAGCAGGATAACAATGACAAATGAAATAGTATAGAATAGGATAGGGTAGAAAGATAATAAAATAGAGAAGAAAAGAAAACCTAAATATGATGAATGGTAAGAAGCATGTCTATTAAAGAGCTTGAACAGACATTTTATTTTCAATAAAGCAATCTCCAGCAAAAACTACAAAACTATAATCTTCTACAAGAGCTTTCCCTAATATAACATGTATTATTTTTGTTTATTTTTAGTTCAATTTATTGAAAGTCAATTGCCTTTGGAAGTCCTTGAAAAGCAAAATATTTCAAAACCTTATATAACAGCCTTGTGTAGCTTTTTTTTCAAAGTACAGATTGGATCTTTGCCACTTTTATGCTTCTCTTTCCATAAATTTGGAATTAATGAGTGATAATATTAGCATCTCTAGTAGGATCCTCTGACACATGCAAAACTGACTTTCATGTAAAGAGCTAAAATAATAAAGAACATGTTCCACAATCACTGTATGGATGAACATAGAGATTGTAGGAAAACTAAAGTAGCAAGGTAACTCAGGAGTTCTCAAGTTCAACATAACCCAAACAAATCTGGGCTAGAAGTTGTTCAGAATTGTTCACTTTCAGTACATCCATGATGACTAAATCATATCTCCATGAATCAAGTCAAGGAGCTGGAGTTTCCCAGGGATGAGTGATGTCTTCATTTCCATGGGTTGATCTTTGGCTCTTTTTGGTGGTTGATGAAGCAAATATTCTTCTCCAGTCTTCAATCACTCACCTCAGTCTCCATCAGCATATGGCAAGTATTTTTGAGAGGCAGGCTAAAAGTGCAACTTAAATTTTAGTGTTCATATTCTTCTTAACATTCTTATTGCATTTGCTAGCTGTTTATGCCCATTCTTATAGGATAAAAGGTAAAAGTAATCTCTCTAGATTATATGCATACTTACAGACACAATGACATTCATTTTTTCAGACATATGTACTTGATAATAGTACTCATTCATGAAAAAAAAAAAAAAAAAAAAAACAGCAACAACAAAAAACAAGGCAACAAAACAACAAAAATTAAGCTTTAGGACTCCTAGCATAACAAAAGATATTAAAGCATATCCAGAAGAGCATCATGGAATGATCAGAGGAACTCTAGCACTTCTCATGAGAGAGTCAGGGGTTATTCATCCAGGAGAAGAGAAGCAAATTTTAAATATAAATTCAAATTTAAAGGCAGGAAATTATCATGTGAAAAGAGCCTTTTATTTTATGAATGTGTATACAAAAATGCATTTAAACTGAATTTGAAATATTTAAAGTATTGCATCTTGAGGAAGTGAAAAATCTTTTGAATATGTTGAGTGAATTATACTTACAAAGTTGAAAATCAGAGAAACTTGTTCTGGTAGCTGATTAGTGAGAACAACAACATATAATTGACTGATCTATGTAGGGTCCAAGGACTAAAGTAATTTATTTGCGCTACGATTTCAGCCTCTTCAAGAATATTGCCATTACTATTACCAATTTCATAAAAAAACAAAAAACAAAACAAAACAAAAAAAAAACCTAATAATTTTATCTAAAAATGATTTAGAAAGTCATTAATATCTTTTTAGTTTATCTAGGAAAATCCACTCACTGCCTCTCCCACAAGAATTTTATTGGTTGTTCTTTTAGATCTTTGAGACCTGTGAGTTTCTAGCCATGGATTAAATCTCCACAGTATATTCAAGACTACGCTGGATGGTGCTTTGAACAATTTGGTGTAGTGAAAGGTGACACTGCCCACAGCAGGGAAATGGGAACTAAATGGAACAGGTTCTTTAAAGTCCCCTCTAACTCAAACCATTCTGTGATTCAATGATTGATATAACACTAACACTTATTTATTCCTATTTCTAGCTCATGTCAATTTCTTCTGCTACACCTATGATTATTATAGCATCCCTCTCTGATTTCTTTTTGTAACTGTCTGAAGAATCAGCCATTTTATTCTTTAAAAAGGTAAAATATACAAAATCCATTATTTCCAAGTTCACTGTCATGTAATTTTCATGTTGATGTACATTTAAGTATTGTTCCCAAAAAGACTACAGAAATGATAAAATTTAACTGCATTTAAGCTCAAGGCTCAATGATGGCACTGCATTTCAATTAAGTGATTAAAAAGGAATGTGTAAAGTACAGATTTGTCTTGTTTGCCCTTTATTTTTTTCTAGCTAAATATGCTAGAGCAAAGAATGATATTGCAATAGAATGAAAGTCAAGAGCCATAAAATTATTCAGCTGTGGAGGGTAATTCAAATACTCCAAAGAGTATTAAGTGACCATTTTACTCACAGAAGCAGTAATATATCTATAAGTTAACTTCATGAATAGAAATAAAATTCAGTGATTAGATACTAACTGAAGGGGTGGGCTCTTGATTTCAATTCCCCCATATCAGATAGACTGTATTCCTTATTCCATGAAAGTAAGTAATGGCAAAGTTCAGTATTCCTAGACGCAGGAGCACTGATCAGTTGTCCAAACATTATGCTACTTGAGACATTTCAGAGATGCCTGAGACATTCACAGGACTCTAGAAGGAAAGATGGGAAATCTTTGTTGTCCTGAGGAGCAGCTGAATGTAAGAGGTTATTAAAATACATTTAAAACAGTGGTATCTGTCTTCATGCCTGGAGAATAAACACCTACTTCAAGCTACATCAAGGGTTGAGTTCAGTTTCTCATATACTGTCAGCCAGTGTCGCATAAGATACTCTGCCTCACTCTACTCACTGCTAATGTGACTGAGAAGTTGGTAGTCAATCTGCTCTGAAGAGCTGAGTCACCATTTACCCATGCTTCTCAGGTTCTCTGAACTTGGATGGAGCCTAAATTACTAAGTGAAAAGTAGTATGGGGATTGCTACTAAAGTAATATCTCCTATTTTATTTTGTTGAATTATGACATCAGAGGTAGAGGTTGATGGTATGGCAGTAGAGATTAAATCTTTCTGCCAATATTCTATTACATTTTGTTGCCTTCTGACAGACAACAGTCTGACAAAATGACGTCTGACAGATTCATAAAAGTTTCTAAGGTCATCATTGCCACATATTGAAAATTCTTTGGGAGTTTATCTTCGTATCATTCTACGGTGCAAAATATTGCATTGAAATACTAGGAAAAAGAAAATACAGTGATACACATCTCACATGCCTTTATTCATATAAAAAGTTAAGTATGTAGGTATTCCAAAAATAATGCCTCCTATTTATTTCCATGGAAATTACAGCAGATGTAAAGAACACAATAACTTCATTTGATAGTTCAAATTCTCAACTACAAAACACTAATTTTCAAAATAGTCACCACAATAGGCTATGCATTTTCACTGCTCAGTGATGAACAAATCCTGCATGCCACATTTGTAAAAATCTGTACGATCAGAGGCAACCCACTGGTTCACAGCTGCTATGATAATGTTGCTGAAGTGCATCACCCATCACCTCACTATGCTCAGCAAATGTTGATGAATTTCAGTGTGTCATTTTTTCCTCACAGAGGAATTCAGTTCCATGCATGTATTTCGTATGCACTTCCATGTCAGACTGCCTCTCTGCTACCATCTGACACATGGCAACAAAATGTAATGGAGTACTGCCAGGAAGCTTCAATCTCTACTGCTTTGTAACCAATATCTGATTTGACATCATAAACCAACATGCTGATGATACAAAGCCGGAAGGAGTGGCTGACACACCAAAAGGCTGAGCTACCATTCAACAAAATGGAAAGGCTGGAGATCTAGGCAGGAAAGAACCTGATGAGGTTTAACAAGAGCAAGTATAAAGTTTTGCAATGGGGAGGAACAAGCACATGCATCAGTACAGGTTAGGGAATGACCTGCTGGAGAGGATCTCTGTGGAGAAGGACATGGCTGTGGACAGCAGGTTGGCCATCAGCCAGTAGTTTGGTCTTGTGTTCAAGAAGGCCAGTGGTATCTTGGGTGCATTAGAAAGTGTGTGGACAGCAGGTTGAAGGAGGTGACTCTCCCCTTCTACTCTGCCTTGGTGACACCACATTTAGGATACTGTGTCCTGCTCTGGGTTCACCAGTACAAAAAAGACAGGAAAGTCCTGGAAGGACTCCAGTAGAGGGACATAAAGATGATTAAGGGCCTGGAGCATCTCTGATACAAGGAAAAACTGAGAAACTGGGTACTGTTCAGGCTGGGGAAAAGAAGACTGAGAGGGGATCTGATTGATGTTTATAAATATCTAAAGGGAAGAGGGACGTAAAAAGGTGAGGCCAGGCTCTTCTTGGTGATATGTACTGAATAGGACAAGGAGTAATGACCTTGAACATAGGAAGTTCCATATAAACACACAGAAGAACTTAGTCTCGGTAAGGGTAATGGAGCACTGGAATAGGTTGCCCAGAAAGGTTATGAAATCTCCTTCAATGGAGATGTTCAAGATTCATCTGAACACCTATCTATGCGACCTGTTATTGTAGGGTACCTGTTTTAGTAGGGAGGTTGGACTCCATGATCTCTTCAGAACCTTTCCAACCCCTACAGTTCTGTGATTCTGTGATTATAAAATAGGAGGCATTAGTTTTATGTATTTTTCATGTAACCTTGCTCAGAATATCACTTAAAGAATAGAAATATGTGAAGCCATTCACACTGCTCAAAGAAACTAGAGTACTTTTATGATGAAGTGGTACTTGGTCACAAGAATTACAAGTGCAAATGACGGGATTTTTGTATTGGCAGTGCATATGTTTTCTCTCTCTTCTCCAAAATGTGATTGATTGCAGCACATCTAATAATTGATCCCTAAAGTATAATTTACTGTTCCAGATATTTTCTGTTTGAAATTATGATTTCCCTTCTCACAATTTGACTGTCTGGAGAATAAAAGCTCTCTAACTTTCAGAATAAAAGCTCTCTAACTTTCAGTTGATGTAAAGACATCTTTATTTTTTAATAGTATTGACTACAGAGAAGTTAGGTACTGATAATATTGAGACAATAATTTAGCCAAAGAAATAAACATACTATTAAAGTTATATGAAAAAAAGTAGGCTTAGAAGAATAAAATGTACAAAAAAAACTGTAGATAGTGAAGACTACCGTATCTGACAGTTTTATTAACTAATGGTGTCGTCCTCTCTGTGATGATCAGAAACAGAAGACTGTTAGATACAAACAGTGCAAACTGAAATCGGCATTCTTTAACAATGGAAATTGTTAGCAAGAGTGCAACACATGTCTAGCTTGAAATTCAGACTTATTTAGCTGCCTAGAAATGTTAGTCCACTCTGCAAATGAGAATGCGAACATCAGATTTATGTGTTTTTTTGGTGGATTTCATCTTTTATAACTTTAAATATTCACATTGTAATTAGCTACATCTGATTTTATGTGCAGTGATTTCATGTAGGCTATTCAACTAAGTAAATCATGTCGCTGTATGGTGGACACTAAAGATAAGCAAAACGAGACACATTTTTAAATATTTTGTTCCAGGTGCTTGAAAACAGGCATCTGACTAGGCACAAGAACAAAGGGAAAAGGATGACGAAAGCAGCTGTCACACACAGGCAAGGTATCAAACAAAAGGCAGTTCTACCCAGTTTTATATGGTGGTGTTTTCATCCTGGGAATCTCTTAGTTATGCTCTTTAATGGCACTTTAGTTTGCACCACAGCATGCTTCCAGGTAATGAGCAAGCAGTCACTTGCAGATGAAGTTAATCCAAGGGTTGTGCTCCAGGAGTGTACCTAGAACTCATCAACTGTTAATGTGCGTTTTCCCCAAAGTACTAGCCTAAAGACAGTGTGAAGTATATCCATAGAAATACATACTGCGTGCATGTCAAGTCTGTGACATTAACCATTTGTTGTAAAGACCTACTCAATATTATACCATAATTGATACACTGTAAACTTAACCTTTAAGTTCTAGATCTAGTATAATGTGTAAGACAGTTGGTGCAAAGTGCTGTAAAACACAGAATTTACTTTATGCTTCTTTTTGTCTTCTCAAGGAAATTTTTCTCTTCAGTTTTTCTTCTGAAATCATTTTTCCATTCTGTTTCCTCATTACAGGAATGTGATCACACAGAGAAACAAACAGGTATGTGTTTATGCATTTATTTGAGTAATTCATGACTAGCTCATTTCTGTCTTTTATAGAGCAAAATAATAGTTTTATTCTCTTTTATAGAATATACATTATTGAAAGAAATTCCTTGACTGGACTGCTTGGAGTTCTACCATGAATTGCTCATCAGTACATTGCTGCACCTTGAAAGTGTGATGAGAGAGGAGATATCTGCAGAGATATATGTATGGTTAAAATAACAGATACATAATTTGTGATACACGATAGAAAAAAGATAAATTTAAGCTTTCTTAACTGTTTAAGTGGATTTTTTTTTTTCTCCTTATTTCCATTAATTCTAATCATGCCCTCTATTTACTCTCTAAATCTCTATTCCCAGTCAAGCATCTCATGTATTACAGACATGGGAAGTAAATAAAAGCAGTGAATGAAAGCAGAAGAGAGGGTAAATTATGAAAAGCTTGTATGCAAATACTCCTAGGTTTTATACAGCAGCTGCTTAAGACAGACTTTTAAAAATGGGATGTAGAAGAGAGGTGTTTGCTGAGATGCAGATCTCATTCTCAGATTCCACATATGTAATAAAATTAAATACATATATAAAATATATATTTCTGATATATATAAAATATATATTTCTTATATATATGAGATTGCTGTTACTAGCATAGAATAGAGTTTAAAAACAACTGTGTAGTAACCACTTAAGGAAATAGTCCTCCTCTGTTATGTCTGTGCCAGATAGAGTATGCTGGTTAGTTTATTCCATTACTACCTATTTGCAGTTTTGGTTGTTGTGTAGGAGATTGGGTTTTTTTTGGTTGGTTGGTTGGTTGTTTTCTCTCCTTGAGAGTTTAAATCCTTTCATGAAGCAATGAAAGCAAACCAGATACGGTGATTTTCCTCAGCCTCTTTTCACAAGTTAGGTGCTCTAGCCCTCCTGGCCCTTCTGTGGACACTGTCCAACAGCTCCACATCCTTCTTTGTGATGGGGGTCCCATGCCTGGACACAATACTTCAGATAGGGCCTTACAAGTGCAGACTACAGGGGGGATGATCAACTCCCTGTTCTTCCTCTTTGCAAGACTAAAAATCCTAGACTAAATGAAAGGCAAGAATCAATAATTTAATATGAAGTGAAGAAAAAAATGACAAAACCCAGTAACTACAAATGTAAACTACTTAATTTTTGTTTTCACACACACACACACACACACACACACACACACACACACAAAAAAAAAAAAAAAAAAAAAAAAAAAAAAACAATAGGAGGAACTTAACTTTCAGTGCCTTTTTTGTTTGCTTGGTTCTATTTTCCAAACAAAATTTGGAAACTTTAAAAGCAGAAGAATTGGTTTGTTAAGCTCCAAAAATGATAGCTTTAGGGTAAAAAAAAAAGTAAGGAATTATCAAAATGATTTTTGAGGTTTATGTATGAGAATGAGCAGTGTCCTCCAAAGGACTTTCTTGGGACCGGTGCTCTTTAACATCTTTATCAGTGACATTGATGACATAATTGAATGTACACTCAGCAAATTTGCTGGTGACACCAAGTTGAGTCGTGTGGTTGACATGAAGGAAGGAAGGGATATATTTCCAGCATCAATCCTGGTCAACCAGAGACTTGCTAATCTGACTTGCATCTACAAGAAAAAATGCAAGAAGGATCTGGGGAACTGCAAGTCTGTCAGCCTGATCAAGGAATCATAGAATCACAGAATGGCCAGGGTTGGAAGAGACCTTAAGGATCATCAAGCTCCAACTGCTCTGTAACACGCAGGGCCACCATCCTCCACATTTAATACTAGACCAGGCTGTCCAGGACCCCATCCAGCTTGGCTTTGAACACCTCCAGGAATGGGGCATCCACAATCTCTCTGGACAGCCTGTTCCAGCACCTCAGCACTCTCATAATAAAGAACTTCACCCTGACATCCAACCTAAATCTTCCCTACCTCAACTTAAAAGCATTTCCCTTTGTCCTGCATTTATCTACCCTTCCAAAGATTTAATTCCCCTCCTGTTTGTAAGCTCCCTTTAGGTACTGAAAGGCTGCAATGAGGTCACCCTTCAGCCTTCTCTTTTTCAGGATGAACAAGCCCAGCTCCCTCAGCCTGTCTTCGTAGGGGAGGTGCTCCAGCCCTCTGATCATCTCTGTGGCCCTCCTCTGGACCCTCTCCAACAGCTCCTTGTCTTTCTTGTACTGGGGGCCCCAGACCTGGACACAATACTCCAGATGGGGCCTCACAAGGCAGAGCAGAGAGGGACAATCACCTCCCTGTCCCTGCTGGCCACCCCTCTTCTGATGGAAGATGATCTTGATGTTAAGAAAGGTTATGGAACAGATCATCTTGAGTGAGATCATATAATCATAGAGTGGTTTGGGTTGGAAAGGACCTTTAAGATCATTTAGTTCCAACCCCAAGGAGGGGGTTCTATATGTCAATATAGCATAATTGAATATGAAACACAATTTTTTAAAAAAGGCATGATAACCATCATGACTTCTGTTCCTGTGGGTTTTAAGACACCTAATCTAATAAAACTAAAGCAATTAAATGACAAATGGTAACATGCTTAACTAAATTTCAAAACATTTAAGAAAGAAAAATCATCACTCTTGAATGAAAAACTAAATATTTAATGGAAAAATAATCCTACTTTTTAATCATTAGCAATGTGTTGCAAACAATGAACATGTTGTGTTTTAAATATTTCAAAAAAAATTGCCTGATTTCTTGAGACTGGGATATGATTTCACAAATAATTTTCTGTAAAAAGATGATTACAATTTTTTTTTTCTTTTGTAATTTGTACACTGTTATAGGGTTATAGCACTACAACAAGACGCTTCACCTTTGAAAAAGTTTTAGCACACATTTTGTACTTAATGGGAAAATGGATTGGATCATTCAAGCAACTCCTGAGTTTATGGTATATATTGATTTAATAATTCTGTAGTACAGGAAAAACATCTAATTAATTGCAGTTTATTGCTTCATTAGTAAATTAAAACTACTAATATTTTTAGACTGTCTTGAGGTAAAAAAAAAAAGCCCTGCATAATAAGTTCCCTTTCCTACAGTTTATTTTCATTCTTGATCATTAATCTTGTCCATATTCCTTTCTAAATCTGAAGGATTGCATTTCTCAAAAAGAATATATGAAAAGATACAGTACAGGAGAGTCAGCAGTCAGCTAACATTTATGTTATAAAATGTTAGCTATATAACATAATATTCAGCAAAAAGTAATCATCCATCAGCAGCAACTCTGAGTAGACTTTTAACATTTCTCTGTATAAGGTGTTTGGGCTATGATGTATTTTCTAATGTGTTTATTTTAATAACATAAATGTCAAAGCATTTTTTTTTTTCTACTTGGGTGTAAAGAACAAATAGAGAAAGTAATATGAATTCAATATGCGTTGAGAACACTGGGCTATTTATTCATTTTCCTTTCTAGGAAAATGCAAATAATTCAGCTAGAATTTGGATTTCTTCTATACATCTAACCTCATGATTTTGTTCCTTAAGTTTATATTTATGATGACTTTATGTATGATATTAATTCTAAAATATACCACTGATTTTGTATTGGTTTCTATTGTCTCTGAGTGCCCTTCCTCCCTTTTAAATGTCTGGCAGTTCATCATGCTTGAAGAATCTCAAGGTCTCAGGGGACCAAGCCCAGAGATTTTAGAATATACAAAGGAAGCTGCTGCCTTCAGCTCTGACCCAAACATATCTTGTTACAGGGCAAACCCTGAACTATCATCAAAATAAATATGGGCTCAAAATAAATGAATGGATTTAGAATGACTTGACTGATTGAGGTATTTTCCTCATTTTTCTTTTTATTTTTTAATTTTTTTAATTTTTTTTTCTTTTTCTTTTAAGCATATAATCATCCCTTTTGAGTTTGCTGGCCTGTGTAGAGCAGGTTATAGCTAATAGTAACAACCTAACATTCCGAGATTACTGCTGTTATTCCTGTGACATAGAGACATCAAAAGCAGTATAAAAACATTCAGAGTGACAGGTGGCATTTGCTTTTTTTCTTTGCTTTTGCACATGCCTGTGACGTCTCTTCATAGACACAGTAAGGCTTTGATTCCTCGTTGTTTTGTATTCATGTACTTTCACAGTGCTGCTATGGATATACAGTATGCTAGGAATTGTAGAAATTCAAAGCATGCATGTAAAAGAATAAATGATAAATTGTTGATAAATTGTTTTTGGGGAAAAAAAATAGCTGTCATCAAATATGGGAAATGATCCATGAGAGATTTGTATTCCAGAAAGACTATAAAATCCCATGGGAACATAAATGATCATATTGTTTGTCCTACAATTTTTAACCATTTCAGAGAAGTATTCTACTAATTCTAGTATTAAAAATAGATGGTAGTTTGCACAGGCCACAAATGCACCCTCTCATAGCTGGGTAATATATTTTAATCCTGTAAATGTCATTGTGCCATTCTGGTTCAATGTTGGTTTCCCAATTTAGTATTCAGAGAGCTAATTCATTTTGTTGCTGGCAGCAGTGCATTAATGATCAAGCTACGACAATGAACACTGTCTGCATAACAAATGCGTCTTTCTCGAGCTGCAGTAAATACAAAATGATTAACATGAAATAACTGCTCTTACAAACTGCTTCTCTGCTTTTAAATAGGTACTGGTGTTTTTATTTAACCCTACATTTGTTAGATATGTCTTGAATGAGCTTGTTTGCATTTATATTTTGGTTGAGTTAAAAACAAGCGGGGACTTGCTACCCTTGGAGCTCTACATTACAGAGTACATTCTCTTGGAGAACTGCCTTTAGCATATTTGTTGTAAATGATTATTAATACTCTGTTCCCTTCCTCTGGCATTTACTAGGGCAGAAGAATCAAAGAGAACTAAATCACACCATACTCCTCAAGCTAGCCTAATCCTGCCGACCTATCTAAGCTAATGAAAATAAGGTCTGAGCAGGTTAAAGTTGCAGTTGTTAATAACTTTTAAATCTAACAGAGTAGTGTTGGTTTGCCTCCTGAGTCAGATGAGAAGGTATGATTTAGGAAGTTGATCAAACAAAGAACAAAGAATCAAACTGAAGTTCAGATGAACTCACAGCTTCATCTCCATTTTTAATTCTTTCATAATGAGGGACCTCATCAGTATTACTGTATTATGAAAAGATGGGGTTACTCCCTGTTCTTGGGAGGAGTAAAATAGTGGCAGGTACCCGGACGTTTGATGTCCCTTACCCTCAATACTCATGCCATTCAATCCTTGTTGGGCGAATCCCTGTCCAAAATGTAACAGACAGAGAGGAAAAGTATAGCATAAAACATTTTGAAATGCTTTTCTTGTCACACAGGCAGGGCTCTAAACCTGTGCTGTTTATGTTTCTACTGTCATCTCACTTCATCTCATTATAAGGTGCCAGCAGCATAGGCTTTCTAATTTGGAATAGTCTTTTAAAGATGCTTTATTGTTTTATTGGAAGATGTCATAAACTGGAGCTAAAATTTTTATTTGGTGGTGGTATTGGTTTTTTTTTGTTTGCTTGTTTGGCTGTTGGTTTTTTTTGTTTCTGCTAAGGCACTGCTGTAAAGAAATGCTGTCAGTATTTAATGTTTGTATGTACTTTTAAGGACTGTTTTTTTTTTTTTTTTTTTAATTTAAATAATATTTGAAACACTTGTCACATATTGAAAATTGAGTTACAGAACTTGAATGTGTATGTCTAGTGAAAAAATATTAGTAAAGACAATTTACAGGTATATATCTCTGAAAAATATACATGATTGTGCCAAGGGAGAACAGTATCACAAGGAAGAGAAAAAGAAGATAGGAAAGATAAATTTGTTTTCCTCACGAAGAATCAAAGAAGCATTAACTATATGTTTTTTTTTGGGGGGGGAACATACTGACCCACTCATCAAGGTATTATCTAAAATTTAAAGGCGGAAGAAGCAAGATTATAGTAATGTCTTTGGGATACAGATGAAATTGTTACTACAATATACCAAAGGCCACATGGAGAAGAGAAGAGAATGGCAAAACAACTTTCCTCAATCAGAGCCTCAAATGCAGTCAAGTTTAAATACAAGATCAATGGAGCTGTGCTGATTCATAGGCAAAGATTCCCATAACAGTATACCTCATCTTTCAGTTTTGTAAATCATGATGGTTTGAAGAAAGTGGCATCCAGATAATATGTATATGAAGTGTACCTGCTGTGCTCAATAGAAAAAAGATCTGCAATACTTAAAAGACTCACTAGCATTATTACTTTTTTTTTTTTTTTTTTGGTAGCACATTAGGTGTGCAGTGTAAGCTGTAAGCACATCCTTCCTGTCACTTCGCTTCCCTTTTTCATTATTTTTGTTAAAGTTAATGGTGTGGTACTCTATGCAAACTCTTGCATGTATCAGAGCCAGATTCAGAAAGTCTGAGAAAACAAATATATCTGGCTCATGAGTCAACTTTGTCCAAACTCTTTTAAAATTATGAATGTTGATGTTTTAAAAGATAATTAGGCTGATGAAATCAAATTCACATTAGGGCCATCCCGATAAGATTACACTGAATATTTCTTTTGTTAAAATGGGATTATATGCCAGGCTTTAAATTGAAGAGTACTGATGGAAATTTTATAACTAATGAACCATAAACTTTTGAAGAAAATAAAATAACTGACTCTATGACAAACTGAATTAATGGACAAAGGAGAATTTAAAAAAACATAAGAGAAATTATGTTTATCAGCTGTCATGCTAATATGAAGATATCAGGACAATATCAATTTTTAGGGAAAGTTGTTTAATTAGCAATAAATATCTGTGGACTTAGCAATCATTGTAACTGCTGATTTATTTTTATATTTTTAATTTTGATATTATTGTTAATTTTATATTTATATTTTGACTTTTTGATTTTTATTTGCTTTATATTTTTATATTTTTTTTATTATACTGCAGTAAGTCCATAAACTCCCATCAAATCAAGGAAAATTTATTGAACACAGTGTACAAAAGCATACATAAAAGAAGATCTCTATTGCTTTATGAAGTCCAATTCAATTTTACATTGATAAAATAATCTACATCCTTTGCCAATATTATTTAGATAGTTCGATATATGATCAGAAAACCAACAGGTCTATGCTATCTCTTGCATTGAGAAGTAATTTCAAGAACATAAGTAAACCTGCATGCTATGGATCTTAGAAGCAGTCCTTTGATCTTAATTTCTGATAATATCTTTAAAACAATTATGATCATGGGATTTTTTAAGAGAAATTTTCTCTAAGTCTCCATTTTGAATCTTCATATCTTTATGCTGACTTCCTACTGGATGAAAGTTAAAACATAAAAGTTTTGCTTTTCACATACTTTATTGCTACTCAAGCAGGAAAAACCTTATCAGAGCCAAGGTAAAAACTTTTATTTGCTTTGAATTTAACCATTTTTAATTATTTTTGTCTTCTCTAATGGTTTCATTCTAGTAGCTATTTATTTATTCCTATTTATTTTCACATGTTCACACAAAATATGCAGTGCAAATAGAAAACATCAAACAGATCAAACTTCAATAAATAGTTTTGGCCTTGCATTAGCAGTAATAGCATACTTTATTCAGCCAATTAATTTTATCCTTCTTAATGCAAATTTCTGTCTAATTCAGGTTCTTTCTTTTGCAGTTACCTTCCTAATTATTTATGCTTTTCAATGCATGGATTTTTTTTTCCCCAATTTCCTTTCAAACATACATGTTCTGAAATTTATTTTGTCATATTTATTGTCTGGATTTTATTAGTTAATGCTTGCATTATTCATCACTAAAAAGTGTTAAAACTTACATGCAATAAATCTTATGCCATATAAAACTACAGTGTTTAACCTGAAGGAATTACGCTGACAGTATGTCAAATTGTGCTTTGCTTATACAACCTCCACTGAAGTTTCATGGTATATGGTAAGCTGAATAACACCGGAGGGTAACAGATTTTTTGAACAGCTTTGACAACCACTCTGAAACACTGATAAGAAGCATTAAGGAAAAAAGAGGAGAGGAACACCACATGGAGTTTGCATTAGTAGAACTGTGATAAATTGACAGTTTACTGGTTGCTCATTTATTCGTGCGCTATCACTAGGGAGCGTCAAGCCACTGAAGTAAACATAATGGATGGAGAAATGCACAGAGCACACTGCGCTGCTACAAGGAAGGAATGATTTGGGAATTTATCAGCATGTTTTTAGTGATTTTTATCTTCCCTAGTGCCAGGAAATTCCTTGCCCAAATAGACAGGTTTTTATTATCTTGTTTGTGTTTCTTACAGGCAAAATATAAAAATAGAGAATTCTACAATAATATTATGTCTTTACTAATGTGAAATTACAATATTACAATAAGTTATCATTTTATACGATGTATCAAAGGAAGAATATGGACCTTCATGGAACATTTTACACTAAAAGTCTAATTTAACCTCTAAGATCAGGGACAGAGGCTCTGCAGATGAGAATGTACTATGAAAATTGTTTTCTAAATGGTCCACATTTTCCAGTATCCTTCTCTATGAAAGATATGTATTTATTTCAGTAGCTAAATAAATATTTATACTGAATCCTGAGCAGAGAACAGCTTATGATATGTAAAAGGGATTTTTAAGCAGCAAAAATACACTGAAATGTTTACATCTTTTAAATCTTCCCAGTGTACATCTAGATTGTCTCTAAACACGATGCATATTATCAACAGTTGGACTAAGAAACAAACAAAAAAACAAAAAAATGCAACTCCTTCCTCTCCTCAGTGAATTCTACAGTCCATGTTTTTGTTTTATTCTGTGGGATTTTTATTGTCTGTATGGATTCACAAGAGTTGGAGGAAATGAGTCTCCTGACAATCTGTTTGATACCGCTTGGCACTGAAGTGAAGAGTAGCTCTTGGATTCCTACTGGTTATCCCTGTGGATTAATGAAGGGTGAGACAGAAACTGCAGAGGTGCCATGGAAAATGACCTTAACTGATAAGACTGTTCTGCCTTCACTGCAGTAGGTGAGAAAGGCAAATTGTATGCAGCAGGCTGATCTTTTCTACATCTTAATGAGAAAAATTGACCTGTTTATCCACCAGATATCTTCTTTGGTTTTGATTCAAGCCATTTTTTAGAAAAGCTTTTCTGTTTTTAAATTTGATCAGAGTCATCCAAAATGATTTATTGTTGGCAAAATCTAGTGACTTTCTACAAACTATAGAAAAGTACTTGCCAATATATTCATTTGTAAGACTATGACAATCATAGATTACTTCAAGACACATAGTATTACTGACTTAATTTATATGAATTAGGAAGTAATATATGAGTGAACATATGCTCCTTTTTCCCACCTACCAAATGGTTTTCAGTAACGATAGATAGATAGATAGATAGATAGATAGATAGATAGATAGATAGATAGATAGATAGATTTTTTATTTTTTATTTTTTTGGTTAAGCTAAGTTCAGCTTTTTATTTCTCTATTGTATCTTTAGGCTATTATTTGTTGAAAAAGTAGATATAAAGAATATAAAGGTCTCCAAATTACAGCTTTCTTCATGCAGGAAATGCTCATTTTGATAAAAATCACTTTCCTTAACTTTAATTTCATAATGAAAGCTAGATCTGTGTATCAGATTGAACGAACCTCTAAAACATCTTTTAAGCTTACTGAATAAAACTTTCAAGAATTAGGAAAAAAAGAAAAAAATGTGGAATGAAAAAATGTTAGAATTAAGGTAGAGTGAGACATTATGTATTCCGCTACTTGTTTTGTGTCTTTCACAGTTCTTGAATTCAGTATCTTTGTGTACTTCAAATTTCCCCCAAATGTTTATCTCAGCACCTTATTCCTCATTCAGCCATTAAATTTCTGCTTGTTTTCACCATAGAAACATAGCAGCTCTCCTCTTACCCAATTTGGTATCTTACTTAAATTTGTACTGTACCTATCATCTAGGTTAACAATAAATACATCATTCCTGTAGCTCAGATTGCTCAAAGCCCCCATCCAACCTGGTCTTGAACACTTCCAGAGATGGGGCATCCACAGGTTCTGAGCCACACGTTCCAGTGCCTTGCCAACTTCCAAGTAAATAATTTATTCTTAATAAATTATCTAAAGCTATCCTTTTTTAGTTTAAAAACTAAACCTTATTACTACATTCCTAGATAAAGACTCCTTCCTCATCTTTCCTGTAGGCTCCTTATAAGCACTGGAAGGTCACTATAAAGTCTCCAGAGTCTTCTTTTATCTACTATACTACCCCAACTCTTGTAATCTGTTTTTCTGAGGTGTTCCAGCCCTCTGATCATACTCATGACTCTCCTTAACCCCACTCAAAAATGTTCATGTCCTTCCTATGCTTTCTTACACCCCAGAGCTGAACACAGTGCTTTAGGTGGGGTCTTAAAGTGTGGAGTAGACAAAGAGAATCACTTTGCACGACCCACTGGCCATTCTTTAGATATAGCCCAGGATGCAATTGCCTTTCGCTGCAAGCTCACATGACTGGCTCATGTTCAGTTTCTTTTCCTCCAGAAGTTCCACATACTTCTCCACAGGGTTGCTCTCTATACCCTCATCATCCAATCTATATTCATGTTTGGGATTATCCCAACCCAAATACAAGACATTATACTTGGCCTTGTTGAATTGAATGACTTTACATGAGCCCATATCTCAAGCTTGTCAAGATCCCCGTGGATGGTAACCATTCCCTCCAATGTGTGAACTGCACCACTCAGCTTGGTCATCAACAAGCTTGCTGAGGATACGCTTAATCTCACTATCTGAAAAATATGTTAAATGCCTTTTCCTCTTTCACATTAGTAGAAATTACAGTTGCACTTAAAGTGTTTTTTCAAGACAGAACTGGAATAAGTATTATAGAATTCTGTATGACAGGCTTTTTATTATCTAAAAGAATTTATACAAATTAAATCTTTTATAAAATATTTGTAGAATATTGATATGTTGTCAAATGGAAGGCAGCAATGTATTCTCTTACTGTAGCTTAACATAGGGAGGATTTAGTACTGTCTATTAAAACAAAAAGTACTATCTTCTATAGATTATTTAATATTGTCCTGTGGCTTCATTAGGAAGAAGGTATGCGTACAAAAATGTATTGCTTTTCCAGCTGGCTCTATATGCAATATTCATAGTGCTGCTAATGAAGTAAATAAAAGAAAAACAAATCCCTGCTGGATCCTAGTTTGTTCACTGATATGAAATGTCTCATTACATGAATGGCTATAGTGCACATGTATTCCACAATAATTTGGATATTAACACTAAAGTAAGAAGTGAAGTTGGGAACATATAACATTTTCTAATGTTATCCTGCTATCAGAATTATCTTAGTCTAAAATAAAATTTGAAACATAATTATTATGCACAAAATTAACATTTCTTGCTTTCCATAGCAATTTTGTAATTAAGGATTTATTTCAAGTAAACAATGCTAACATCGCTATTTAATATTTGATTGGGAATATTGCTGTTGTATTGTTTTGCAAACCATGTCATTTTTTTAAACAGCAATTATGTAATACATAGTTCTTGCATATCATCTGAAAGCTTTTGAGAGCATTATTATATATTGTACAACTGAGAAACACAGATATCAACTTTCCCTACTAAGTGTAAATAGGTCATGTCAATTTCCTTGTTATTACATGGCTAAAGACATTTCTAAAATGGTTTTAATGGATGTATATCAGTGTAGAAGTGAAACACTGTTCCAGACTGCTTTGCTCAAGGGACTGCATAATATTTAGGAAGCTATTATAACACAAAAGTCATTGAATGTATTAACTCTAATTTCATTTTGAGAGACAGAGAGGAAAAGAAAGTTAATATTTTGCTTTTAGATACTTAATCATTATTATCTAAAATATATAGTCTGCAAATAGTCTCAAAAAGAGAATAATTGTTAATTTTTAAAATGGTAAGAAAATTGGATATAGAGAAAAAATACATGTAAGTAATTCTGCCAAAAGTACTCTAACTGTATACAAGTAGTAAGTACTCCTAATGTTAACATTCCCTCTAGCAGTGTCCTCCATAGAAGACCAAACATTTCTGATAAAGCAGGATCTTGGACAAAAAAATATAGGTCAACTCTTATAAATGAAGTAAATGCAGCTTACATGAGAGAGAGTGAATAAAATATAGATCAGTGAAGCATCATTTCGCCTTTACTATCAAACTATATTGTCTACATTGCCACACCTCACCATATGGTCATTCAGTTCCCTTATACAGACTGGGGCTGTTGCCTTCTCAAAAGCAACTTTTAATCCAGTGGCCAATATTCTATTGAGAACTACATCCTGAGAATCAGGATAAAGAACTTCTGACTAAGAGTTAAAAATCACCTTTTCCCTTATATTGATGCCTCAAGTGTCTGACAACACTTGTACTCACGGATTTTTCAGTCTGTTGCTGCACTTCACACTTCACGCTACTGTGTAGGAACCAGATTAACTACAGCATATATAGTGATGTATTTGGCTTATGTATTGACTTTACTCTGATTGTCACCTTGTGATTGTTTACTTTTTTGCCATCATAGATTTATGTAGTATGTGCTTGAAATTACATGAATTAAGTTCCATAGGAATTCCTCAGTTTAAAAAAAAAAATAAAAATGCTTCACACTCATTTTATATCACTTATGATGGTTTGGGTTTTTTTTTAATTTTTTTTTTTTTTTTAAATGAGAGATTTTCTCTCTCTCTCTTTTATTTTTATTTTATTTATTATTATTTTTTTTTTGGCCAAACTTACTGTTTTCAATAATTCCTTTTTTTAAAATGCATCAGAATAAAAGAGATTGTTAGGTCATTTAATTGCAAATCCATTGCATTTAGTTTTTCTGACATTAAAATGAAATTCAAAAGGTCTTTCTGAGTTTCTTAAAAATAGTTATCCTGCCACAGCTTCTTTAATGCAGTAATCCAGTCAATTTGTAACTGAATCTTAAACTAATCCCTCATTTGCTGCGTAGAAAATATAGCTTGTTTGAAATTGTAACTTCTGTTCTGGTCCTAAAGGAAGACTAGAAAATTGCCTGCACAAAAAGAAACAGCATCTTCAGTTTAATATGCATTTTAAAATTTTCAGGGAATTTTGATCAGCCTGGTATATAGAACATACATTCTCACGCAAATTGCTTCTGTTAACAACAAAGTTAAATACTGAGTGTTAAGTGTACAGACACTAGCACTACTGTGGAAAAAACACATAAGAGAACATTAAATGTGCAAGCAACTAAATACTGTGCAAACAATCCTCATTTAAGGAATGAAACTGCTAAATACCTTATGCCTGCTTAGTTATGATTGCACTTTGTATGTACCAGCTGTTTTCTGGTTTTCTTTCTAATGACATTTATGTGTTATGAGGCAAAGAAAGATAAACAGAGGAAAATTTTTACTTTTCAAGTCTGTTTTGCTCATCTGTCATACTTCCATAATCTTTCCAAAGAGATAGAAAGACTTGAATTCAAGATATTTCTTTTTTTGAGATTTAATGGCTTTATGTCATGTTTTCTACTATATATATATATATTAAGTTTTTATTTAACTAAACTATTGATGAGCAGGCTGTTTTCTAAATAAATTCTTAACTACTGGAAGGGTCTGAGTAGTTAATTATAAAAACATGACTAGTGAAAGAATTTTTACTCAATCTTCTACTAAAATTATTTATTTATTGGAAAACTTTTCAGAGGATTTTTTGAAGTGAATTATGTAGAAAGTGAAGAAAAGAGAAGGAAAGAGTGAGATCTTAAAAAGTGAGGGAAAGTACAAAGAGTTTCTTTTAATATTTTCTTTTGGATGAATCAGTCTACCTATGGCAGTGTTTAGAACTAAGAAAGGCTAAAGGATGATTTTCCAAGAAATGCAGAAAAACAAACAAAAAGTACAAATTAGATATTGTACTTGAGGAGCAGGGTATATGCACTCTCAACATGAACTGCAACACGTACTGTAATACTTATAAACCCTTTAATAGTATCCATAAAACAGTGAAATCCTTTAGCAGTCAAGCACTTAAGCTTCTGTCAGCGCATGAATAGCAAACATTTAAGAAAAACTCTCCCATTTCATTTTCCTTCTCTTGCTGTGTGCTTTTTTTTTTTTTTTTTTTTTTCCTATTTCAGTTGATCTCACACTATTATGTCACTCCCCCTATACTTGTCAGGAAGTTGTATGGTAATTTAACAGCATGCCTCTGGTACAAGTTGCTTACTGCAGTGGATTCAAGAGGAACTTCTTCCAGTGCATAGTTCACAACTGCACTATGTTTTATTTTAATTTCAGGATCCTAAGTATTTTCTACGGTGGAGAAAAAAGAGCATTGAAGAAACATGTAGGCGAAGAGGGACTCCGGACAAAAGTGCTAACTGTTCATGACAAAGATTTTAACAACATTTATCTCAAATGAAGGTTACTTGGGAGTTACTTGAAATGTCTCCATGTGGGAAAAAGAAGCAGAAATAAAATAGAAAGAAGGACAAATTACCACTCTGTGGCTGTACAAGAAAACTATACAAGGCAATCCCTTTCCGTGAAGAAAATTAAATTCTGTTTCACCTCCCTCAGGGCCCAAATCTTTTCCTTGGTATCACAATCTGCTGTTGACTTCCAAACATTTTCAGAACATATTTTTGGTGCTGGAATTTCTGATATCTCAGGATCTTTGCTGGAGTAGGTGTTGAAGATGGCCTAAGGAAAACCGGTAATCTTCAGTTTTTCAGATGTGATGATGGTGCATAAATAATTACTTCAGTGAACAGATTTGCAAGGAAAAATGTGTTTGAGTTTGTATTTTCATTTTCAGAAATGCCATTCTGATTTCCTCAGAATGTCCAGACAAGGCTGGCAAGACTTTTATCTGAGTATTTTCTATATATCTCCAACACAGATAAAGTGAAGATGAAGCAGGCAGTGGACACCTGTCTTACTAGCATTATTCTGCCAGAATTTCCATTAGGGAGCCAGCAAAATTTTCCAGCTGGCCCAACACCTGACTTTCATTAATTACTACACAGTAGCAAAAGAGTTATTCTTAGCCTGCAGATAATGCTATATCTGCTCCTGATTTGGCTGTATCCGTGAAAAAGGCACACATTCTAGGAACCACATAGACAATGATAGTACTTTTTCCAGACTTTCTTGGTGGTAGATTCTGTATGTGATCCAGCCTATGTGTCACGGGGTACTGTGAGAGAGGTGGGGGATATGTCATAGCACACAGGCCAGCCTAGACTCATAGTGAATGATTTGAACGATAAGTATCCAAACGAATATCCATAGCACACACATGACATGGATTAACTTTAACTGATAAATTGAGCTAAAACTTAGCCTAGATATGAGAGAGTTCCCTGTGAGTTGCGTTAGTCTGTTCCTAGCTCTTCGGGAAAATATAACAATTTAGATTAAAGGGGATGTCAGAAATTCACTTAGTCCAAGTTTCTAAACAGGGCTAAATCCAAAGTTAAATTATTTTCCTCAGTGCCATAATCATTCAAGTTTTAAATATGTCTGAGGATGGAGGTTCCCCAACTTCCCCATGCTAACTGTTCCAGTCGTTAACAAAGTTCTTGGTGACATCTCCCATGGCCAACTTTATTTTCAGTCACAATTTTATTTTTTTCAGCTTGTCACTAATGCCTTGATACTACAGAAGTTACCCTTCTTTAAATTCAACACATCACCTGCTATGTGAAAAAGTTCATTTTTCTCTTTCATTTCAGCATGCTTCTCAGCATCATTCTTAAAACTACTAAAATTTTTTTGATAGAAGAGTCCTCCGAAATCTCTTTTTCATTCAAAGTCTCCAAGTACCTCATTTTGCAGCAAGAAGTCTGCTTATAATGGAGGAGATTATAATGTTAGAGCCACTTGATTTTATTATCACTGAATAAAGTAACTGAGGAAATACAGTATTAGCTAACTCCTCAACTTCAAAACAGTCTGTAGGGATAAGGGATGAAATACATTCCTAAAAAAAAGCCATTATCATATGCTGAAGTGTTATGTATAATGAAATGATATATAAAATACACCTGAGATGAATAAAATGGTATTGTACACCAAGCTACATCTTCACTTTAAAATACGTAGTGTTTGTAATTAAAGGAGAAACAAAGGTAAATTAAAGTGCAGCTCAGTTGTTATTTTTATTCCTGAGACCCACCAGTTTCTGGAAAGTCCTATAGCTCCTTCCTAGAAGCATGTTGTTAAAGGTTGTTCCTAGCACAGATTAATTGAATTTGAACTCATGTTACTTTACCAAAATAGATGGAAGACTACTTATAAAAAAAAAGTACTTGATACCTCTAGCAGAAAATATTTCATTCCACTGTTCTTATTGCTATGGGTTTGTTGTTGTTGTTTGTATATTCTGTGCATTTTTGGCATGAGAATAAAGATATTTCTTCATATAATGATTAAGGATGAATCTGTAATACACTCACTAGCATTTATATTTTACATATTTCTACATTTTTAGCAGATTACATATTTTTTCCTTATCTTCTTCATAATAATGGGTTAAATAAACAACAACAGCAACACTACCTAAAAATTGTATGCATCATTATTGATTTATATTTTTACGTCAATGAAAACATTAAGAAAATGGAAAGTAATCTACGGGCCAAAACTGATTCACAATTATTTTTGGTATTATAATGGTATGTTACATACAATTTTTTCCTAATTTATATGTTCGAAACATAGGTATCACAAATAAAATTAACCAGAAATTTTGACTTATACTGGTGAGTTGCTGCTTAAAAATGCTAACTTCATATTTACATGTAATTCATGACCTTTAATAAGGTTTAATGGAACTTTATTTAGCTTATTTAGCTAAAATTAGCTATGCTAATTTTATATGCTATGAATATCTTGAAAAGTTCTAGTTATAGAAATTATAATGCAATCTAATTATTAAATATATAGCTAACAGATGATTTGTTCAGAAGAGCTAGTTGGAGCCTAAGAAGTAGAAACGCTTAAATCTAAACCTAAGGGTTTAGGGAAGATCTCCTTGACAGCACTGTGGAGAAGGGCTTGAGGGTCTTGGTGGATGAGAAGCTGGACATGAGCCAGCAATGTGCGCTTGCAGCCTGGAAGGCCAACTGTGTTCTGGGCTGCATTAAAAAAGGGGTGGCCAGAGGGAGAGGGAGGTGATTGTTCCCCTTTACTCAGCTCTTGTGAGGCTGCATCTGGAGTACTGCGTCCAGGCCTGGGGTCCCCAGTACGGGAAGGACGTGGAGCTCTTGGAGTGGGTCCAGAGGAGGACCACTGAGATGATCAGAGAGCTGGAGCACCTCTTCTACGAGGAAAGGTTGAGGGAACTGAGATTGTTTAGCTCGGAAAAGAGAAGGCTGCAGGGAGACCTCATTGTGGCCTTCCAGTACTTGAAGGGAGCATATAAACAGGAGGGGGAACAGCTTGTTTATGAGGGTGGATAGTGATAGGACAAGGGGGAATGGTTTTAAACTGAGACAGGGGAATGGTTTAGGTTAGATATTAGGAGGAAGTTTTTCACACAGAGGGTGATGAAACACTAGAACAGGTTGCCCAAGGAGGCTGTGGATGCCCCATCCCTGGGGGCATTCAAGACCAGGCTGGATGTGGCTCTGGGCAGCCTGGTCTGGTGGTTAGTTGACCCTGCACATAGCAGGGGGGTTGAAACTAGATGATCATTGTGGTCCTTTTCAACCCAGGCCTTTAAAGACTACCTCTAGTGCTCTTCATCATTTTACTTTGAGCTTTTCACTAAGAATAATGCATACTTACTGTATTATTAGACCATGTACATTTTCTATCATAAATGTCTGTATACTCGTCACAATCTTACTCAGTTCTTAAAAAATGGGTTAATCATATTCAGTATAACCAGCTTTTTTGAAAGCAAACAGTGAGCCATATCTTATCTTGACTTTGTGTATTTGTATAAAAAGCAGCTGGAAAAACAAACAAACTTTAATTACATATTAAGTCTTAATTTGTCTTACTTTCTTCCAATTGCAGTCTTTTTTCTATAGTGAATCTAAACACCAGCTCATCACAGTTTCATTTGCTTTCTCTGTGAGAGATGGTTCTGCATGGCTATGGATGATGGTTATTGATATTCCCAATTTGCAATGATTGGCAAATTATAGGTATTCAGTTACTGAAGAATGATTTGAAATACATCTTTTTTGCTATATTTTGCCATATTTTACCAACTATCTCAATACTCACCTCTCCAGAATAGAATCCTAGAAGACTAACACTGTTTCCACACAAGCCTGCACAGACTCATCAGAATACTGCTAAGGCAAATTCCAAATCTATAAGGAAGACTTTAGGATAAACCATTAATTGGAATATTCCAACTTACATAGGGGAAAGAGAGATTAGGAAACTCAGTTTTATGATTACATAGATACACAAAATTTTTGTCATATGAAATAATCATGACAGATTATTTTGAAAATCTACTACAATAAAAATCTTTCTTCCTGAAGTATCTTTTCAAGACTTCTAGAAAAACAGTATTTAATACAGTGTGTTTGACACTGAAGCATGGAAGAAATTCTGGAAAATGTTTTACTTACATTTCTTTTCAGAGAATGCTGTCCTTTGAAGAATTGCTGCTAATCATAATTTTATTAACCATAATGAACTGCATTTTTCCATCCCTAGATCTCCATTCACAATGACAGTTTCTTTTCTTTCTCTATTATTTTAGTAATATTCCTTCAAAGGCTACCAAAGTGGGATACCATATACCAATTATATTTTTGTTTCCATGATTTTCCTTGGTATATTACTCTTTCCTCAAAGAATCATAGAATCATGGAATATCTTGTGTTGGAAGAGACCCCCCAAGGGTCATCAAGTTCCAACCTTCCTGCAACAGGCTGGGCCTCATACTTTCAGATCTGGTAATAGACCATGTTGCCCAGGACCTCATCATCTTGCTTGCTTCTTTTTTGCAAGCTGTTTGTGTATCCAACTGTATGTAGCATTCTTACAAAAGTAACAAAGTTAATATGAGTTTAATATGAATGTGTTTTATTTCACAATCCTTTTTTGATTGTTTTATAATATGTTATCCCAAAACCTAAATTCTTTGTTTTTCTCCCCTGTACAAAAAATATTACTCCTTCAGTCTCTCACCTCCCACATTCAGTGTTCATTTTCAATGTAAATAAAGCTCCTAAAGAGTATTTGAGTTATTATCTTTCTGTAGTTAATTATTATCATGGCAGTCAAAATTTCATCTTATGTTCCTACTGAAAAACTGTAGTTGAGTTTTCTCTCTGTTATTAGGGAAAATAGCAGTGCTAACCCATTCTCAGCACTAACTGGAGATTCTGGCAAAGCAAGTTTACATAAAATCAGAGACTCACAAAACGGCTGAAGTTAGAAGGGAACTCTGGCGGTCATCTGGACCAGCCCTCTGCTCAAGTAGGTACACCAGGATCAAATTGCCCAGACCATGGCAGGTTGTTTTTTTTAAGACCTCCAAGATCTTTCTGTGTAGACTGTTTGCGATTTTCAACTATTTCAGCTTAGAACTTTTCACTTTATTTTTCTCAGTTTTAGTTTTCAAATCTTTCTCAGTGTGGACAAAAACAGTGTCACCCCCATCCCACACCCAAACCCACAGTTTAAATGTATATTGCCTTTAGTCAATCAATGCTTCTTCTAAAATCTGAAAATAAGTACTGCATTTCTCCTATTTTATTCAGATGCACCAAGAATATACTTGTAATAAAAATCTTTTGTACTATAAGTGACAGACTGATAATCTTATCACTTATCACTTATATCACTTATCACTGATTATCTTTCACTTACTAGAAAAGTAACAAAAATGTAAGAAGAAATGCAAATGAAAATGTTAGAAAGATGCAAACTATTCTGATAAGCTGCAAAGCAAACTATGTAATTTCCTCATCTGTCAGTATATTTATTGAATTTAGCTCATGTGATTCTTAATATAAAGCTTTAGCCAGTAAAATACCTGAACATGGAGGAGGAGAGAAGTATTTTAAACACCACTAGAATATTGAATTCTTTATGATCCCCATCAGTTATTTCATTGCATCTCACTAGACAACAGTTACTAAAGGTATTATTGCTTAGTGGTAAAGTTGATGTTTACTACCTTCAGAAGACTTTAATTTCTGGGTAAGCTCAGTTTCACATAATGTCTTTACAGCAGAATTTTTTTTTTGGTGACTGTATTTTGACTAATAAATTTGGAACAAGGTGTTTCAAGGTGAGTTAAAATTAATACCTGTTGCAATTGGAGCTAATACAAAACTTCTTCATAGTGGAGAAGTTGTACATTCATTTATCATCATCATATGATTTTACTTCAGCAGTTATCATTTCAAAATTGTGTACAGTATAGAGGTTATTCACTTTAAAAATTAGTCCTTGTATTTTGGAACTTAAAACAATCCCTCAAAAGCACTGCTTCTATCATGATTCCCATGTTGCACAATGCTTGGAAACTGCTGGGACTTTACAGTTATGTTCCTTCAGTGAGCTTCTGTGTTCTTAAATACTTTAGAGCAATTTTCAGGAGATATGCAGATGCCTTGGCACATAGTCATTACAGAATTCACCCCGTGTTTTTTTCCTACATAATTTTCTCTGTGATTGAGTTCTTTTCAGGCAGATAGGAAAGTGTATTTTCAGTGATCTTCCCAATCATGCTCAGTGTTTCTGTGGTCTCTGGCAAATTTTTCTAAGGAGTAAACCACTGTCACCAGTTACATCCTCGGGGTCAACCAACATAAACCATGATCAGTTAATTTAACTGAGACTATATGGTATAATATTTATTTCCATGGTAGTTGGTATAGAACACCTACTTTTTGTTTCATAAAGTTTCTTTTTCTTCCCCCCCTCCATATTGACATATCCTACACCATTGTAAGTCTCTTCAATTTATCAATGACTATACTCAAAATTGTCTTTAGCAAAGGCTCAGTGCTTTTCTGTTTTGGATTACAGAATTCACACTTAATCCAAATTCCTGTTATCTTTCTAAGCAATCTGTATCTGTAGTGTTGGATATCTTCCTTCTCTCTCATTTCTGTCTTAAAAGCTAGTGTTCTGCACATACAGATTACAGCCCTCTTGATACAGCCTGAAAAGGTGGAAAAATGACTGTGCAGCATTTTCTGGAACAATTGTTGTGGAAAGTAGGTGTAACAACTGTAATGATTTGTGTTAATCAGACTCCTCTGATTATTAATTCTGGGGTTTTGATGAATACTACCAGAATAATGTGAAATACAGATATATACATATATATATATCTTCTTACAAAACAAGTCAGCAACAGTTTTCTCAAATTTCTTCTGTAGATTTACAACATATATACTGGGGCTTAAAAAACAACTCCACTTTTATTGCATTTCCTTTACTAGACATGGAAAGAAAATAATACCATCTGTGTTAAGTTCATGCTGTCCTCACTATCTCCTCTCCCAGGGTGCAGTCCTTCAATAGTGATGCTGAACATACCTCCATAACCACAAATCCTCTTCTCTGTTTCCATGCTCTAAATCTTCTTTCAGCTTTAACAGTCAACTGGCTGCGTAAAAACAGTAGGTTGCATTTATGATGTTGCGTGAAAATAATCATTTTCTAGAGCAGAAGATACTTTGGGTGTCACTGTTTCCAGATGCAAAGAGTACTTCCTTGTAGTTTTACAGCTCTGCTTAATTCTATGGATGACCCTAAAACATCTGACTCACCTGTGTATTACGCCTTTCTCAGGTACTCAGCAAATTTTCTTGAGACAATTATGTATCTACAGCTTTATTATTTTGTTTGTTTTACTTAACCTTAGTTTTTACTGGGCAACACTGGGTCATATGGGATGATATATATTAGCAATGCTGGCAAGAAAATGAGGAGATTTTGTTAACCTTTACACTTAAAATATAGATTCACTCTTGAATCTTAATTTCACACTATTAAAATCTTGTCTGAAAGTGCATTTAAAAATTGTTTTATTCTTTTAATGTTGCTTAATAATATTAAAATAAGCTTTATATACAGATATAGTATATTTAATTTAAATGGAAGTGATAGGAAATTGCCTTCTCATTATCATGACCAGTAAATAAAGTCCTATTTTCTTTTGTATGTCACCTGCCTTTTACTGTTTGTTTCTAGTTTTACTCTTCGTTGTACCATTCTTTCTGTTAATGAGAGTCTGAACAGCAATAAGATGTTTTTACAATAGGGCATTTCTACTTTCCACTCTTTCTTTTCCTACTCAAGATCTTATTCTAAACTCCAGTTCTTTTCTATCAGTCCCACACATTTTTCTAGTCTTTTGTTTTTTTTACAGCTTCTGCTGCCACAGTCTTCTTAACTTACCAAATCAGGAACAACTGTGATTAGACAAAGCTGTCCAGCAGGGAAAAAGAAAGCATAATTGCTGCATATGTAAGTGAGAACATGACTAGAAAGATTAGAAAAAGTGGAAAGACTGAGTTACCTTACATGTTGATTGAACAGGGATAAAAATAAACTAAATAAACTGCTAACTTTGACCTTAAAAACAGAAAAAAAAATTAACAAATTAACAAAATTAACAAAATTAAGCAAATTAATGGTAACTACCTTAGCCCTTCCAATAAACATTTGCCTAGAACATAAATAGTTTATTCTTTAAAAGTTTTGAAACACTTTTCTCTCAATATTCTTCCATAGCACTAAAGGAAAGTCCAGTTATGATGAAAGTAATCAAAGGAGAAAACACATTTGTAATGATTACTGTGATTAATCCAACCCATCGAACTCAAAGTCACAGAATTATTGTGGTACACTGCATTTCCTCCTTTATTAAATCGAGTTATGTAGATGTAGCAGACATACTGTTATCTTCTCATTATTGTAGGTGACAGAAAAGTCATTAATACTAAAATAAATGAGTAATCGTTTCATGATACCTTTATCTTTAGAGACTTCTGAATGCTTAGAAACAGAGATCAGAGATCAGTAAAACCACCCTTTACTAAGAAATGTTGATGTTGACAGAAGGGAAAAATAACCACATCTTATTCAATTTCATAACAGACAAAAGAAAATATGAAATACTATCTTTCTAAAAATCTGTTACGTATCTGGATGAAGCAATTAAAATAATATCTAGCAAGGATAGGAACATGTAATGTAGTCATCTACTAGTAAAGATGTTTCCTAGAGATACAAGCATTCTGAGTACTTGCCCTACTCCCTTACTTTCTTACAAATTTTCTTCAGCACTTTTATATGTGAAATAAATAAGCAACTATATAGATCAGCCAACTAATCTCTATTCCCTTTCCACATAAATACTTAGTAAAAAATACAGCAGAAAAGAAGTGGTTTTTATGTTTTCTATCTCTGAAGGAATCTTATATTCTTCTGTGTGAAATTTCAGATGGAGTAATATTTTTTCCTTCTAGCAGTGAACATTCCCCAAACCCGATAGCCTACTGGTTAGCTTGCCCACCAGGAAATAGGAGAAATCTAAATTTCCTCAGGCAGAACAAGAACTTTGATCTCCCATATTCCCAGTGGATGATTTGACATTATTCTAGACAATAAAAAGATTATATTGGAGAAACTGGATGAAAGTCTGTTTGTGGATCAATTTGAGGGTATTTTGCTCCAGGAACAGAAACCAAGGGCTACTCCACCAACAAGATTTCACTGTAACAGGCATAAAAAGAACTATCATCTGGGGCTTTCAAAATACCATCGATAACACCTTACTGTGTATCAGAAACAAAGCAGCTGTTTAGTACAAAAGCTTTCTCAGATTCTCAGTAACTTCTCTCATAATAAGGAGAATTGCATGAAAAATTGAATCTGAGATCATTTGAAGGCTATTTCTAAGTCTAGTGTCTTGCATCATTTTAACTCTTTCTTCAAAGAGATGTCTAAAATCTCTGTATAGTAGAAAAGATGCAGACACAGACAATCAAGACATATTGCTGATTTGTTCAAGTTCACAGTTCCATCTGTGATTGGATAGAGATACAGGTGCAGCTCGTTTGCTGTGCATACCAGACAAACAATGAGGAGAAGAGCTTCTAGTCAAGGAGTAATCAAGTGTTGACTATAAACTGATTGAACTAAATACCATGGCATTTTTAAATGCCTTGTTGCTGCTCTGTACCTCAGTCCCACTCAGGAAAGCTGACTAAAGGGTAAAGTCATTAACTGTCGTCTTCAGAATGGACGGAATAGTTTTTTTTTTTACTATAATGACTGTATTTGTATTAACTGTGAAAGAACCTTAGAGACCTAGTTCACATAAGACTCTAATAGAAAAGTTAGGATAATTTGAACCTGACTGGATAATAAGAAAAAAATATTTTCAGAGAGAATGCTAATAGATTGGAACAGGATGCCCAAGAATTGCTGTCCCTGGAGGTTTTCAAGAAAAGAGTATATGTGGTATTTAGAAACATGGTTTAGTGGGCATAGTGATGGTTAATGTTTGGACTAGATGATCTTGGAGGTCTTTTCCAACCTTAATGATTCTATGATTCTGATTCAATTATTATAGTCAGAGAAAAGACAAAAGAATGTGAAGGCCTTGAGAAAGAGAATAATAAATATTTTAAAGATATCACATAAATGTATAGAGATAATTGTAACCAAAGGATCTTCCCTGGCACAGAGGTGAGGCTAACAGATTGGTGGATTCCTGGATAGTCCTTTCTACCCTTGTTAAAAATGAGTGCAAATATTCCTTTTTTCCAGTCACCAAGGACTTCACCTGACAAGATTTTTCAAATACCATTGAGAATGTCTTGGCAATTACACCAGTCAACTCCCTTAGGACTCTGGTATGCAATGGAAATGGAACTATATTCTTTCTTAGGAATTACTTCAGTTTGGAACATGTCCTGACTCATTTAGATATGCACTGTCCTTCAGAGAGAGAGCCTTTCTATCCATATCTGTGCAAACAGCCCCTACAAGGTCTCCAGTCATCTTCATGTACCATAGAATACTAGATTCCTAGAGATTGGAATATGTCATCAAGATCATAAAGTCCAACCATACATCTGACATGACTAGTCAAGTGCTAAATCATGCCCCTAACATCTCTTAAATACTTCCAGGAAGGACAAATTCATAATTTCCTTGGGCAGCCTGTCTGAATACTTCATTATCCGCTCCATGAGGAAATTCTCCTAATATCCAATCTAAACCCCCATGGAGCAACTTAAAGTTGTTGCCTTGTGTCCTACCACTTGTTACTTAAAAAAAGAGTCTGATGACATAAAATAACTGTGTAGGTTAGGGACTGACATGCTGGAAAGGAGTTCTGCAGAGAAAGAACTAGATGACACGGTGGACAACAAGCTGACCCTGAGACAGCGGTGTGTACTTGTTGCCAGGAAGGCCAGTGATGTCTTGGGGTGAACTAAAAAGGGCATGATCAACATGTCAGAGGAAGTGATTCTCTACCTCTAATCATATAGGAGAAATGATTCCTGTGACTACGATGTTTATCTGAATCCCCCCCCAAAAAAAATTCAAATAGTTTTAAATGCTTATATTCTTTGATCCTTCAGAGCCAAGACTTACACACACTCCCATGATACCAGTGTACAGTCTTAGTCCATATATAGTCTAAATATTTTACAAAACATTCTGATCTCTTTAGCATACCTGGATATACTTGTGAGCAGTTCAGAGAATCTTAGTGTCTAGAAATAAATCATAGCTCCAAATGTTATGATACAGCTGGGAAATTTCAAAATACTTCTTCTTTACATGGATATGAGAACAGTATTAGGCAGGATTATTCATATTACTAGTCTCTGTAGCATCCTATAGAAGTGTGTGGCAATCATTATTTTATTTCTTGAGTGCTAATATATGGATATCACAAGAAGATCTTTTTTTTATCCATTACGTGAAACAAATAGATGAGTGTCTGAATCACAGACTTAGTGCCTAAGAATTTAAAAACAGTTCACAGGGCCTGATGCTAACACAGCTGTAGGTATTTACTGTGAATCCTTACCATGTAGACATATTCTGAGTACAGCTGTGGAGCACAGATAAATAGAATATTGTAGAATAGAATATTCTATAGACAAATAGAATATTGTGTCTACAACTAAGAACGTGTCAGAGTTTTGTTGTTGTTGTTGTTGTTTGTTTTTACTGTTTTCTGATAAAGATAAGAAGTTTGCTGAACAAGTTTTGATTTCACTAAGGTTTTCTGATTTTCATTTACCTACAACTCACACTGTTTTGTGTCACATTTACAATAAATTTCCTGATGTACTGACCTTTATACTTTTGTCTATTGTTTTAGAGAAACAAGATTTTCAACAATTTATGCAGCATGATCCTAAAGTCAAAGCCTGAAGCCCTTCTCGGTTCAGTTTGAGTCAGCCACTAAAAAGAGTATGCTAATGATGCAACCATAAAACTTGCATAAAACTATGCTTTCCAGGATGAGAGCCTACTACCTGCATCAGTAAATGTTTTCTTTCTTTTTTTAGTAGTCTAAAAAAAATCATGTTAAACTAATTTTTATTTTCTCTCTCAACCATTCTAAAAATCTTTTTACTAACCTCAGATGATGTGTATTGTAGTTTGACCTGACAAGCAAATAGGAGCCACAGAGCCATTTTCTCTCTCCTCCAACAGAAGATCTGGGTAGAGAATTGGAAAAAGGAAAAACAAATGGTTTGAGATAAAAGTTTGATAGGACAGAAAAGGAAGAGAAAACAACAACAGCAATAATAATAGAATACAAAATAAAGTGCTGCACATGTGTCTTGCTCCAAGGAGGGGGAGGAGGTTCTTTGATACATGTATACCCTGCGTGAGATTGAGAAACAACAGTTCAAATGTTTGTCTGACCAGTTTATTACAAATCCTAATCAGGGAGATAGGGAAGAGGAAGATGGACACTATTATGTATTAGGATGATGGGGGAAGGGAAGGAGGGCGATAGAAAAGATAGAAAAGAAGCAAGAATTGCGTAAAGCAGGGATAGTCACCACAGGATCCAGCAGCGGTCCCATTGCATGCTGTTTCAGAAGGTCCGAGGCAAAAGTGCAGGGGGAGAGCAGCAGCAGTGTGGCCAGCCTTGGGCAGCAAGAACGTAGCAGGAAGAAGCTGCAGGATAAGTCTGGGAGGGAGCAGCTGAACTCAGGTAGCAGGACCAGGAGAGTCTGTCAGCATGCAGGCATTCCATATGGGAGATCTGATGGCAGACACCTTTGTTCTTCTTTAGCATGCAGGCATCATGTTGTGAGGAATCTGTTGTCAGAAAACCTTTGGGGGAGAGCAGCAGCAGTGTGGCCAGCCTTATGCAGCAAGAAGGTGCAGCAACAGTGTAGGGGCAGGACGTGAGGCTTCTTATGCCCGAAAAACCCCCTTCTTCTTCATAAGGAATCTGTTGCCAGAAAAACTAATCTCATGGTTGTAGGTCCCCTTTTTATCCTTCTTCTTCTGACAGTGTGGCATTCCTGGCACTTGGGTAAGAATCATGTGCAGCACCCCCTGAGATGGCCATCTTCCTCAAGATAAGCCAACAAAAGACTGCTTCATGACCATTAAGCTGGGGCTTATCTCTTACCTCTCACTAGTTGCCCCTAGCCTTGTAGATCTGTGTCCCTCAGACAAAGGATTTTGCAACCCTTGCCCAAAACCTGTCCATCCAGACAAAGAATTTTTCAACCCTACTCAAGGACTTGCTTGGACTTTTTCATCTGTATCCCCAGCATGCTTAGAGGCAATGGCATAAAAGAATGATCTCTTACAACATGTCGGTTGCTTACCATCAGCTGATCAATGTCCAGTCAGTCTCTGAGCAGTGGCAGGTCTCCCAGAAAACTCTGAGTTTTATTGTTCAATATGATGCCATAAGATATGGGTATACATTTGTCCAATTTAAATCAACTGTCTTGGTTGTTGCCGCCCCCAGTGCACCCTCAGCTCATTTCTGGCAGACCATTTCTCTGTGAGAAGAACTTGAGTTAGAGTAAGCACTCTTCAACAACAACTAAAGCATCAGTGTTTTAACAAAATTGTTTTTTCTCCTAAATCCAGAACACAGCATCATTATAGTCGCTATGAAAATTATCTTGTTTGTGCTAATCTTTTATACATATCTGGACACATCTTTTGTTATACGAAGTTTACGCGCCTGGAAGTGATTAACTTAGAATTGCAGTGTAATTGAAGATGCCTCATTTAGATTACTGCTCACTCTTTTTTTTTTTTTTTTTTTCAGACAAGTGCTTTATGTAGTAGAGTACAAAAGAATAAATGGAAAACTCAGTACTCACGTCTTTGTCTTTCATTTCTATTTCTGACATACTAATCTTTGTATTAAAAAAAGAAACACATCTAGAAATAGATGTCTGTCTTCTGAGACTGTGCCTTCTGACTATCAATTTTCTGTTTAATAAGGCATGTAATGCTTTTTCTCAGGAGGGGCTTATGTCAGTCTAGGCTGACCTCTTTTTTCATTTGTCAATAACTTGCCAATAGTTTAGCATGCACCTGCTAAATGAGTTTCCTTTCACAAAAGTTTGAAGGGGAATGATGTTGCCAGATGGCCATTTAACATGTCTCTAACTGAGGCCAAAAACAACTCAAAAAACAAAGAGAAGATTTTTCCACACTGAATTCACAAGCAGATGCAGGACAAGCACAAGAACTCTTTCCAAAAGGAAAACACACAAGTCAGAAATGAGAAAAAATAGAAATAGAATTATTAATACAATATAAGAATGGGACCTGTAGTGTTGACTCTGTTGGAAGTGACAGTCTCTATTCCCTGTGTTGTATGACTACTGCACTATCTTCTCTTTCTTATTTAAACTTTAAATTATAGGAGATCAAATCTTAATACATACATTTTTTAGCCATCTAATCATACATAATGTTTGGACAAACAAATAGGACTGTAAACCTGGGTTTTTAGAGGTCTTAAAGTTTATAAATGCGCAGAGTACCAGGAAGATGAGACTTTCTGCAACATAATACAGTTATATATGCCTGTTCTTCAAATCAGTTAACATTCCTAGTTTAATAGGAAAGATTCAGTGAACAGTGTTCAAGTAAGTACCCTTGGTGCTAAGGTTCTTGTATGTTCTTTTTTGCTCAAATAAACACAGAAGTTTAA
Organism: Phasianus colchicus; assembly: GCF_987193195.1. Taxonomy (NCBI): domain Eukaryota; kingdom Metazoa; phylum Chordata; class Aves; order Galliformes; family Phasianidae; genus Phasianus; species Phasianus colchicus. The sequence goes on from NC_143436.1 coordinate 127,969,411, forward strand.
CAAATGTGAAAACTTGAAGTATTCTACCTGAGGTTGAGGATCTACTTGAAACAAAGTTCCAGTGTATTCACATATCTTATGAACACTGAGAAAACTATCCTCCTAATTAATAAACGGATATTAATTTTATTTCAAAGAAGTGTATGTTTTCTCCCTCCATTTTCCTACATTTTTGTAACCTGAAGGCCTAATCTCAAAAATCTCAAAACTCCCTCTAGGAGAAGGTTCCAAGATCATAGGCAAGTCCTGTGGTATGGCTGTTTGTACCTGTCTTGAAGATTTCTGAACAAGATTACAAGATTTCCATATAAATAATCTCTGGGACATAGGTGAAAATAATTATCAACAACAGTGTCAGTTATATGCTTATCTGATAGTATAAGGAGATGTTTTATAGGTTGCTCCGGTAACCACACTTCCACATGAGCCACTAGCATACTTCTCACTTTACAAAAAGTAATAAAATCCTCAGAGTTCATTGTATATTACAAAAGATTCACACATTCGCAGAAACCTTTTATCTTCCATAGATCACAGTTTTACAACAATATAGGCCTCCTCCTTCTGCAGAGTAGTTAGTTACTGGGAGGAACAAAATTGTCACCACCACCAATACTCTTAGCTTAGCTTTTGTGTGGGAGAGAAAAATCCATTTAAGCTATTTTCATTAACAGAGAAAATGATAGGAAGATAAAAAAAAAATTCTGAAGGCAGTACTTTTCCTGATTGTTTTTGTCTCAGTTCTGTCAAACATTTTGAATACAAATATAAAAGAATTATGAAGAAAAATGATGAATTATTTCAAAATAAATAGCAAGAATATTTCTTTCTTTCTTTTTTAAAATGTAGAAAGACTACTTAAAATATTAATAATACTTTGATGTACCAGTAATTATCTACAATTTTATATATATTGTGCAATCAGCCATAGATTGGTCAAGAAATAATGAAAACAGAATCATCAATGATATCACAGATTACTCAAGAAAGAGTGAAAATATTATCAGTTATATAAATTAAAATAAAACAAGTCCAACTTTCATTCAAATTAAAATTTTTCAAAACATTTTTCTTAATGTTCTACATCCCTTAAATAAAGTACTACAAAAGGTATCTTTTGAAATACGAACCACTAAATCATTCTCACAGAATTTTGAATTTTGATAAGCTCTGAATTCATTTCTCCATGATGAATCAAGAAGCACAGCAGCAACCCACATAGGCTATTTGGAACTGAAGTAATTCAAATAACATGCAGAACAGCTCATCACTTTGTATAATCACTTGCATCTCACGTGTTTCAAACTATACTGGAGAAAGTAGTGATATAACTGTAGCTGTGAAGAGAGAAAATGAAGGGGATGACTTATCTAGTTCTTCCAAATATGCAGTCCCCATAACTTTCGCAGAATCCTTCCTAAAAAGATTTTTGGTCCTGTTTCATTTCCTCAAAATCTTGGGAATATTAAAACTCATTTAATAATAGGCAAAGAAAGCGTTAGGCTCCAATTCAACTCCTTGCAGAGAAGTCTTTTCACCAGCTAGTGAATCCATGTGTAAAGTTAGTTTTTTAGTTCCTTTTCCTCTGAAGAATCCCAGGGAGTTACCTCACATACGCTTCCACTATATTGTTAGATATAGTTCAAAGAATCTGTGAAACACTGTGGGTGATACCTGCAGCCTATGTTGGTTGCCAAAAGAATTTGAATTTTAATGTCAAGTTGCCCTTTTTTAAAGACAATTATATCACCCTTAGAAAGGGTGATTTTGTCCTTAAAACTGAGCTATTCTGTCACTCAAGTGGAAGGATTGTTTGCCACAAAAACCAAAGGGAGACAAAGTGCACCTTGAACAGTAAAGAGGACATTCAACCAGATTTTCTTAAGCTGCTACAATGATCTCCCATCTCTCCCAGAAGTATAGACGTGTTCTCCTGCTGATAAGTGTAGATCTGCACTTAAAAGAGGAAAAAATAAAGACAAAAAAAGGAGCGAGTTCAAAGATATGTCTACATGGAAAGAAAATCTTAGACTTCCTCTTTGTTTGTCAGCTCCACAACTGGTAACTCAGAGAATGACAACTGTACATTTTAGATCTGCAGGATATCCTTTCTGTGAAGGGTGATTATTACATTTTTGGAGGTGTTTCTGAGTTACTAGTCTTTCTCTGAAGTGAAAGATATAATCATTACACTTCATTGAAAATAATTTATTTGTTCTTTGAGAAATGATTTCTTCACAAAAGCTCAGATTTAAAGACTGAGTTAGAAAGGACATTATTTTCAGCCAGTCAGCTTTTATTTATACATAATTTGCTCCAAAATTAATGCCTCCTATTTATTTCCTTGGAAATTGCAACAGATACAAAAACACAATAACATTGTTTGATAGAGCAGACTCTCATCTATAAAACAAAACAAAACAAAACAAAAAAACACTGTTTTTCAACATAGTCACCACCATTAGTTATGCATTTTCTTCAGCAGTGAACAAGGGTCTGCACGCTGCACTTGCAAAAACCTGCACCAGTGGAGATGACCCCCTGGTTCACAGCTGCTAGGGTGGTATCATTGCTGAAACAATTTTAGTTACCATTTCAGTGTGCTAATATCTGCTGTTTGGTATCCACAAACATTCAGCATATATCAATGAGTGTCAAGGGCTACCGTTTTTTCTGCGTGGAGGAATTCAAGAGCACACCTTTGCTTCACCTGCACTTCTGTGTCAGATGCCATTTTGTCACGCTGCCCCTCTGCTGTCAGCTGTCACACAGCAGCAACATGTGATCAGGTACTGTTTGGAAGGTTCAGTCTCTACTGCCATACCACCAACATCCATATGTGATGTCGTGGTCCTACATTATAAAATAAGAGGCATTACTTTCAGAGCAGCCCTCATATTTGCAAACACTAGGAGGGAGTCCTAACCCTTATGCCCCTCGTGGAAGTGGGCTGAGATCTCTGGAAGGAGGAATAGATATGGACAAGGTTTTGAAGCTCAAACTTTTCCATTAGTTACAAGTGTCAAAAACATTGAATGCTTCTTCAGATCATGAATAGTAATCATTTTTTGAGAAATTTTCAAATACATTGGCCTTTTCTCCATGCCTTAGAGAAATTAGTTTCCATTTCAAATTTGCATATTAATGTTATTTGATTTCTGTGACTGTTATGAAAAGTGGTGTTTTTTTTTTTTAATTAAACACGATTTTTCAGACTTCCTGTGTTTTTGGTTTTTTTGTTTGTTTGTTTTTTGACAACTGACCTTGTAAAAGACAGTGTATAGCCATAATTTAACTTCTTGACACCCACTCAAGTGCACAGTAATTTTGTAAATAACATTACTAAGACGTGTTATGTGCATTGTTAAAAGTGGCGGAATTGTACCATTATATTAAGTTCTGCATGGTATTACTCTGTAGTTCTGAAGTATTACTGGTAGTGAATGCTCTATTAATGTATTAGCATGCTGAGTATCATGTTGTCCCTGGCTCAAAAAAGACTGTACTTGTGTGTTTCTAATTTAAAAATGGATGAAAGCTGTGAAATTCAGAGTAAGCTTTCAAGAATTTAATCCTTCAAAGGGGAATGGTAATGCTATGTATCATGGAGTGCATATACTATTTGCTTTGAGAATTTTACTGTTTATACATGAGATAGAATTGTGTTAACTTTACTGAATTTAGAATCTATTTTCCCCAGCACTCAATTCTAGTATTCACTTTGCCAGTATTAACTGGATTGTATCACATTTCTATCCTTATTTTATGTAGTCATTTACTGTTTTAAACATTTAACAACACTCAGTGCACTTAGAGAGAAAATTATGTTTTCAAGATCTGAAAATTTCATCATGCACCCACATTCATAAAACTGAAAATGCAGGCACCATTTCAATATATTTGTAATCTGAGCCTTCTCAGGTTAGGCTTGGCAATTTGTTCTGATGATATCTGCATACTGCAAACCACCATTTTGTTTCACAAGTTCCATTTGTAATTATTAATAAACTATATCAATATATTAAAGTTATGGTAGAGCTCTCTCTATTCAGCATTTAGAAAGCAGTAAAGAGTACTGAATATATTCATAGCAACTTCACAGCTGCTGAAATGTTTCTGAGATGTCCACTTGTAGCCCTGGTTGGATTGCTTTACCTGTCCAAAAGACAGGCAATAAAGTTAGTTCCAGAGGTACTTAGGGACTTCCTATCTGCACATAATGGTATGTGGTTTTTTCCAACAGTTACTCCAGTGCTTCTGAAATACCCAAGGAAGGTCCTGCCAGTCATCATTCACATTTGCTTTTATCCAAGTAAAGCAACAATTGAGCTCCAAGTAGAAGTCCTTTGAACCTACAGTCTGCAGAATGATTCTATTACAAAGAGAACACTTGAAACCTGAACATCTAGGAGGCAGTTGGACTATCAAAATCCCTTGCTTTATAAGAAAAGTGCAAGTTTAAGACCCCCTGATGAGATAGAATGTGAATAGAATATGTGATAGAATATGGAGCCTGATAACATTCATCCTAGAGTCCTGAATAATGGTGTAGTTGTCAAGTCACTCTCACGAAATCATAGAATCACAGAAAGGCCCAGGTTGGAAGGGACCTCAAGGATCATCAAGCTCCAACTGCCCTGCCACATGCAGGGCCACCAACATCCCCATTTAATAGTAGACTAGGTTGCCCAGGGCCCTATGCAGCCTGGCTTTGAACACCTCCAGGTATGGGGCATCCACAACCTCTCTGGGCAGCCTGTTCCAGCTCCTCACCACTCTCATAGTAAAAAACTTCCCCCTGACATCCAACCTAAATCTTCCCTCCCTCAACTTCAAACCATTTCCCCTTGTCCTGTTGTTATCTAGCCTTTCAAAGAGTTGATTCCTCTCCTCTTTGTAGGCTCCCTTTAGGTACTGAAAGGCTGCAATTAGGTCACCCTACAGCCTTCTCTTTTTCAGGATGAACAAGCCCAGCTCAGCCTGTCTTCGTAGGGGAGGTATTCCAGTCCCTGATCATCTTCATGGCTCTCCGCTGGACCGTCTCGAACAGCTCTCTGTCTTTCTTTTTCTGGGATCTCAGACCTGGACACAGTACTCCAGATGGGGCCTCACAAGAGCAGAGTAGAGGGGGACAATCACCTCCCTGCCCCTGCTGGCCACCCTTCTTCTGATGGAGCCCAGGATACCATTTGCTTTTTGAGCTGCAAGAGCACACTGCTGGCTCATGTTAAGCTTTTCGTCCATCAGGACCCCCAGGTCCTTCTCCACGGGGCTGCTCTCAAGAACCACTCCTTCCAGTCTGTATGAATGCCTGGGATTCCTCCAGCCCAAGTGCAAAACTCTGCACTTTGCTATGTTGAACCTCATCAGGTTCAACCAGGCCCACCTTTCTAGTCCGTTATGGTCCCTCTGAATGGCATCCCTTCCTTCCACCATGTTAACCGAAGCACTCAGCTTGGTGTCATCAGCAAACTTGCTGATGGTGCACTCGGTTCTGTCATCAGTGTCATTGATAAAGATGTTGAAGAGCACCGGTCCCAGGACAGACCCCTGGGGGATGCTGCTTGCTACCAGCCTGCACCTGGACATGGAACTATTAATCACCACCCTCTGTCTGCAGCCTTTCAACCAATTTCTATTCCATTGAATGGTTCACCCATCAAATCCACATCCCTCCAATTTGGAGATAAGGATGTGTTGGGGGACCATGTCAGAGGACCTCACAGATGAATTCCCAGGTGAAAAAGGGAAACAGCTCTCCCATTTTTAAGAAGGGTAGAAAGGAAAACCCACAGAACTAAAGACCAGTAAGTGTTACTTCTGTACTTGGGGAGATCATGGAAAAGATTCTTCTGGAGGCTATGTTAAAGCACATGCAAGATGAGGAGGTGATATAAGACAGCCAGCATGGCTTCACCAAGGGCAGGTCATGCCTGAGTATTCTGAGGCCTTCTACAATGAAGTAACAAATTATATCCTCTATCAGAAATTCTGCAAAGCTTTTCATAGGGTCCCATATTGCATTCTTATCTCTAAATTTGAGAGTTTTGGATTTGAGGAGTTGACTGTTCAGTGGATGAAGAATTGGTTAGATAATCACAAAGGGTTATGGCCAATGTCTCTGTATTACCTGCTTGCCAGATTAAATCACATCACCAAGTCTATTCCAAAACTAAGTTTGCATTTAATTTTCATACTAAAGAGAAATACAGCCTCAAGTGGCTAGTATAATAATGTTGCTATGAAATTGCCCACCATCTAAATTGATTTATTTATTAGTGAAGAAATGACACAATTGTGCATGCATAGTTATCTGAGAGTGTCTAGGCAACATCAAAGTATATAAATCCATGGGCCCTAATAGGATGCAACCATGTGTGCTGAGGGAGCAGCAGAGGTGATTGCTGAACCACTCTCTTTTATCTTTTAGAGGTCTTGGAGAATGGGAGAGGTGCCTGAAGACTGGAGGATAGCCAATGTCACTCTAGTCTTAAAAAAGGGCAGGAAGGAGAATCCAGGAAACTACGGGGCCAGCCAGCCTCATCTCCATCCTTGGAAAGGACATGGAACAATTTGTTCTGGATGGCATCTCCAGGCAATTGGAAGAGAAGAAGGTTATCAGGTGTAGTCATGAACCCAGGTAGCATGGGTTCACCAGGAGGAGGTCATGATTGATCAACATGGTAGCCTTCTATGATGTCATTACTGGCTGGGTGAATGGGGGGAGAGCAATGGATGTAGCCTACCTTGATATAGTCTACCTAGACTTCAGCATAGCCTTTGACATGGTCTCTCACAGTGTTCTCCTGTGGAAACTGGTTACCCGTGGCCTGGACAGGTATACTCTTCTTTGGGTAAGGAATTGGCTAGAGGGCTGTGCCCAGCAGGTAGTGGTTAATGGAGCAAAGTCCAGCTGGCGACCCATTACAAGTGGTGTCCCCCAGGGGTTGGTACTGGGGCTCATCTTGTTTAATATCTTTACTGATGACCTAGATGAAGGGATTGAGCGTACCTTCAGTAAGTTTGCAAATGACACAAGGTTGGGAGGTGGTGTCAATCTGCCTAAGGCTAGGGAGACCCTTCAGAGGGATCTAGATAAGTTGCATCACTGGTCTGAGGTGAATGGGATGAGATTCAACAAGGCCAAGTGTCGGGTCCAGCACTTTGGCCACAATAACCCCATGCAGCACTATAGGTTCGGGAATGAATGGCTGAATGACTTTGAAGAGGAAAGGGACCTGGGGGTGTTGGCTGATGCTTGACTGAACATGAGCCAACAGTGTGCCCAGGTGGCCAAGAGAGCCAGCGGCACCCTGGCCTGCATTAGAAATAGTGTGGCCAGCAGGAGCAGGGAGATAATCATCCCTCTGTACTCAGCACTGGTGAGGCCGCAGCTTGTGTACTGTGTTCAGTTTTGGGTACTCACTACAAGAAAGATATTGAGTCCCTGGAACGTGTCCAGAGAAAGGCAATGAAACTGGTGAGAGGTCTGGAACTCAAATCTTACGAGGAGTGGCTGAGGGAGCTGAGATTGTTTTGCCTGGAGAAGAGAAGGCTCAGGGGAGACCTCATTGCTGAAAGGAGGTTGTTATGAGGAGGGGTTTAGCCTCCTCTCCCAGGCAACAAACAGGACCCAAGGAAATGTCCACAAGTTTTACCCGAGGAGCTTAGTTTAGACGTAAGGAAAAACTTTTTCTCTCGGAGAGTGGTCAGACACTGGAATGGCCTGCCCAATGGAGGTGGTGGAGTCTCCATCCTTGGCAGTGTTCAAGAGGCATCTGGATGAAAAGCTACAAGATAGGGTTTAGAGGCTTGTGGTAGCAATGGTAATGGGAGGATGGTTTGACAAGATGATCTTGCAGGTCATTTCCAACCTTGAGATTCTATGATTCTATGATTTCAGCAAGGCATTTGATACTGTCTCCCACAGCACGAAGCTGAGGAAGTGTGAAATAGATGACTGGATGGTGAGGTGGGTTGAGAACTGGCTGACTGTCAAAGCTCAGAGGGTTGGGATTGGCAGCACAGAGTCCAGTTGGAGGCCTATGTTTAGTGATGTTCCTCAGAGATCGGTGCTGGGTTTGTTCTTGTTCAACATCTTCCTCAATGACCTTGATGAGGGAATAGTTTTCACCCTCATTAAGTTTGCTGATGATATGAAGCCAGGAGGAATGGCTGACACACCAGAAGGCTGTGCTGTTATTCAGCTAGATCTGGACAGGATGCAGAGGTGGGCAGAGAGGAACCAGATGAGGTTTAACAAAAATAAGTGTAGAATCTTGCACATAGGTAGGAATAACCATGTGCACCAGTAAAGGTTGGGGGGTGACCTGCTGGAAAAAAGTTCTTCAGAGAGGAACTTGGGGTTCCTGGTGTACAATAGGTTGGCCATGAACCAGTAGTGTGCCCTGGTGGCCAAGAAGGCCAACGCAATCCTGGGCTGCATTAAAAGGAGCATGGCCAGCAGGTCAAGGGAGCTGATTCTCCCCCTCTACTCTGCCCTGGTCAGGCCTCACCTGCAGTACTGTATCCAGTTCTGGGTTCCCCAGTGCAAGAAAGACAGGGATCTCATGGAGAGAGTCCAGCAGAGGTCCACAAAGAGGCCTGGAGCATCTCCCCTGTGAAGAAAGACTGAGTGACCTGGGTCTGTTCAGCCCTGAGAAAAGTAACTCCATTTCTAGCTTTCATCTTAACACTGCAGCAATCAAGTTACCGTTCATTTCCCTGGTACCTTTCACATAGTCTGCATTTGCATGCTCTTAAATTTCCAGAAACTTCAATCTGGGCAAGTATGATCTACTGCCTTTTCATAAAAGCAATATTAAAGGAGTGGCCTACATTGTAAGTCACAGAGGAATTTTTTTACAGATGTTAAGAACTTAAACTAGGTGAATAAAACCTTAATGAGAAGGTTCACATGGGCAGTTATTGCTTAATTTTGACAGTGAAAGAAACTAACCATTTATTTTAAGAGGCTTCACATCCAGAATGTAGTCATTAACAAAATATTCTCTTATTAAAAGATACATTAAATTAGGGTAAGAGGAAATAGTTTATAAAAATCCTGGAGATTTTGAACCTAGTGACTTTTTAGAAATAATTAATTAAAATTAATATTTTTTGTTAACTTCACATTTGTATTCTTTATATATATATATATAGGTAAGTACTACAAATCATCAACTGAAAAAACATATATTCTGTATGGTCTCTGTATTTTCAAGGGATATAGAAATCTTATTCATTCTAGGTCAGCACTAGGATATGAGACATACACATTCAAATTCCTGGCTACTATTCAAATTTTCCTTAATACATAGAATATGGAAATAAATATTTCTTATTCTCATGAAGAGCTGCAAAGTTTTACAGTGATGTTAAGAAAGCATTGTAACATCTTTGTAACATCAAATAACTAAAACAGACTCAGCTTCTTAAGAAAACTCAAATACACAGTGAAGCTCAAACCTTCTGACACCTACCCACTGTTCTTTAGGAAGTCTGAAAATTTAATTGCTGGAGAAAACAGGGATCATAAACTCCAAAAGTCTTCCCTTGGTTTAAGGAACTTAAATTTCCTCATGCAAATTATGCAGGCTAGATAGCTGTGGTTCAAAGAACTTGAAAGTTTTAACCACTTTTGACCGAATGTAATAAGTCAAGAAGATATATAGTTTAAACAGCTTAAAGCTTTATGGGAAACTACAGAGTTTTCAAGGACCTACAGGTGAAGAAATGTAACCATAGCTTCGTCTTCGGAAATATTCAGTGGCAACATTTTGTCACAGTTCCTTGATGCTTGCCTTCTCACTCCCACACTGTTTTGCAACACCTCCCAGTTGCGCCAAGGCAACTGCTTTTCATTTCACCCTGAGTCAGGCAAGACCTGATACATTATAAACAGAGCTTTTCCTATCCCACCCCTGTTCCTATCAATTGTTTATTACACCAATTACTTATTTCATTCCTTAAATATTGGTGCTGGCATGACTGAGAAGTGGCACTCCTTTACAGTAAGAGAATGAAGAGCCAAGGAATGATGGGAGGTGGAAACCCGTTGCATTACAACTGTCATAAGCACTACTTATATATTCGGAGGCCAAGACCAAAGATTTACTTTTTTAAAACCAAGACCAATCTAGCTGAAGGCAAAACTAACTGCCTTTCAAACCACAAACTAATACATAAAGGCTTCTGAAAGTTGTCACTCCGATTTCCTCAGATCTTGAAAAAATACTTTTTTTTTTTTTTTTTTTTTTTTCCCAGTTCTTAATTATTTTTAATTATTTTTAATGGTGGTGAAATCTAGTCATGAGACATACCTAAGACTAGTCTGCAAACGTTTCTTCTCCACCAGGCACTTGTAAGTGTGAATGAGTTGCTGAGGAGCAAATCAAAGGAAGGTTGTGTCCCTGCTCTTCAATAGCTTCTCCAGGGCTGTGTAAAATCTTACTACCATGGTGTGAGTATTCTGTTTATTCTACTGTCTTTATTTTATAAGGACCCCTACCTTGTCTTAATTAGTGAGGAAGAGTTCTAACTAAATGATACTCATTTGATACACTTGGGCAAAACATACAGTGAAGAACAAGTTATTTTGCTATTAGTCGAACACATTTTAGCATAATTGCCTTCTCAAAGCTACAGATTTCTTTCATGTTAACTACTCTTGTCAAGCACCATTGTTTTCAATTCAAACTGGAGAAGCTGATCAGGAACCTGCTTTAAGAAAATAAATAAATAAAATGAAAATGCATAATGACAACAAAGAAAGGAGGACTACATGGAGAATGGTAAAAGCAGTAATACAAGAAGGATTTGGAAGTCATAGAGTTAGCTCTAATGTTAAGAAAATTTCCAGGCAGCCATTGCTATAACTAACTTCATAGAAGAATAGTCAGGATATAGCTGAAAATAAAATATTTTTGTGTTTAGTAGTTTAGATATACCTTCAGCTACGTATATATCTGACCATCTAGGTTTTGGTTCATTGATTTCAGTCTTTCAAGAAAACAGCAAATACATTACTAAAGAAATAAAAGTCTCTTTTATTAATAAACATTAAACATGTGCTATGCTCAGGCAACAGATTGTTTTTAAAATAAGAGTCATTTTCAAGCCCAAAGCATAGAACAGCTTTTGGTTGCTGTTCTGTTTTTAATAAAGATTTCAAGTAAAAATTGTGCAAGAAACCAATCTTGCATTATCTTTGGAATCATTCTTCCTAAACTTTCATACCTGTGATCCCAGACAATATCATAGAATCATAGAACGCTTAGAGTTGGAAGAGACCTCTGAAGGCCATCTAGTCCAAATCCCCTGCATTGAACAGGGACACTACAGATAGATCAGGTTGCCCAGGGCCTTTCAAGGACCTTGCCTTGAAAGTCTCCAGGGATGAGGTATCAACCACATCACTAGGGAACATGTTCCAGAGCCTCATCAACCTCACTGTAAAATATTTTTTTCTTATATTTAAGGTAAATACACCCTATTTGAGCTTGAATATTAAGTAATTACTGATGTTGAGACCAGTTCTGGCTTTCTAGAACGATTCTCTTATCTTTACTAACATTTCTGGCACACTTACCTGAAAATGTATAGGAATTGGATCACTTGTAGGAACTAATTTTCCTTTAATAGATAGTATGTTGAATTCTAAATGTTGTCACAACAAGAAGCTTCTTTCCATATTCTATTATTATAAAACAAGTTATTAGAAAGAGAAATGTTATCACTTATTATATAAGTAAAATGCAAACTGGTTGTCAGGGCAGTTAAAATATAAATAGAACAGGAAATGAATTTTTAAAAATCAGTGAAAGGAAAATAGGAATTTTAGGAACTTAAAATTTATTTCTGATATTAAACATGCATGATAACAATGTCACGTAACACATTTCCTATAACAGCACATCTGATTCTTTGTCATAGTGTACTAAGAATTATGTTCTTAGTGTAGGATTTCAGGGTGAGACATTCAATTGTTGATGTTTTTGAAATCTGAGGAAGGAGATGAATAATAAATTAAGTGCTGACTTTCAAAAAATGTTTAAATTAATTGATTTTCTGAAACCCTAAATAAAAGAATTTTTAGCAGAAATGTAAGATAGATAGAAATTAGGACACAACTTTAAGATAGCTTGCATATGTTACCTTTATCTCTAATTTACACTTAATTGCATGCATACGTCCTCTATGTAACTTTGCCTAAATTTACTTCCCTATTCTGTAGCTAGTAAGATGTAGAGTGTAAAAAATGATAATGCATTAAACACTGAAGAACAGACCTGATAATTTAGGCCTATGCGCAGAGGGCATTTTCTTCTACTTGCACTTCAAACATACAGTAAGAAAGCTAAAGACCATTTCTACAGATCATGGGTCCACACACAGAAGGCAGATCAAATTCAGGCTGGGGATAAAACTTCCATCTCACAGAGCCAAGTAATAAGTTCACAGCACATTTCCCATCCCCAGCTGTAAAAGATTTAACACACAAACAAATAAAAACAACAACAACAAAACAGTACTCTACCATTCAGTTGCTCTTGACTAGTCAAGAATAAAACCTTGATGCTTGTTCAGCTCCAGGTACAGCCACCAACCAGGAGAGTATGTCACTGCCACCAGAGCTGGGCCATTCTCAAGCAGTTGACAGGCTGAGAATTGCTTATCGAAGTTTATGAATGAATGAATCATGAAGCTAATTAATATAGAATTTGCATGAAATAAAGCAGCAAATGACAGTCATCAGTTGAGGCAGATGAGTAAGAGTAACTGCAGGAAGTAGTCATCATAAAGTGGGATCAAGGAAATTCTGTAAGTATATTAATGTTTCAGGAAAACAATTGAAACTCATTTCCAGCCCCAAGGAGCTCAAATTCTCATAGCAAATGTAGTTCAGCATCACATGCATTTCAGAAAAGAGATCAGTAGTGAAACAATACAGATTCTTTTTCAGTTGAGAAAATTATTCAATTGAATTTGTTGGATGAAACTACGAAATCACTCCCTAGAAACTGTTTACAAGAGTTTACAAGAAAATAGAAGGACTGGATTTCTTTTGGCTAGCATGTATGGTTTTTCAAAGAAATTACTGTTAGAGTCGAGATGGAAGAATAAGTGAATGGCCACTATATTATATTGTTTATATAAATGTTTCCGCAGCCTGTGTGGTAGAAGTGTGTGGGTAGATAACTTGTTCCATAGATAACTCATAAGAAAATAAACTTGTGGCAGTATGTAAGAAATCTCAGGAATCAAAACTCCTTAGTCAGGAAAAGAAATATGCTTTAGTGCTTGGTCTGGATTTATAGCTGTAAAATTCACTCCGTTATCTTTAGACGTATTTAATGTCTTATATGGATAAAAGAAATAAAGATTTGTGAAGGTGATTCCAATTTACTTAGTAAAATTATGCTTTCAGTATATATATATATCCTAAGTTATAAGTTTAGGTATATATTTATGTTGCCCAAGGAAGTGTTTAAGGAAAGGGTAGATGGACCAATTGGACAAGATGATCTCAGAGGTCTTTTCCAGCTTTAATGATTCGGTGATTCTATATCATAGTCATAATATTTTTCTTTGCAGTGTAGTAACAGAATGTGTCGTGTACTTAAAATACACACATACATTACTAAATTACATATTTACCTGCAAACAGCATTATTACACATCTTCACTGCTTTAAAGCATGTCTTCATTTTCAGTCTAATCCACTTCAGGGAAAAAAAAAAAAAAAAAAATTGAACATCTCAGCATTTGAGATTATTATTAAAGAAATAAACCAGTTAGAGTTCTCAGAACTTACAGGTGTTTTACTTGAGTAGCTACACCCTAGCTTCTAAAAAGCTTTCATAACATTTCCATCCCATCATTTTGTGAGAGAAGTCTAGTAATAATAATCACACTTCATAATAGAATTTAGTGGCTGCCTAACTGTGCTTTGACTTCTTAGGATTAGCAGTTATTGCTGTAATTGTTATTTCTTTTGATTGCAAGTGGCACAGCACTTAACCAGTCAATTGGTTCCTATTTCACATGCTGTACCTTTTTTTGAGACTGATTTACAGATAATGAAGTAATCTATATTTAGATATTTTTCTGAAGATGGTTCTTTTGGTAATTTTTGTTGGAATTTAAATATGCAATTTCCAGGTACTAAATGTATAATGCTGCTAATATGCATGAAGTTATGGGATTGCTTTTAAGCTGAGATTTGAAGTACAAGTATTTTTAAACTGTATTAGAGTACAGAAAATAGACTTACATCTCTGTGTTTTATTTAGTTGAAAAATTCAGTCTTTCAACACTTACATTGTTAGAAAGAGTAGATCATCTGTAAGATTCTAAAAATAGAATATTTCAACAGTGAATAGATGCTGAATTCATATTTACCCATGGCAAACAAACCAAATAATTTCATTTCTCGTCTTTTGCAGCAGCTACATTTGACTTTCACTGAAGTATGAACGAGAAGGTAAAGACTGCCATTACTAATGTTTCCAGCTTTAGTCTGAGGTTGTCTTTTCTATAAAACAAGTTCAAGCACTACCCTGCTTCACTTTTATAACAAATAGCACCATCTCTCAGCCTCTCAACAGTTAGAAACAAACTCTCATTCAACTCCTATGAAGATAATATTTTACTAGTAAGATTGAATAGAAAATATAAATTATTAAATTTGATTTCAATTTATGCATTTATCCAATTTATAATAAGATGTATTATTTTAATTCTATTTAATTCTACTATTAATTTGGACCACTTAGCATGGCATTGCCTAATCAAATTTTGAAAGCTTCCAAGGAAGGAAGTTTCATAGCACCTCCAGTTCTGCAGAGCTCACAGTTAATTTTCTTTCCAGACACTTGACCCTCTGAAGCTGCAGTCTGCACCTTTTGATCCTTCTTTATTGTCTTTTGCACTAAACAGAAAGGTTTGAATCCATGCCTTAGCAATTGCCCTCAGATAACCAGTTTGTGTTAGACTGCAGTTTAGCCTCCTCCTTGCTAAACTAAGCAAGCCCAGCTTACTTGGTGTCACACCTAAGATGATGCCAGCTGGATTGTGAACACCCTGGTAATCTTTCCTCTGGGGATCTACATTTTTTGTTTTACTTGAAAAGGAGGACCCCGAACTGGACACAATCTGCAGGTGTAGGCTCACCAGTGCCCAGTAGAGGGAGATAAAAACTTCTCTTGATTTGGTGGACGCAATCTTGACATAGCATATGTGGTTTCCAATTTTATCTACCAAACTCAGAAATTTAGAATGTGAATATCTACATCTGAGCTCATGCCATTTATTTTTCAATAATCAGTAAGGGGAAAAAATGAGCTTAATATTTCATCCTTTTTCCCTGTTATGTTTTTCCTCATAGGGAAGAATGCCTATATCTAATCTTTGACAGTAAATAGACTCTAGGATTATATCTAGTCTTCTGCAAGATATCCTGAGGTTTCTAAGTCATCTTCACAGGCTGGCACAGGGAGATTTGATGGGATACTACTACATTTAGGTACCTGTTTCCATGCTAGATCCAACCTTAATGTAAAAAGTTGAAAGAGAATTATCTCATCCCAGACGTCAGTACATTTTAGAAGCAATGTTAAAATAATGATCCTGGAAGAGATTCTCTCAAAGTGATGATGGAGTTACTGAAGATACACAAGCCATGTGTGTAGTCTTTTCTCAAAGACAGGGAAGCTGAAGTTCCAGTTGGATTTCATTTGGGGTAAATATGTTCTATATGTACAAAATCTCTACAATATTTGCACCAACCATCCCTTTCCTATTAGATAACACTGAAATAAATAGGGCCTGTTATACTCCATTTACATTTCAGTTCTGGGTTAGCTGCTTTTGATTTACTTTATCACGCTTCCAACAATATGAAAAATAGACAGCAACAAAAGCTTTTTGTTATCTGGAATAAATGTCAAAGGATTCCTGTATTAATAAAAAGAAACCTCATACCCTCTGCCTTTTGATTACGTATCCAAGAATAAAAAGTTATGACTTTGAATTTCTTACATATCAAATAATCGTATCCAAAATCTTTTGATTACTTCTTACTTGATGAGTACTTCTTACATTTGTGGAAATCCATGAAATTACAAAGAGAACAAAACATAGGGCTAGAGAATTCCTTTTTCTGAGTTGTTTTTGTATATTTTAAGACATGATGCTTTCTAAGGCTATTATATCTCCTAAGATATAAGCCCTGAGATAAACAATTTCACAGTAACCTATAATGGATCAGTTATAGGAAAGCTCTTCTGCTATGGCTACAAAAACAGCTCACCCCTGTGTAATGATTACAGGAAGGATATTTTTTAATACTAGGGGATTGCCTAATGGGCATCTTTATTTTTTGTTGATTTTGAATGGGATGATAGTGAATGGAATAGGATGACCTTTTCAAAAGGCAAGTATAAAGCCTATGGACATTTAGGTTCCATTTCAGTGCTCAAGGCAGAATCAAATGGGAAGTAAATGGTCTTCTTATGGACTCAAGGTAAATTCTACTGTGATTAAATAGACCATAGCACCTCAGAGAGAGTCACTGGTTAACAGTAGTGAGGATGAAAAAAACTGTTCAAGTGATAATGTCTTCTTTAAAGTATTCTTTTACTTCAGAGATTGTAAAATTAAGCCTGAAGAATTTAGGACTTTGATTATAGCCTCCACAGTGAAGAACTTGCAGAAATGCAAATTGCTTTCAGGTACACTGGTATTTAAGTGCTATCACTTAATTTCACAGAATGCATATGTTTGTCCTAAATCTTTCCAAGCCTCTCAGCTGGCCTGTGTTTTTACATGCTGTTGCTTTCTCTGTCACCTATTAATCCACTTGAGGCTACTTTCTGTTCTGTCTCCCACAGAGCTTGAATATCATACTCCCGAGTATTTGACTAAAAGCTCTAACTCCTTGTATTCTAATGGAAATTTTGAATTAATGAGTAAAATAAATCATTTTAAGAATAAAAAAAGAGAAATAAAATAACCTCCAAAATGAAGAAATTTTTTCTCCTTTGCTGATGTATTCATTTTTCAAAATATTTTTTAAATTTATGCCTTTCTGTTACAAAATAACTAAAATATTATATTGCCACTATATATATAACAGGTTCAGAACACAGTCAGAGTTTATCATGTACTTTTTCTAGATATATTTGACCAAGTGGGGAATGAAATATAGGATTATTTTGTGGATAATCCAATTGTTTCTTCTAAATGATATGTCCAGTTTATTTTAAAAATATATACATTTAATAATTAGTTTAAAAATGATTATGCGAACCGAACGGGAAGATTTTTATAAGTGGCCCTTTTTGACATTTATATAATGAGGTTTTCGCTTAGGCTGGGGCCAAAAAAAAAAAAATCTCTGTATTATCTACACATTAGAAGATCAGTATTTTTTCATCTTTTATTTTTCCATCCTTTATTTAAAGTAAAGTTATGTATCTGGGTTTTTTTACACACTAAGTTAGCAGAGTTCTGTGGTCTATATCTGATTTTTTATTAACTCATGATCTTCCAGCCTTTCCTGTCCTTTCCCAAGACAACAGACACAGATTCTACCTGTTTCTACTTATTAGTGGTGTGGAATTCAAGTCCTTTTACCTTCAAGATCTCAGTGAAGCTCAGGTCATGTTCATTTCTGTCAACACACATCCTCCTCACCTCCAATTGCATCTTTTTTCTTTTGCAAATCTGGGGTTCCCCAAGGGTACATATCCTGCAGATGAAGAGCCCCTCTGCCTCAGCAAGAGTCAGTGGGGACCACACAGCCCTGACCTACAGAAGTTGGTGTTGTTCTAGGCTCTGCCATCTCAGGGGAGTTGCTACAGTGCCAATGATGACAACTGTGTCTTCTGGTGCTTCTGCACAAGCTAATGCCTCTTCTAACTGTGCTCTCAGCTTAGTACCTCCATGCACTGATGGAAATGATATTTGACTCTTACTAATCAGTTGAAATAAAAGTTCAAGGCATGCTTTGATCAGGAACAGCTGATGAGGTTTAAATGTGCATTGTCTATCTCACTAAGCATCCCTTTCAAGAGTACAAGGGGCTGCAAGTTTCCACTCAGCCTGGGAAAGATTGAATGTTTTCATCTCTAATAGTTGGCAGAAAAAGGCATCACTGTTTTCTCCTGGCATACTTGAGGATGTAATCTCCACTTGCAAACATTTTCTTTCACTATCCAATTTTAGCCAAAAATGACATGTAACTACAACTTCAGGGACACAAATTTCAAGAGAATATAAGTGAGCCACTAAAACTCTGTGTAAGACACTGCAACCTGAGAGCTAAGGTGTCTGTTTCAATTGAGATACTGAGGTGCCTCTTTTCCCTCCAAATATCAAACTAGATCTTTCAGAAGTGACAAGCACGATATATTTGGTTCTACAGATCATAATATTGAATACTGTAAATTACTGCACTAGATAGACATGTGAAAACATGCACTGTAAGAATTTTTCGATTATGTGTAGTTGACATCAGCCAACTATAGCTGGCCTATGACTCTTTAGAGAGCTTTATTTTTCAGGGACTAACAACACAGACATTTGAGGTGGTGTTTTTATTTAAAAGAGAATTATTATTGACTTTATTAAGTTTAGATATGAAAAAGAAACATTGCTGAAAGAATATGAAGGATTTATTTTGTAGATTGTTTTGAATAGAACAGAACAGAATAGAGTAGAATAGAATGGAACAAAAGGGAACTGTTTCTTACTAAGGACCTAAGCATCTATTCAACATTTTAAATGTGTGCCATTTCCTATCAAAGCCTTAGTGTATGAAATATCTCCATTTTAGTGAATGTCTGAAACATTTCAGTTTCAGTAAATGTAAACTAATTAAACATATAACTACTGTGGTTCAGAGAGCCAGACCTAAAGAGATGCAAACTTCTACGTAGCATTAAGGTAACAAAAAAAGGTAGCAGCAATATTAAAAGATACATTTTATTTGGTCAGAGATATTTGCTATGTAAGGAAAAAAATAATTGCCTTGCTCAGTTCAGAAGTTGATTGAATTTGTCACTTAATTATGCAGACTATCTATTTATCAGTAGAATAAAAATAGGAAGGTAAACGAAACTCAAGATTTTAATCATGAAAACTTAGGCAGATAAACAATTCTTGTTAGCAGACCAACTTTAACTGTCACATTGAGTTATTTAATATTTTGGTTCACAGATTTTATAATAAAGCTTGCCATTTTCCCTGTGTATAATCCACTACATAAAAACTACATAAAAACGAATGCCAAAAATGCTCCTTTACTTCATAACTGGCAAATATACAGAGATTATATGTTTCTACCAATAATAAACATACCTGTATTTAAAATGAGTAGGGTTAGGATGGGAACTATTTAATCTACTATTTAGAATCTGATGGAGCTTGTATACCGTTTATATACTACAATTTTTTATTGATTAGCAGAAAAATTAAAAAATATATATTTGATGAATATCTTGTTATTCGTTTTATCATTATAAAATATGGGCACAAATGTATCAGAACAGATGCAGAACTATATTGGTTTGATAATATCTCCTGCAGGAAGCTTTCCTGAATCCAAGACAGGTAGGGGAGACAGAATTATGGAATTACATCAGTGTGGGAAATTGCCTGATATTTAAAATATTTACTTGAGATGGTAGAGTTGATTCTAACTTTACTTAGCAAATATAGACTATGATTCTATGGACAGACACAATCTCTTTTCTTCTAGCCTGCCCACTGCAGAAATAAATTAGAAAATCTAATCCCTGGTCAGATAGAAAGGGACTGCATATTGCGTGTCTCTTTTAATCCAGCCACTGCATTTAAAGTATTATGGATTAGATCTTTTATTTCCTTTTCTTTCCTTTTCTTTCTTTCTTTCTTTTTTTTTTTTTCTCTCCTCTCCTCTCCTCTCCTCTCCTCTCCTCTCCTCTCCTCTCCTCTCCTCTCCTCTCCTCTCCTCTCCTCTCCTCTCCTCTCCTCTCCTCTCCTCTCCTCTCCTCTCCTCTCCTCTCCTCTCCTCTCCTCTCCTCTCCTCTCCTCTCCTCTCCTCTCCTCTCCTCTCCTCTCCTCTCCTCTCCTCTCCTCTTCTCTTCTCGTGTGTGTGTATTTTTATTATTATTATTATTTCATAAAAGAAAGAAGCAAAAAGGTCATAATCTCATCCCAGTAAATCCTTTAATACAGGTCAGTATTTCACAGCTTTTATATTTGTGTAAGGTAATGAAATAAATGTAACTCTGGAAAGTCTGAGTTTAATGTAAATGGAAACTGGCACTGCCCAAAGTTTGACCTTCCTGTTTTACAACAATTTTTTTTTTTTTTTAATTAATTGACTTTTATTATACTAATAGACTAACTCACTGCTAATTATTTACTGTGGAGGTACTGTTTTGTCAAATTATATGACTGCAGAGGACCCAGCAGCAATGCATGGAAATTTTCCTTGCCCTTCCTCTTGATGATGCAGGAGGACCTCTCTGGCTGAATGCATCTGAGAGCATAGCCTGAAATGGATAAATAGCAGAAGTAAAGCATAATGGCACTCTCTGAAGAGCATGGGAAAAACACAATATCTCCAAAGAGAACCTGATAAGGAGTCAGGTGGGTAGTGCTGAGATGACTGAAGCTAGGGCAGAGCAAAACAGTGTGGAGAAAGAAATTTAAAAAAATGCAACAAATTTAAAGAGAGAATCCATCTGGGATGGTGGCTAGAATAAAAATCTCATGAAATCTATGAAAAGTAAAGATACTGAGTCCCAGAATGTGTACATAAGGATACGGTTTTTTTGAAGTCCATTAGCATTTTTCATATGTTTTGTTTTCAGATTCCTTAAAGTCTGCCTGAAGCACCACTTATCAAAATCTTTATGCTGGAATTTAGGAGTTTTACTTCACTTTCTTAATTGGTCTCTTTCTTGTGACTTTCATACTACACAGCATTTGAAACTTTTTCTATTTCTTCATGGTTTGTGGAAATATTTTTTATTTGACAAGTGAACACTATTAGTGATAGCACTGTTTTCTTAATCCTACATTATTGTTCTGTTCCTATTTCAAAATCTAAGCCAGGTATGTTCAAACTGCAATCTATGGGCCACATGTGGTCTGGCCCTGCATATCCTGTGTCCATCCCTACTCCACACCATCTTGATGGCAGGTCTTCCCAGCTGAGTTGCATGGCCTGCCTCCGGGCACATACCCATTGCTCACAATAACTAAACAATGGTGTGCAAGGGGCAATTTCTGGACTGAAATCAGGGCACAAGGAGGACACAGTGCAATGCTAAGTTAACTTGTAGCAAATAATTGCATACATTGCCTTAACACAGTAAACAGGAAAAACATGCAGTTGTGTTTTCTGTTTTGATAAAGGAATTTAAGAACTAGTCTGAAAGTTGCCAAACATACCAAAACTTTTATTTTTTATACATATAAATATATCCTTGTTTCCATTTCCAGTAGAAATAAATAACCTGTGAATTTTCAAACAGAATGTAGGGCATCATAATTAGATATTCAATTCAAAATTTCATCATGTCTTCTCTTTACTGGACATTGATAAGACCTGTCTTATCAGTGTGAAAATAACCTTCACTTCACTATCATACCTTGTTCAGGTCATTGCTTTTTAGCAGTACATTTGTGAACAGCTGTTTTCAAGGATGAAGCACTGGAAGAGTAAAATTTCATCAAAAATCTCTGATGAACACCTTGAGAATTCACTAAAAATTGTAGCAATGAACCAATCTGATGCATTAGTTTCACAAAAATAAAGTCAACTATCCCACTAATTTTATGTCTTTATTACTTTTTTTAATATATGTTTTAATAAAAACATTTTTTTTAAGTTTACTTATGCCTGTATACATTATAAGTTATGTACATACATTAACTATTTTATTTATTTGATATGTGGCCCCAAACATTTCTTCTATGCTCAGTGTGGCCTAGGCAAGCCAAACTTTTGGATAACCATGATGTGAGGCATAAGTAATTTCCAAATCTTCTTCCAACAAACTTCAGAAAACCCCACAGATAGAAGTAACAATATACTGGTATGTATGCTATATTATTTTTTTGCAACAGTTAACTATTTTTTCATATTTATGGAAGAATAAATGCTACAGAGAAAACATTACAGGCTGAACAGTTTGGAAACTTTTGTACAAAGCAAAGCTGCAGGAGGTGGGAAATACAGACAATTGCTCCGGGGAGGCTGGATTCCAGGATCGTGCTGTGAGGGAAAAAGGGAAATACTTAAGACAGAGGGAAATGTACATTCTTATAATCTTTTTGTTAGATTTGGTTGTTTTAATGTAAGACAGTTTTCAGCTTGTAACAAGTGGCAGGCTTAGGATACTTTAATGTTTAGAAGAAGTGGAAGGTGAAATTAACAAGAAAATAGTGACATCGTTAAAGATTGGAAAATAAAAATATTGGTGAAATTGCACATATTTAATATGAATATATGAATATTTTTCAATGAATATTTTTTAAAAACTCCTGAAAACTGCTGATTCCGTAAATGTCTGGGTGCTGGTAAGTCAGATGTTTGATATGAGGGCACATTTAGTAGTGGTACAGCCCCTGTTTCATCCATTTATGCTCTTAACTGGATGTCCAGCACAAACTCAGATCTCTCACAGATCACGCTTCCACCACATCCTTTCAAAGAATTATCTAATTATCCAACACATTATATAAATGTGTACATTAAATACTTGCATGTAGGTTGAACAAATGGCTTTCTTTTTGTTACTTTTTCCTCAAATTGACAGGAGTTTGTAAGATTTTATCCTGTTTTGTAAAAGAGGTTGGGTTGTCTGTTTTTGGTGGGTTTTTTTGTTTGTTTGGTTGGTTGGTTGGTTGTTTTTTTTTTTGAAACATTACTCATCAGTGTTCTTGAAAACCTATGGCGTTCTTTACTTTTCAAATTAAAAATCAAAGAACATTTTGTTCTTCCTTGAATTTTCTCTTAGGCTGCTTGAGAGTGAACCAGGTGTTTAAGAGAGGATTGGTAGAAAAATGTTCTGAATCTCCAGTCAGAATACTCCTGTAAACTTTCTTGAAGAACTTATCAGATGTAGCTGTATTACATAAAACAACTAAACCAACAAAAGTTTCCATTACATTTCTAACAGTAATCACGTTTGACTTATGTTGTTCCAGTAAAGCTCTTGATTGCTTGAATATATATTACATATATACTATATGACATTTATAAGGCAGTGTAGCTGTTTTTTAAATTGGTTTTATCTTTGTTGATTTACAGCAGCAAAAGATTTATCACTGATTTTCTTTCTAAAATTTGAGAGTTCTATTGAATTAACTGTAAATTCACAATTGTTGTGATTTGTGTGAAACTATCAGTATACTTAATGCCAACCAAAAAGAAAAGTAATCCCAGATTTTCTCTGTTTATGGAATGTTAGCTAGTTGATTTT
Source organism: Phasianus colchicus (assembly GCF_987193195.1). Taxonomy (NCBI): domain Eukaryota; kingdom Metazoa; phylum Chordata; class Aves; order Galliformes; family Phasianidae; genus Phasianus; species Phasianus colchicus. Next base: position 127,992,891 of record NC_143436.1, read on the forward strand.
CTTTTACATACACTGAAAAAAAAGTTTCTTTTCATAGGTAAAGCAGGATGAATCAGACTGCATATGACTACTCTCCTTTGTGACAAATGGGCTTGTGAAGTATTACTACAGAGCATAATGGTAATTTGTCTACTCAGTGGCTGTAACAAGTGTATTATATTTTTGTTTAACAGTTATAATTCATCACTTTGATACACAAATTATACTTGCACATACATTCAATACACAAAAATACATGCAGATACTTTATATCTCAATGGGAGATAAACTGGATATCAACAATAAAGTTACATTTGTTTTCCAAAAGCAATATCAGAAATTCATTTTTGTTTCTCCACATAAATAGCAGCTAGACTGTAACCATGGGACTGTTTTTAAAAACAGTCAGAAATTATACTGGAGAATGAACCATGCTCCGTGATTGCCCCATGCTCAATTGAGTGCTTGTATAACTATGTAGAACTGTCATTTATTTTTAATTCTATTTGAGAAAGAAGTTGTGACTACTTTATCTAAATTGCTTGAGTATATATTTACTTAGATATCTTAATATCCAAGAAAATTCAAATGATTATATTACACCTCATGTAACTGCATAGAAACTATTGCTTGCTCATGTAAAAAATCTGTAACTTCAGTAGAGCTTTTATAATACAACAGTTTAACTAGAGAGCAAAAAAAATGTATCCATAGTGTGTGTGAAATGTGACAGCAAGTGTCAATAGCAATATTCTTTGAATTGGTAATTAGAGGTTGCAGAATTCTGAAGAGGATTTCTTCGAGATAAGAATTAAGAGTTAGGCGAAGTATTTCTTTAGATAAAGTTCATGCATTTAATTTTAAAAGCAGAAATTTAGATTTTCCTCATTCATATACCAATAGCAAACTGTATAAAAATGATCTATTAAATAATAAATGAACAAAATCCCAAATTCCTTTTTTTTTCTTTTTTATATTTTCACACATAAATGTAAAATTATTATTTCTCCATAGATTACTTTTTACATTAATAAAATTCAGCTCTATTTATAAAGAAATGGAGGCTTTTTAAGATGGGTAAGTATTTTAGCCTGAAGATCTGTTCCTAATATGCTGATCCATCCTAATATTGACTAGTTCATACAAAGCAAAAGGGACTTTATTACCTTATTATTAGCCACGTTTTAAAGTTATATAAATATAAAAATAATACATAAAACAGTATGATTGTGAGAATAAATATGAATTTAGCTTCATAGCAAGAATGTCATTGTTCAATTTTGTAAGAATTATTTTCTAGACCTTCCAGTACTGAATTAAAGATGTTATAAGAGCATAATGCAAAATGTTTGTCTAATATAAATGTATTCTTCTGATTCATTATACTGTCATGCTTTACGAAAATGCAAATATTATTTTTTCATGACTTTTTAACTTTATACCAAATCAGGGAACTGAATTAAAAACAACAACAAGAGACACAATACAAAACAAAAGATTTTATTTTGGGAAAAAAAAAAAAAAAAAAAAAAAAGGAATAAAAATTCAAAACAAAAAGTACTGGAAATAAATGTGTACAGTGAAATAGATGTTATCTGTTGATCAGCAAAACTTTTTGCCAGATTTAATGCAATGCAATGCAATGCAGAATGCAATCAATATTCGAAATTTCTTACTCATCAACTATATATCATTAACTAAAACATGACTAGAAAAAATATATGATATCTTATCTTGAATCCATGATCAACCATGGATTTGGGGACAACAGTTTAGAAATCTCTAATTTATATTTAAGCACTTCTAGGAATTAAACAGAGGAATAGATTTTTATGCTGTAAATGAGGTTCACTTACGATAACAAAACAGATTTTATATGTCATTTGCTATATTTTTAATTTATTTTTGAAGAGAATTGGAATAAGGTTTTAGGAAACAAAGATATTTTTCTTGTTTCTTGCCTAGGTGTCTGAGTTCTCTAGCTCCTTAATTAACAATATTCACAAATATATTTTTCTCTCAAACCCATGCGCAGAATTATATTGCAAAGTAGCCCCAGCAGGCAAGGTCTTATAAGCAGTAGTGCTGCAGCTTCTTAAGGGTGTCACAATATATAATTAAAAATGAAAAATATAAATCAGGATGTGGAGACCAGTTTTTAAAGTTGTATCTTACAGTATTTCATGGGAAAAAATAATTTTCTTGTCTCTGCAAAGTGAGAGAGTGCATAATGTTGTTATCAATATAGTAAGATAACATCACTGATACTTGAATTTATGATCAGACAGAAAACAATGAGTAGACATGGGTGCACAGAAGGAACGTGCTTGGGTTTGTTTGTTTTTTTTCCTTTTTGTATAAGGAATAGTATAGTCTTTAGATGCACAATAGCATTATTCCTAAGACACAAAAAAAAGCCATCTATGAGATATATAGGTCAATCCACATGAATACATGCAATTCACTATACCATGGGTGACTTTTGCATGGGTCTGTTGCCAATTATTCTTTGTGTATGTAATGTCGCCTCTGGAAGCACTTAAGGGTTGTTTTACTTGTGCATATTGCCTAGAACTTTAATTATAAAAAGATCAAGTGCAGATTATTAAAAAAATTTACATGAAGATCCAGAAATTAAATGGCTTCTACAAATTTTCTTTTTAGTAAAAAAAAAAAGGAAAAAAAAAAGTCATATACCTCAGGATTGAGGTCTATGAATCTCCTCAGTCACGTATTGAAGATTTGAAAGGTCATGGAATCATATGCCTGAAAAGTTACATTTCTAAACATAGGAAAGTTGTCTGGCACAGAACAGTACTTTTGTTACCTAAAGCAACACAGTATGATGTTTAGCATAAACTGTCACTGAAAGGCAGAGAAAAGCTACCTAGCAGAATCACAAAAAGCCAAAAGACTTTTCTGTAAACATTCTGAGTCTTGAATCAGCTAATAAAATATGAGTGGGAATCTGATAAATATGATTATCCAAAACTCTGTTATTCCTACATTTTATATTAATTGAACATTTTACAGGTCATTGAATTTCTATACAACTAGTGAAGTCATTAGAAGATAATCTTTGTTCACCTCCTTCTTTCTGCTTGTCCTGGGATTTGCCAGCCTATATGGAGAGTAGTACATTTGCTAGTTTCCTATCCTCTCTGTTCAGTGTCAATGAATACAATACTATCAAATGTGATCCAAAAGAGCCAGCATGCTAAAAACAATAGTTTATAAGTAGCCAGTGGGCTAGATAACTGACATAGAATCCTAGTATGGTTTGGATTGGAAGGGACCTTTTGATCAGCTAGTTCCAACCCACCTGCTATAGGCAAGGACACCTCCCTCTAGACCAGTTTCTCAAAGTGCCTTCCAGCCTGGCCTTGAATGATTCTAGGGAGGGTCATTCACAACCGTGACAACATTCACAGCGTTCAAGGAGAGGTGGGATGGGGCCCTGGGCAACCTGGTTTAGTGGAAGTTGTCCCTACCCATGGCACAAGACTTGAAACTAATCGATCTTTTAAGGTTCCTTCAAATCCAAGCCATTGTATGATTCTTTGATTCAAAGAAAGTAACTTCCTTTCTATGTTTATTCTAATGAATTATAAATTCCTCTTTTTGAGACTGCATAATTATGTCATCTTCTATCTTCTCTCTAATGTTTTATACTTTGTAATACCAATACCTGCTACATATATAGAGACATACATATATATATATACTACAGGCACATACATATAACCTGTATATAAACATGATTAATGAGAACAAAGAAAAATATATAAATAAAAATATGTTCTTCAAGAATCAGTTGCTTTATGTTCTCCCTGATATTTGAAAACACATTTATATTTAATAACTCAGCATTTAAAGATGTGCCATGGAACTAAAGACTTTCTTCTGAATATAAGGAAGCTAATGAATAATTCTGATAGTGGAAATATAAAACACTGAAATATTGCTTGGGGAAACTAAGGAACCTTAATAAACAAATTTAGAGAAATGATACACTTGGTAGCTTGAGAATGTGAAAATGCTTCAAGGAGACCCATTTTGAAAGGAAAGTTAGGATTTGGGGTTTGTTTCTTTCTTTCTTCAGACAGTAGTGGCAATACAAAATTATTCTTCTTTTAATTAAATATGTATATACATATGATTTGGGTTGTGTCTAATTTTAATGGCTATATTTCCATGTGTATTTGTGGATATATTTATATTAGACTGTCATCTTTACAATGGATGTTTGTTCATGACTTGCTCAAAACACCTTTTAATCCTACACCGAATTAATTTATGAAAGCATTAAAGAGAATTAAAATGGAGCCCTGGGGAACCCCACTTATGACTGACTACCAGATAGATATAACCCCTTTTACTAAAAACTTTTGGGAAAAAAACCTCTTAGATTACCTAATACCTTATATGTGACTTTTCAACAATGTTGGGGAACAGAATACTTATTTTCCTAAGCATATTTCAACAAGATTAAAGAAATTCAGTATTTTTTCTTCCCTTACTTTATGTTATATGTATATATGTACTCTACTACTTCAAACTCAGAAAACTCTATCAGACAGTATATGCAGATAGTTTTTAAATAGCTTTTGTAAAATACAAATAAAATAAATACAAAACAAAATAAGTATGGAAAAAATACAATGAAAAGTGCATTATTTTTGAGGAAACCTTCTTTCACATAAATGTTATATAGTATTTTGATAAATACTTGGAATAATATTTGTACGAATTCACAGTCACACGAAGTTAATATTTTTGGAAGGATCATTTTCTTTATTATATAAATTTCTGTGTTAATAGACATTACAGTTATGTACAGTCAATTCTAGTTTAAAAGGGAAAGGTTTAAATCCCTCTGGCAGAGAAGGATCTTCAGTTTCAAGTATTAGATGAATACACTAAGCACAAGATTATTGTTAAAGGATCTGGATTAAGAAAGTTGTGGCTGACAAACTGTAAAGCTTTTTTATCTTCACATATGTGATTTTTCCGCTATTATGAAATAGCTTCAGTATATTTCTCAAGAAAGCCAATATCCTATTTTGTATAAGTGAAAATGCAAGTAAGAAGATTTCAACAAAAACTGAAATTATATATATATGTATATATATACACACATATATAGTCTGAATATAGAGTGCATTCTCATCATTTGTTTGGAAAAATAAATAATGTCACAACTTTTTTTCATTTTTTAAAGTAGATAAATCTGAATACTGGTTTGGAGTATTTTTTATTCCTGAGTTTTTCTCCAGCAGACTTAGTCTCCTTGAATTAATAAGAATAAAATATGATTTTAAAAACTTGACAGGATAAACTAGATTTGATTAAGAGATAAAGAATCTTTATAATAGATGTTTTTTCCATTGTTGTTTGTCAGAACTATAAATTATGTATCACTGCTTTAGAAGTCTGTATAGCAATTCAACTTAAAATCATTTTCTTCAGGGGACAAGACAGCCTGTAAGCTATTTTTAAATGGGCTATAGAGAAAAGAAGATAGAGAAGGAAATACCTGAAGGGAATTTAAGTTTATTTCCCATAAAACTTGAAGTGGTTAGTATTCACAAGGTTTCTTCTTTTCTTAGAATTGAGAAATCCTTCTTTTCAATAACCCTGTTTTCTCTTTTTTCATTTATATATCGAATTTAAAATCTGAAGGTACATCAATTCAAAACAGAATTTTTCATGTTTGGAAAGTAAGATACTAAAACTAAACCAAAATGAAGTGCTCTGACAGCTGCCGTTGTGTATAAGGGTGGTGATCCTCTATTCCCTTCCTACCCTACTCTGGAAAGCAGTAATTTTAATGGCAAGTGCCCACCAGCTTGAGTACACCAGTGAAGAGAGGAGGAGAAGACTAAATTTTCATTTCTTCTGAGGCTGACTTATTGGAATGAAAGCAGAAATATATTAATTTTTCAATGAAAAAATATAATTCCTACTTAAATATATCATGAGACAAATGGTACTTAAAATATATTTATGGAGCAGAAAAGGAGGTAAAGAAACAAATAGTTACCTGAGGTATAAATATGTTTTTGAAAAACACATAGATAGAACAAGGGAATGCAGGATGTCTCTGTATGAGAATGTCTGTCTACAAGCAGTTTTATTATTTCAGATTTCTATTTAAAAGACATTTAAATTATCTATTACAAGACCTCCATATCCTAAAAACATATCCTGCGATAACTATTTGTTAAACAGCAAATGTTAAATTCTAAGCATTTTTGATACATTGACTTTTGTTTTCATGAATTCAACCACGCACAATTAAATTCTACTTCTTGGCAGATCAGTGATGGTTATAATTCTGTTTACTTAGTGTTATATCTGTATGTTTTTAATTATGCCATAGTTAGTTCCAAGTCCAAATGCTAAAAAATAATACTCTTCATTTATATTTGAATGATTAATTTGTATTAGTCAAATCTTTAGGTACTGATGGCTTGACATTAGCAGTGTCATGGTTTTCCATAGATTATTCCATACCATTACATCATGCAATGAATAGACAGAACTGTGAAGGGTGCTAAGGGACTCCAGTTCCCAGAGTATTCCTGCCCTTCTCATCTGATTTCCAGGAAGGAAGTGATGTAGTGACCTGAGGTCATTCCTTTTGTTCTTCTCCACCCCTAGCTTGCAGCACAGTTAGAATATATTCTCTTTTTTTTTTTTTTCTCATTTATTTGATTTATTACTTTTGATTCCTTTTATACTGCATTATATCACATGTCTTTACCATTTTTAATAAAAGAGTTTCCTTTTATCTAAGTCAAGTAGCTCCTCCTTCTTACTTTTCCGTCACTTTCCATAGGGGTGGGATGCAATGGATCTAGGTTTCCCTGTCTCAGACAAAGAACCTCTACCCACAACAAGTCACACCACATTTGTACTTGTTAAAGTACATTAAAGTGAATTCTTGATTTTGAATAGTTTTTTGTTGTTTTCTAGTTACTTTAGTATTTCTGTAATTTGGAATTACAGCATTTGTTTCAAGTGTTACTTATTACATTTTTGGAATGACATTACTAAAATTTATGGTCAAAATTCATATCAGACTTTGTAACCCTAGTCATATTATCATTGGTGTGCAGACCCTTCCCAGGTGAAAATTAACAGGAACTCTTGCAATTGCATTAATTTAAAACAGAGTAAGTCATCGGAGGTCAGCTGGGGAAGTATTATTAGCAGAGTAATCAAAGCAATTCTTGAGCAGCCAGCAAAGAACTTTTCTGTACAGAGGCTCAAACTATTGCAAATGTTTTCTACCCAGAACTGTTTTCATACTTGTATAAGAATAATTATGCTATACCCTATGAAAAAAACAAAAACAAAAAACAAAAACAAAAACAAAAAAAAAACACATTAGTTGTAAAAATAACATTTTTTTACTTAAATAAATTTGTTTTTGTTCTATACCTGTTTACTGTATACTTTTTGTTTGTGTTTCTTTTCTTCTCTGGACGTGATTAAGAAATAGAGGAAAACTACCAAGGATACTGAGAATGCCAAAACAAATAACAATGAAAAAATGGACAGATAAGAAGATAATAATAAATGTTTCTTGGACTGTAATGAACACAGTATTGCAATCAGGTCCAGGTCCAGCTAGTAGAACTTCCATGGAGCTTTTGAAGACTGTGTCAATCACTACCGCCTATTGTAAACATTCTTGCTTCAATCTACAAAGGAGGAAAAAATATTTTTTGGCAGACCACACTATTTCAAACTCCATTAAAATATATTCAGCTTTTAGCAGAGTTCTTGACTTCACTTCTTCAGTCTTAATAAGTGCAACATGGAAAATGTTTACACTGTAGACATAAGGGAACTAGTTAGAATCATAGAATCATAGAATGGTTTGGGTTGAAAGGGACATCTAAGATCATATAGTTCCAGTCTCCCTGCTATAGGCAGGGACACCTCCCTCTAGACCAGGTTGCTCAAAGTCCCATCCAGTCTGGCCTTGAATGCTTCTAGGGAGGACGCATCCACAGTCATGCTGGACCACACGTTCCAATGTCTCACCACCCTCAGAGTAAAGAATTTCTTCCTAATATCTAGTCTAAATCTACCCTCTTCCAGTATAAGGCCATTTCCTCTCATCCTGCCACTACCTGCCCTTGTAAAAAGTAGAGGAAGTCTACTATGAAGTCTCCCTGGAGCCTTCTCATCTCAAAGCTGATGAGCCCCAGGCCTCTCAACCTGTCCTCATAGAGGAGATGTTCCAGCCTTGTGGTCATCTCTGTGGCCCTTGTCTGGACCTGTTCCAAGATCTAAGTGTCATTCTTGTGTTGGGAGCTCCAGAACTGGATGCAGTACTCCAGGTGGGATGTCACAAGAGCAGAGTAGAGGAGAAACGCCACTTTGGTTTTGATTTGGACACTGAGCCATTGACCGCAAAACTCTGAGTGTGAAAGTACAGTCAATTCCTTATCCAGCAAGTTTTTCATCCATCAAATCCATTTTTCTCCAGTTTGGCAACCAGGATGTCTTGTGAGGCAGTCTCAAATTCCCAGAGGTGAGACTGGCTGGCCTGTAGTTCCCTAGTGTTCTTGTTTTAAATGCATAGTGCATGCTAACATAAAATGCTTCTCAGCTTTTTTGTATTGCAGCTATATTCATGTATAAATGAGTAACTCCACATCATTCTGCAATTCAAAGTATAGATAAAACAGATTTATATTTTCTAGAAAATGAATGCTGTCCATAATATTCAGTTTACTTTCCTGCTATTGAGTCTAACTAAAGAAACTGACCATAACACATTATAGCAAATGGCCTGAGACAGTTGTACACAGGCTGCATTCCCAATATTCTTCCTTTTTCAGAATTCTGTTCTTTATAGACAGATAAAGTAGAACCTACTTCAGAGTTATATACGATCTCAGCCAACTGCCGAATCTGATTTCATGGTGGTTATAAAAGGAGCATAATATAAACAGGTTACAGTGATATACTGACCAACTGAAATGTATTGTGTGCGTGGAACTTTCTATTCCGAAATATTGGAGTTGACCACACATTGTACTGTACCATTTGTACCAGTTATATCCTACTCAGTGCTTCTTCAGGTACAGCCAGTTACACAAAGTCACTCAGAGAAAATGTTTTTTTTAGAATGACTTAAAAAAGAACTTCAGTTTTAGTCATGATCTTTTTTCATAGTCTTCATATTTTTCAAACTTTTAAAAAATAATCCAATAGGTGAAAAAGACAGAATTGAAGTAACTCAAGCTGTGAATTGTTCCATTTTCTACTAACTTTTTCCCTGTTACCCTAGAATATTCAGGCATTTTCTTCTTGTTGTTCTAACATCCTATAACAGCCTATAACAAAATGTAAGTCTTCACTATCTGTCCTCTTTTGGGAATGGTTTAAATGAATCATACTGAAGGTCCACCTAGGCCATTATGATTTTTTATTTTTATATGCACACAAAGATGCAGGAAGAGTGGTATCATGTATCAGCAAATACTGTGTTATACATTTACTATATAATGATACATATGAGATATGATGTTACTTTACATCTGATATATCACAGAATCACAGTTGAGGCTGAAAGAACCCTTAGGAAGTCATCTGGTCCAACTCCCATGCTCAAGCAGGGCCACCTGGAGAGGTTGCTCAGAGAAGTGTTCAGACTGTTTCAGAATTAGCTAGTGAATGTAGACCTCTCAAGCGATTGTTGTATTAGTAGACTCTATTTTGGAGACACTGTCTTCTAAATAAGATTGATATATTGATGATAGGCAAGTAGATGCAGTTCTCTTTTCTTCCATTCATCCATGCAATTCAAACTTTATTTGCTTTCCTAGAAATCTGGTCATGTCCGTGATGAGACATCCACGGGTTGTTCTCTTCTGCATTAAGAAAACAAAGTTAAACAAAAATGTCATCATTTGGAATATTCCTCTGTAAAGAAGAATCAATATTCTTTTTTTCATATGGTCTCTGCTGATACCTTGTTGAACTGGCTCACCTAAGCATTTGTCACAAAGCACTGATGCAACATTTCAAACACTTTGCAGGAGATAACTGGTTTTGGTTATCTGATGTTCTCAGTGGTAGCTGAAGAATTATATTTTGTTCAGTTTCCTTGCATGGTTATCAGAACCTACATCAATTCAAAAATAGAGTGCCTGGCCATGCTCTGGATACACTTAGTCCTCTTATGTCAGGACATCCAGAGCCTCACTGTCTTCTATAGTGTCACCAGCCCTTTTGTTGGCGTACCAAAAGTAATTGTTTTGTTTTTGTTTTTGTTTTGTTTTTCATTAAATGTGAATATAAATGTTATAATATGAAGAATATTAAGAAATGTTATATGAAGACTACTGTTTGCTAGATTGTAGAGAAGCACAATTCTCTAGATATCTTCTTTCTGTGAACACTTGAAGAAGAACAGATATGAAACTACTAATATATGGGCAGCCTGTTCAGTAGTGGTTCCATAATAATAATAAAGAGCCCTAATCCTCCAGCAGCAACAACAAAGCAACAACAAAGCAACAACAACAACAGCTGAAGAAATCTATGTTTGATTTGCATGATCACTGATGTTCTGATTTGATAGTTAAAGAAAAAGATGGGTAGTGGAACTTATTTCCACAGGAAATATGAAGAAAGAAATGAAACTGAGAAAAAGTAAGTATAACCTTTTTTATCAGCTACCTTGCATTTTTTGCATCTGACAGTCACTAATGGGAATTTTGGTTAAACTCCATTCAGCTTTACAAGTGGTTTTTAAGGTCAAGCTGAGAAAAAAATATGAAGATGAGTATTTTGAGAAATGAGTTTTAAAAAGGTCTTTGTTAAAAAAGTTGTTATTCCCAGGTTCTAGTGAAATTCCTTTCACTGGACATTTCATTAAACAGATTAGTTTGGGAAAGAAAGTGCTATTCACTTAATGAAGGAAGTACAAATAGTATCCAATACAACAAATACACAATGATGCTTAAGAAGTTTCCAATTTTTGAATGTTTATATAAATATTTGAGAAAACTCCTTGCAATTAAAACAAAGAATTACTACTGCCAAAAGCAGTATCTTCTGGAATGAAATAAATATTGTTTATATAAAATATATACTTTTGAACTATTCCTCGATAATCTGTTAGTCTATTTAAATTTCCCCTTACTGAAATGTTGCTTCAATGGCTACAGTCAAACAGCAACGGTTACATAGTAGCACAAAAAGATAATAATAAAATAACATTTCAGTCAAACTGTAGAAAATAGGTTTTTTTTTTATCCTAAAATGTGTTAATTAATGTAATTCCGAATGAAGCCATAAAATAATCAGTATTTTACAAGTGGAAGTCACAGTAACAATGAGGTGTTTAAAATCTCTCTCTCCTTCATTTATGAAACCATCAACTTTACATTAGATTTAAAATGTCTGCTGGTGGTAATTTGCAAGAAGAAAAGTACTCTTAAAATAAGAACAGTTTAAAAGCATAAAACAATGCTTTGCAGTGCACTTCAAAAGGACACTTATTTCACTGTCCTTCTCCAAAGCAAGATTAACTTCTTTTTTCAGTCTTGACAAACATTTATTTAACTTGTGGCTAAAGAAACATAATGACAATTGCTAGGTAACTTCCCTTAGATTCTGGCAATTCTGTATTACGAATAACTGCATTTATCTAACATGCATGTTGTGGCAATCAGAAGCAGAGTAATATTTTCCTTGCTGAAAAATATGCAAGCTATTTATTGCATGACTGAATTTTTATAATATTTTCATGCTTCTGATCAACACTGTCCTTTCTTGTCATCTCTATCCATGTCCTTAAGTTCATGTCTGGTAAGCCTTCAGTCTGTTTGTTCCCATCACAGTATGATAATAGATGAGGTTTTAGGATTTAATACATGGCTACAGCTCTCCGATTTGTAGAAATCAGCACTAACATGAACGGAATCATTTCACTGATTCAGTTTAAAATTAATGTTATTTTAAGTTCATCCGTGTGTTCATTTTTAAATGTCTTTATCTATACTGTCTTTATGTCCAACTACTTTCCCAAAACCAGAAAAAAAAAAAAATAATAATTCTCTACATTTTCAGTAGAGAAAAAAAAAAAAAAAAAAAGTAGGTCTACCTCTCTACATTTGAGAGATCAGAACAGATACGGGTTAACTAAAATTATGCATAAACTTCTGCCTTGTTCTTTCTGTTTCTGTTAATATCTGTGATTTGCTAATTATTGAGTTTCCATTAAGCATATGATTGTAAAGAAAATACCAGTGAAGAATAAAAAATATTTCCTTATATGTAACTGTCATTATAGTTTTGCCTCTTCAGAACAGTCTTGATCTTTGCACATGAAAAATGGAATTATCATCATTTTTCAAGTGTAATTTTTTACATACATGTTCTCTTTTTTGTGTTTTCTGGTGGAAAATATATCTAGTCAAGAAATATTTGTAATTATTCTATTTCTGTTTTTTTTTTTTTTTTTTTTTCTCTATTTTATTTCATTTCGATTTCACAAAGGCCTTCAATATATTATATAAACCTTGTGGGCTGTTTTACTACAGCTTTCTCTAGGACAGAATGTGTACTTCTGTACATGTACTTGGTGTGTTAATTCCATTTCTGTCAGAAATAAGAGTGCAAGTGTCCCACTGAGCAAATGAGAATATCACAAACACTGGATATGTGCTGTGTCAGGAAGACTTGCTCAGAGGTTTGTCAAACAAACATGAATTTCTACAAAATACATTTTTTCTGGTTAATCAATGCTTGAAAATCTGTCATCAACAATTGAAACTGACATTAACCAAATGCAAATATATTTTCCAGACAATAAATTTACTTCCTAATTCCTCTTAAAGCTTTTCTGCATTTCTGGCTTTCTGGTTGTTTTTTTGTTTGTTTTGTTTTGGTTTGTTTTGGTTTGGTTTGTTTTTTTCTGGCTTGTTTGTTTTTTTATTTTTCTTTGTGTCTTCCTTCCCTCTCCCCTTTGCTTGAATTATCCCAAATCTCTCAAAACAATGTAAATGATGCTTTAATGATGCACAAAAAAGATAATATTTCAGTGGCAATACTGGAATGTCACTGTAGAATTTGATCAGAAATGAACATAAATTAGACACCACCACTGCAGGTTGTAAGTAAGATTTTCCTCTTATTGATGTCTGATTAGTGCTTAAATTGTTTCACACCATTAGTTGCATGGGATTTACTATTCCTTAGTGGGTCTGGAAATGAACAAGATGAAAAGAAGGTTTGTTTTCAGTTCAGGAGAAGGTTTACTTTTTCCATGCAGGGTCTTTTACCACTAAAGAGGAGTGTGGTGTTGATTAAAGTTTATTTTTATGCATTGTTATATGCTGTTATGAATATTTATGGCAGCTTCAAATTAGTTTGGTTATTCTTTATTCTCTGAATGTTATCCATTTAGTGTTGCTGTGCACATGCTTTAATTGGATGTAACTTATAGCAATACTATCCACATTCATGTCAACTGGCAGTTACATTTCAGAATGCTGTTGAGGATGTATATTCATGCAGAACATGTATCAACATGAATTTGTGCAAAATGGATGATACATGTTCACACTGGCACGAATAACTGGTACTATTGCCTCTCATTTAAGGTGTGATATACCCTATATGTGGCTGGATCATTGTGAAAGAATTGCAAGAAAGAATTGGTGATTTTTGTCACAGGAGTATGGAAGACAGTGACAAAAACATTTAAATCTTGTTCTAAGTAACAGTTCTTCTGAGCTAAAATTTGTATATATATACACTTAAGAACTGACTGTTTACTGACCATTAATTGGAAGGAATTAAAGAATCTGCTGACAAGTAAAGGCTACAGTAGAGTAGTAGAGTGATTACCTCACGATATTTTAGTTCACTGCTTCTAGTACACCATGGAGTTTATGATGTTGCTGGGTGCTGTGAAAGGCAAGCAGTAGCACATAGGAACAGTTTACATGCATTAAGACAGTTGTAACTTTGCTGATGGAAAAAAAGGTCTTCTTCACTATCATTATGCAAAACAAACAAACAAACAAACAAACAAAAAGAAAGGTGAACTTCAGCTGAGATAAGATGCTTGGATGCTTAGTAGTCCTTAGTGAACGAATCCTGGACGGCACAGGAATCTTCTTTTATTGTTCCAGAGTACAAAAGAAAGTAAAGAATAATTCAGACATTGTTAAAATATCTCATTGATGTGTGATTTGCTAACAGTCTTTATAAGGTCTGAAGATTGTACAGTAGCCAAAAAGTAAAGCTGAGAGATTTCACTAAAGAATCCTGGATATTTTTAAAGAAAGGAGATGAAACAGAAGGGTTAGTTGAAATTCTATATGTGATTATGCAGATACAGGTAGCTGATTTTTTTTTGAATTACACTGAAACTTTCAGTGTTCAATACATGGGGAAAAAAAGTACAAGGCATTCATTTTCAACTCAAGGTCACTTGAGCTACTTATATTTAAAAAAAAAAAATAATAAAGAAATTGAACCTCTATTCTACTATTACATATATATACATGTATATACATATATATACAAATAAAATTTACTCACAAAGAAGTAAAACATTGGAATGCCTGAAATATTTTTATGTAATCAAATAAGTTCTTTGGAAAACAATTTTTAATTTCTGAATGGGAAATAATTTTTGGGCTAGGAAGTAAATAGCAGGAGTGAATGCAGATCCATTATAACAAGACAAACAAAATTATTGCAGAAAAAAAAAAAGAAGTTGAAGATTTATGATTTTGCTTTGTTAAGTTGGAAATGTTAGATTTCCTCAAAGTAAGTTTTACAAGAGCACCTGAGAACAAGACCTGGAGTAGATGCAGATCAGAAATCACAGCAGTGACTATCAACTTCAGAACACTTCACACAAGACCTGAAAGAGAGAATATGCAAAAAGTATTACTCCTAATATAAATCCTATCAGGCAGAGTTTATTTTGTCCTACAGCAATAAGTGATTTCTGTATATTCTAAAGTAGTGACTTCCAGACATTTTCCCAAGACTTCCCTTTCACTTAGGTTTTACTATAATAAATCCTGTTCTTTTTCAAGCTCTTCTGAATTCTCCAAATTTTTCACAATGTTATATATGAGTTTTATCATGTTAAAGGTGTGAGATACAGGAGCTTGGAAGTGAATCAGTCCTCTTAGTCCTCTTACTAAGTTCTAAGTGATTTAATGTACCGTAACATCTGTGATATGTAGGGAAGTATAGTAAGGAGTTCTTGAAGGTCTGCTTTGACCTTCACTGGATGTTGTTTGTAACTGTGATTTATATTGTTTTCATATTTGTTAGTTTTATTTCTAGTCTTAAAATATTTAACTCCAAGCTTCAGATTTCAAGGCCATTGCCTATGTATTAATAGTTCCAGGATAAGTTATAGTGGTTCTTATTGGAAGAGTGATGATATTAGAATAATATTCTCAAATTGAGACAGAGAGAAGACATTGACACCACAGTGGTGATAAAATAAAACACCTCTCTTCTTGAAACAGAATTTAGAAGAATTGTCTTCCTACTAATAAATATAGTGTGCATATAAAAAAATTTCTTTCCAACAATGAGAGGATGTGTAAATTTGCCACTACATATTTCCTTTTGTTGTCTAGGCTGATCATGAAATTATTCCAGAGCCATTAAATCTGCCTGTTGGTGGCAGTTGTCTGTGCTAAAGGTTAGGCACTTTTATTTATAGACAATTTTCACTTCCAACTATTGCTTTGATCAGCATCATTTTAAGAAAGAATTAGGAGCAAAAATTCTATTGTCAAATACGTTTAATTGTGACACATGCCACAGTATCTATTTTGCAATTCCTTTTTAATTGCAGAACAAGTTGAAAAATTAAGACTTGAACTAAAGCCCTTCATTTGGATTGTACTGTTTGATAAAAAGGGAAGAAGTTATAACATTATAGTGAGTGTAAGATTTTATTTAGTCATGGTAGTTGTTGTGATTTTAATGACAATTTTGTAGAAGCACTAAATTTTTTGTTTATTTTTCTGAATACATGAAGAATTACTTTTACTATATCCTTCTCAGAGTAACCTTGATTTATGTGAGCTAAATGATAGCAGAATATTCTGAATGTCACACAGCTGAGCAGGTCACAGTTTCTTCCACTCAACTATAGTCACCAAATGTGACAGCTACACATAGTAGTCTTATTCTGTAAGGATGGAGACAGGTACATTCTGAGGTGTTTGAGACCTGTCACCTGAATTATATTCTGTAGAAGCCTGTTTCTCTTTAATTCACACTGAAGGAGTAACAAATTTCCATCTAAGTTTTTTTCAACATATTGCGTTTACAACAGAGCTGTGCCAATTTATCAACAAATAATTACCAAATGAGATGTCTGTTTCTCTGCAATTCTGGACATTCTTTCTTAGCACTTTTCATGCATTTGCAGTGCCAATTATCTGATTCTGAAGAGGGACTAAACATACAAGAAACTAGTGATTCTATTATAATGTTAGCAGTTAGTACCTTTTGTCTTTGAACTCTTTTTGGGACAGGTGAGCATCAGTGGTACTATCTCATAAGAAGCACAGTACTCATAAGATCTGATGAAATCTTATGCTTAGCTAAAGTGAAAAGAGAATGGGCTAGGAACAAAATGTTAATTTACAGGAGAGTCTGAGGTTTAAAACATTTACATTTGAATGTGCAGAAACTAAGAAAAATTAATATTACATATGAAAGAATTACTGAGGTATGGGAAGAGATAACACTTTAATAACTGGGATTTAGTGTTTCAAGTAAAAAACGCTTCATATCATTCTCTGGTTATTCACAGAATCATAGATTTGCAGAGGTTGGAAGGAACCTCAAGAGATCGAGTCCAACCCTTCTGCTAAAAAATGTTCTCTACAATAATAGGTCTCACAGGTAGTTGTTCAGATGGGTCTTGAATATTTCCATAGAAGAATCTACAGCCTTTCTGGGCAACCTGTTCCAGTGCTCCATCACCCTTAAAATAAAGAAGTTCTTCCACATATTTTTATGGAATTTCTACGTCCAAGTTTTAGGCCATTACTCCTTGTTCTATCACTACACATCATCAAGACAAGTGTGGCTTCATCTTTTTGCCTCCCTCTTCCTTTTAAATATTTATAAACATTAATCAAATCCCCTCTTAATCTTCAGTATCTTCGCATTGGAGATACTCCAGATCCTTTATCATCTCTATGGCCCTCTGCTGGACTCCTTCTAGGAGACCCCTGTCTTTTTTGAAGTTGGGAGCCCAGAATTGCACACAGTATTCTAAATGTGACCTCACCGTGGTAGAGTAGAGAAGGGGATCATCTCCCTTGAACTGCTGGCCACAATCTTCTTAATACACTACAGGATACCATTCGCCTTTTTTGCTACAAGGGCACATTGCTGGCTCATGGCCAACATGTTGTCCACCAGGACCCCCAGGTCCTTCTCCACAAAGCTCCTCTCCAGCAGGTCACCCTCTAACTTGTACCGATGTATGCCATTATTCTTGATTACTACTTTTTCAAAATGTCATTTGTGACTATATAGACCTGACAATGGCTTTTTTACTTTTAAATTTTTAAATGAAGATAGAACTGTGAACTACAATCTGTCATTTTCACAAAGTGTTTTGTTTATTGACAAATTATTATGACACACAATTAAAAAAAACATTTTCTTGTAGGTCATGCAATTTGCAACATATTCTGCCATATTACTAAGAGAATTAGTAACGTATATTTGTGAATTTGCTTTTGCCTACCATAGTCTTAAATAGCAGTGTTAAGAGTTATGTATTTGGCAA
The DNA here is from genome assembly GCF_987193195.1 of Phasianus colchicus. Classification (NCBI taxonomy): domain Eukaryota; kingdom Metazoa; phylum Chordata; class Aves; order Galliformes; family Phasianidae; genus Phasianus; species Phasianus colchicus. Next base: position 128,010,694 of record NC_143436.1, read on the forward strand.
ATAATATACTGAAAATGGCTTGCTCTTGCAGATGACCATTAACTGCAGAAATGAGGGACATATAGAAAACTGTTAGTGTGATATACAATAGTGACGTTTCTATCTACTATTTTCACTGTGATTCTACTTTCAAGAAAAGCTTCAAAAATAATTTGAATTAGAATGAATATAATATATACATATTTCTTAAATACAAAATTAAATTTAAAATTAAAGGAACCCTCTGTAATATTCAGGTAGGTTAGGAAAGTGCTGACGTTTGATAGAACATACCACAGAACAAACATAGGTGTCTCTTTGAGTTTATGAAAAGTTTGAAAATACTAACTTTATCACTAAGAACTGTTTTGTTTACAATATTTTTAGGCTAGATTTTCAAGCTCATCAAATTTGGAGTAATGTGTTTGTATTGTGAAACTGAAACATAGAATCATAGAATATCCCAAGCTGAGAGGGACCCATAAGGATCATCGTATCCTACTACTGTCTGCACACAGGACCACCCAAAAATCAGAACACATATCTGATAGCATTGTCTAGATATTTACTGAATTCTGGCAAGGTCAGTGCCATGATCATTTCCCTGGGGAACCTGTTCCACTGTGTGAGATACCTTTCAGTGAAGAAGCTTCTCTTGATATTCAACATGAACCTTTCCTCCTTGGAGAGAATACTATAAAAATAGATTAAAAGAGAAGGGGTTAGGGGAAGGGGGGGAGGGGGGGGGAAGAAGGATGACACTGTAGACAACTGGGGACTCTCCCTTTTTCATGTGACATCCATGGGGAAATCTTCCATATTGATTCATGAGAATATTGATAGCATGGCACCTGAGATGCTGTTATACTATACTCACCAGATAAGGTACTTGTGAGGATTGAAAGCTGACCAGTTTTGATTTTGAAAATGGGAAATCAGAGGTCTGCTAACAAATGTAAAGTCTAAAATAACTACAATCTCTCACATAAAAAAAGGTATCAGAACAGACTACCCTTAAGAAGCAACATGTGTGAACGTTATTGTTTCCACTACTATAAGCCCAATGGAATGCAAGAGGTTTGTTCATTTCTTTAATTTCTCAAGTATTACACTTGGAAAATTTATCCTAAGTGCATTTTGGCTGGGGAAGAATTGGGTTTATTTTGAAATTAAGAATGTGAAAAAAAGTCAAGAAGGTAACTGAATTTCAGACATGAGCCCTGTTCTTCTTAGCTGAGCTACATATAAACCCTGAAGTGGAGGAGAAACAACCCATTATTTTCATTGTTTTTTTTTTTTTTCAAATGAGTTTTTGTTTTAAGAACTGAGTCCCATTCTAAGTACCTGTAGTTTCATGAAGTTCATAGTCATTTTCATCTGACATTATTATACGTTTAATGAGAAACTGCCTTAACAATTGCTCCTCCCCAGCAATTCACTTTGCATCTCATGTCTGCCTCCTGTTCCACCTCTGACCTCTGTAAGATTTTTCTTTTATCTCTAATTCCACGTCATCCAAATAAAATAGTGATGATTATTTTTAAAAAACATGAACTATGTTGTCATGAATGGAAGAACACCTAGGGAAAAAAAAAAGATTTTATTTACTACATGCAGAAATTAATCCTTACATCTAAGAAACATCTAAGAATAAAAAATTGACCTCCAAGCTGCAAGACTTAAAATAATTTATATACATCTAAAGTTCCTTATTCTTCCATCCTAATTGTGAGAAACTGGCTTGTGTAAAAACTCCAGACACCAGCAGTAGAAAACAGATTACTTGTGTGTGGTGATTTTTGTCTTTGTTGTTGTTTCTTTGTTTTTAAAATAATAAATGGTATACAAATGTAATTATTTTATGTGTACATTTATTGCCTATACAGAGTACACTAGCAGAAGTGATTGCCTTTGGTAAAATCAGAAGATTTCTTGGCAGAATCATTGAATTCTGTTTTGCTAATAGGGTCCAAGACAAGTGTATATAGGTCACATGTAGGTCAATAGTTTCATGGCTTAGTTAACAAAAGGGTGTGAAACAGATGTCACAGATGTCAAAAGCATTAACAGCACTCTAGAGACTTCATTTCCATAGCACTTGTAGAATGAGATCTTCCTAAGATTTTTTTTTTTTTTCTGCAAGACTACAGAATAGGTTGCATTTGTTGAAAAGCAAGTGTGAGAAAATGGTCCAAAGAGCAATGATGAAGAAATCAGCAAATTCTTTGCTATATAGTGCTAATTTTCTATCCTGCTTTGCTAGCTAAACAACAGAATTAATGTCACTAACTTAATATCCCTCTTTCATACTTATTAGATTAAAAGCTCTAAGGGTGATTATTATTTTCCTTTAGCATGAACTCATATTTATTAGTAGCCTGTTGTGACACTCATGACTTCTCATGAATTGAAAACAGATTATTATTTTTTTAAAATATACTCTACCTTGATTCAGGTATTCAAAAAAACTGATGTGAGATATTCAGGGCAATTATAACGATTTATTACTACACTACTCTAAATCAGGAACACTATAGATTCCTGAAATTTCCCATTTCTGTGTCTGGCTGTTGGTTAAGCAAATAGTGAATTGCCTACACACAGAGCTAAGCTTTTGATACAGCTGCTTTTAGTGCCCTGTCTTCATTGTCTCAGTACTCTGAATCACTTTGCTACGGCACAAGTATTCTAGTCAGTTCAAAATCTAATTACAGACTAAATTAGATTGCTTTACTATGGTCCCAGCCTACTCATCTCACTTAGCGAAATCACCATGTCTTTCCAGCTGATTTCTAAAATGCACCTTATATAAGTGAAACCTATATTTTTAGTTTATTTTCATTTAACTGTATTAAAACACGTGCATGAGTGTGCCAGAGGCAAAGAATATACCTGCATTTTTTAGTTACCACTCCTGCAATGCTTAAAGACTGCATGTATTTTGCCAGTGTTCCTACCTATTTTCAGACTGTTGATAAGGTTTTCAGAAGCACAGTCAAAAGCAGCTTATTATAGGATGGAAAGAAATATGTCTACAGAAAGCATTTCTTCAAATACATAACACAGCTGTAAATTATGTTGTTGAAGTTCAATTCTGAAATACACATTGGTAATTGTTTTAATAAAAAAAATCAATGTTGTGATATACGCACTGGTAATTGTTTTAATAAAAAGATCAGCGCTGTGCCTTCAACACCTTGTATGTGTTTACTGGTATCTGAATAGTGAAGCAAATTTTCTGAAAATGTCCAATTCTAACTCTGCGATGTTGCAGTGTTATGTAAATTGAAGAAGAGATTTGAACAGAAAGTGCCATCACAAAAAATTCAAGAAAGTTAGGCACAAAAATAATAAAAAAAAATGTTTCTTGTAGTCTTAGTGAAGTATGTTCATTCACCTGGCAAAATTCCAATGTTTTGTAACAGAGGTTTTTGTAATAAACAAAAAATTGTCACTGTGACAAATTAAAATTCTTTAAGAAATCACATGCCTGGTACGGATTTCTAAAATTAATCACTTTCAAAAATTAAAATGGGTTAAACAGTACCTTTCAATAATCAATCCATGTGCTTCTGTGGAAAAAGTTTATTTTGGGAAAATAGTTAAAATATTTCTCCAAATGAGTTATACATGCTATAACGCTTGATTCACACAAATATTCTTAGAGTTATCTTAGCGGACTTCTTTTAGTGCAGCTATCATAAAACTATTTAAAAATCATTTTATGTATCTGACTTTCTTACTAAGGACAGTTCCTAAATCTAATAATTTCTTCACATTTTCCATGAGTTTTTACAACCACATTGCCTATATTTGCAGCTAGCGACTGTGATTTTTGCTTGAAAGCAAATGGGGATTAATTTATTTAGAAGATTAATTTTAAAAAAATCTCATAACAAAATTTCTACTGTAATTCCCAATGTAATCTCACAGTGCCTGTAGAAGTTATCCTTACACAAAGGCACTCTATGTAAAAAATTGCATTCTGCTGAACTTCTGCAGATTCCAATAGAGTATGTGAAAGTAATGAAAATTCAAAATCCAAACTTTTAGAAAAATGTATCTAACTTGATTGCAAACCTCCAATAAAGGTGGTAACAACTGAACTTGGTTTTGCATGTCTTTTCTGGTTGTTATGCTTATCATTATTAATAAAACTTGCTTAAGCTAATATATAATACTGTTACTGTATCATAATGCGTTATACATATTAACTTACACGTTAAGCAAATACCATTAAACTACACGTTCTCACATGATGGAGAAAGTTAACAGAAATTTTTGTAAAGTCTCACAGTTATTTGAAGGATTATCTAGAATGGGGAGTCTTTTGTTTGCTCTATTGGTTTTGCCCATATAAGTATTTACCAATAGGAGTTTCCTGCAGCTGCAGGCATAAGCTTACTGCTGTGTGAGAAACAGAAAAGCTTAGTTAGTCAATTAAGTGATTCAGTGTGGTGATTGTTCAAAGTTGGAAAAATGTCAACATCAATTTCAGGTTCCTCACATTGAACTAATCAGGGATAGACTTTGCTTCAGCTTTTGTCTCTTGCAAGTTTCTGGTTAAATTAAATTTTATAAACAGACAAGTTGAATGGAACTCTTCACTGTTTTGAAAAATGATTTTTTTTATTTTTTTTTTAATTTTACTGCTGTTTCTTATAAGTGAAGGTTGATAGGAAAAGCAAACATCAGATGCATAACAATTTTCCTTTTAAAATATTTGACCTTCTGCACAGCCCTTCCTGTCACTTTCTTTTCAGATGGAAGTCCTTAATACTGTCTCTAAGGAATTGCCATTTGAAAATATTTAAACATTATGAATTCAGATTTTATAAAATCCTCCTGTTTTAAAAAATGATAAGCAAGATGGTTTATGCAATTTCAAATAGCTGTGCTGATTTGACAATTTCTGTAATATAATCTTTCAGAATAGCTTCCTATACCTTTAGCTATATATATCTTCATAAGATATATATAGCTAAAGGTATAGGATTTAAAGACACTTTTTTTTTTTTTTTGGTCTTCTTTACAGATGAATATATTGACTACCAAACACAGCTTTCAGATGTTTTTTTTTTTTACTACTAAACAGAAAACATTTCAGATTGATCTAATGAATAGGTCATTTCTGAATGTGGTGTGCATAAATACTGACAATATCTTCCTCTTCTCTCAGTCCATAAAACCTATCCAATCTTCATGATGATGCTGGAGATGCCACAGACATATTAAGATTTTCTTTGAAAACGAATGCTTTATACAACTCATTCTCACAGACATTTAAAAGCAATTAATTTCTACTTCAATAATCATCTACAACTTTTTTGCAGACCTTCTGGGAGGGCAGGTGGGTAAATATTTCCTCCACAAGCAAATGATTATATGATCCTTTCAAAATCATGAGTTTTAAAGATTTATTTAGACTCTTCCCTGAGATATGAGCAAACATGACATTTGATCTCAAGACAGAGTCCTAGAAGAGACACTGGAATATAGACGCCTGTGTTCTTTAGCTCTTTCATGTGCATTTGCTTGAGACAGTTTGAAAGTTACATCAGCAAAGTATTCTCAAGTGAATAGTTACCTAATTTCTGAGTGAATGCAGGTCACTTTCTCAGTTTGCTACTGTTGTTCCTGAGATTTCTGATGGTATGGTAGTCTGTAATAGCTCAGCGCAAGCTGTTAGAAGCATCATGCTTCATTTCTGCCAACTAATATGATATATTTGATTGAAAGAAGATAGCTCATTGTGCTTTTGTTTTCATGCTTATAATTGTAAAAGTAAATGAAACAAAAACTCCGAAAATTACAACTATGATCAGTTGTTTTTACAGCAAATAATGCATCTTCTGGCTTACTGGGTAGTTATCTGATCATTTGAATACTTATAACATAAAATCTGTCTCCTTCTCCATTCATATTTTAATATCTCAGTGTGAACACAATGCAAATTTTGCTCTTCATTGTTTATCATCATATTATCTGCAATCCAAAGTCTGTGGACTGCACCACGTACAGTGTTAGCTGACAGCATTGCTTATTAAAATCACCTTACATATTTCTACCAGAATGATATATAAAGATTTATTAATGCTTACTGGAAAAAGTTACCTACTTCTGAACTTAGAAAATATATCCCGTTAGATAATACAGACGACCCTGCTTCAAGAGGAAATATGTATTTTGTTTGTTGGCTTTGTTTGTTTTCTGAGTCATATATTTTAATAATTTCTTAAAGAAAACAAATCAAAACACTTAAGTCTTCAAAATAATCTTCAAGATATTTTGGGGTTTCTTCTGTATGGAAAGGAGTTGATTGCAATCCAACAAATCTGAATTGCCTCAGTTCTTTGAAATAAGTAGAAATTCAGGCCAAATTCATGATGCATTATATCAAGAGTTTCTTCACAACTCTGACTACGGGATTACCAAGATTTCTTCCATTAATATTTCTAAGATCTTTTATTGTCTTTTGTATGTCACATCAATATGCTGCACAAGCAGTCATTCTCTTTCCCTCAAAAGAAAGAAAGAAACAGATTTTCTTTCATCTTGTCTTGAAACTTTCTGACTTTTAAGATGACCTCCTTGTCGTACCATTCTGAGAATAAGTATTTAATTTTCTGCCTACCATGAAGACTTTGTATTTTGAGTTTTCCAGTTAGTCTAATTCTAGAATGTTTGGTCAATCTACTTAGAATTACTCATTCACATGGACGATTTCTTGTTATAGTTGTTGATTTTTAATGAAGGTATAGGTTTTTTCAGGAAGAGTGGCCAGAGTACAGTGTATTATTCAAAATATGAACTCATCAATTATTATTAATATCAAAGAGTTATTTTCCGATCTACTTCCTGATGTTGTTTTTTTTTTACACTATATTGTCTCTTTGACTCCAGGGAAAACCTGAAAATTGGGTTAGTATATTGAGAGACAAGCAACTGTACTTCTGTATTCTTTTTATAGGAAATATCAACTAACTTAGAGCCCATTACACTCTATAGATATAGTGGTAACTAACCTGAACCAGATTTTTAAGGCAAACTTCTTTTAGTGAAATATAAGGAACAATTATTTTTAAAATAGTACTCTCCACATCAAATGATATCTTACATTACACACACACAAACACACACACACACACACACACACAAAAAAAAAAAAAAAAAAAAAAAAAAAACGGTAACATGTTTGAAGTACAACTCTGTGATGTTGGAGATAATTAACTTATCCAATAGGATTTCAAACAGAACAATTGCAAAGATACCCATAGCTATGTTTTAAAGAAAACAATGCTCCTTTCCTGATTTGGAAGAAACAGAAACATATCAGCCAGGAAAAGAACACTCCTGCACACAGAAGCAAAGGTCAGAATTTGGCAGGTGAATTAATATACTGGTGAAACAGAGTAGCTGCATAAATATTGCTTCCATGGCAGAGTTTGTAGAAGAATTTGGGAACTTATTGAGGAAACTGATAGTATGCAAAATCTCTTGACTCTTCTCAGAAATACTGATAAAAGGTAAAAAAGCAGAGCCTTTAGTTAAGTTGTAGAAGGGTAAAAGTATGAATTTATAAAAAAATGAACATCTGTTATAAAATATTGGTTCTAATGACTTTGTCATTTTTATAGAAACAATTTCCCAGGTTATACATTAGCAAAGAGATTGGAAATCTTTAATTAATCAGAAAGAGGACTGGGGCCAAAGTGGTCCTGGTTTGATAAATTTCAGTTCAAAAGATCTGAATGTTGTTATACTTGTAAAAAAAAAAAAAAAAAAAAAAAAAAAAAAAGCCCCATATCAAAAAATTACTGCCCCAAATTCTTGCAAAAAGTCAATAACATTTCTAAACATATTTTTACATCTCTGAAACAAAACATTTTAAAAACATCTCTAAACATCTCTGTTTTTCACTTCTGCTTATCTACTTTCATTCTCTTTAATCATTCTTCTATTTCTCCTATTTGTTCATGTTTTGTACCAGCGTACTAAGTTAGTTTGCCATGTCATATGTGAATTTCTTTATTTTGTATTTGCTCATGGTGCTATGTGATGAAGTTGTTTAACAATACTTTCTGTCTGTATGAAAGTATTTCCCTTTGGAAAAAATTGCAAGCTCATGGACAAAAGAAATGATCAACAGGAACAGAACCCTGCAAGATCTGCCACTGAAACACAAGATGAGGTCAGAAGTCACCCCACGGGAGGTTTATTTTGGTTACTAGAAAAAAATTTATTTATGGAGAGGGTATTTAGGAAAAAGGAGTTCAGGAAGTGTGTGGATTTCCTGTCTCTGAAATTATTTAAGAGAAATATGGATGTTGCTTTAAGGGGCATAGTATAATGATAGAATATACGAAGTATAATAAGAAATCAGGTTGATTGTTTGACTTGGTGATATTGAAGGTCTTTTCCATTCCACAATTCTGTAAGTTTATGAAATTTCAGTATTGTATGTGTTTGTGAACATATTCATAGATGCATATATATATAAACATGTGCAGTCTCTCTAATGGATATATGCTTGAAGAGATAACCATTACTGACATAACTAACTGCAGTTCCAAAGAATAAGTAACGAAGGATGATCCTGGGAATTACAGATCAGTTGGAACTTCAGCAGTAATCCTTAAAATGTTCTAACCACCACTTTTAGTGCTTTTCGGACTTTAACTAACCACTGGAACAAGTAGCCAAGAAAAGCTTTTCTGTACAGCTTCAGATAAATAGTGGGTTTTTGTGAATATGAACTTCAGAATCTCTTTCTCAGATACTGCACAACAGTCAATCAGATTAGATGATTTCCTCTTATCACCTCTAACTGTTAGAAACTTATTTTGTGCTGATATCGTTTTGTGTGCCTGTCTTCAGAGGTTTAGAAATATAGCTTTCTGTTTTCCTATTTGGATTTCTTATACAATTTGGCCTCTTATTTGCATGTGAAATTTATATACTAATATCTCTTTATGCCTTTTTATCATTACTGGATTGCTTTGGTTTGGAGAATGGAAAATGGAATCAGTGCTCAGATTTAAGCCAGTGACTTGGTAAAAGGCATTGTCTAAACACTCATTAAGAAAAATAAGTGAACACCAGAAGGGAATGTAAATGTTCAAGGCAGCTAGATAAATCATCCACTTTTCGTCAGTAAGAAAAATATATTTGCTACAGTTAACTCAAAGCAGAGATGATACAGGCTTATCAATACACACTGGGAATTTATGCAGGTGACACAGTTGTTGGTTTTTTCACAGTGAAAAATGTTTTCTTTTTTTTTTTCAGTAGCACTTGCTGTGATTAGAGGTCTAGATTTATTAACAGACATCTATGAATCTTATGTATTATTATGTTGCTATTATCATAAAGTCTGGTTTGGCATGAATGCCTACTCAGTTAAAATATCTTATTTTCATACCAAAGTAGAGCAATGTAAATTAATTGCATTCATATTGTCTTTGGTACAGATCAATAGTGGTCTTAATTTACTTAATGAAAAGGTTATGTTTTTCCATGAATATTAAATAACACCAATCAATATGAATTTGTAGTTTATTACTTGAAATGTTTTCTAAGTTCCTAAAGATAGAATTGTTCTGTTGTATTTACTACATGTGTATATTATAATACTCCCAGAAATCCAGTATTTTATTGTGTTTGCAACAATGAGAAATATTTTTTTTTACCCTCGTTTATCTCCAGCAGCAATAAGTAATTCTTTAAAACAACTGAAAATTAGAGAGAACTAACACAGAATAAGAATTTTGTTTGTTAAAAATTAATTTTCTGAGGAAATTGTCGTATTATTCATGCAAATGTGAGAAATAGGTAGCATTTATAGCATTTATCATATTTTCTCCATTTCAATCTCAGTAAGTATCAAATCTTGCCTGAAACGGGCATCTTTTCAAGAAAAGAGTCACTAGGCAAACTCCAACCAGTCATCCCATTGTAAATCTAGATTGCCTCTGTTGAACTCACTGGAGTAAATCTAGAATTACTACAGTGTAATTTGGCACACGCAGTGTGAATTAAAAAGCCCAGTGGCTTGATTTATATATATATATATACACACATAAAAATCATAATTCTTTCTGTAATGCATTCAGTTATTACGTGTAAAGTTCTTTGCAAAGGAGTATGCCAGAGAAGCAGGTTAAATAACATGCAAAATGTTCCCAGGTACAACTACAGAAACCGGTACTTCTGCAGTTGGTCTTGATATCTGTTCACTGCACAGTGGCACAGTTGACACATGGAGAATCACCTCAGGAACTGAAGTGTGATGTAAAATATCATTCTGTCCAAATGCTGGTAAATTGTTTAAAATAGCTTAACTAGGTAATGAAAGGTGTTCTCTTATTTTTTTCCAAATGTCTTTTCCACCTTATTTTTAAAGATTGCTACCATTTAAGCTGAAGAATATGCAGAAGAAAAAAAGATTAAGTTATATTTGTCTTTCAGTAATGTTATTTTTTCATTGTTTCTTGGTATATATATTCAGAATATATACACCTGTGTGACAGAATATGAAATATTATTTACATGAACTAGAATGGCTGCAATTCCCTGGAGAAGCAAAATAACAAAGGTTACATCTGCAATATGTTTCTCTAAACTTTGTCATCACATCACATCTGATTCTATTTCAGAATATGAATATCATGAAAAAAAAAAAAAAAGAAAGAAAAAGAAAAAGAAAAAGAAAACCAAACCCATATTGTTATAATAGCTTTAAAAAAGTTTTAATCCATGATCTGAACTTGCTGTTGATCATTCATGTAAACACAGTAAAACTAAATGACAATAAAGCTCTATTCAGAACCTACTATAGATCTTCCGCATATAAAAGTGGGACACATAAAATATGTGAATATTTGTAAAAACAGTTCATTCAAATTAACTGTTATAATCTCTTACTGTTGGGGAGAAATCACTCTGCAGACATTGATTCTATCTAGATTGATTCAGATATTTTTTACTACCTCTACTAATTATAAAAATACACAAATCCCACTGGCTAAATTAAAAACACTCCACCATAACAAAAATATTCTAGAGCATTTACAAAGCATAAAATACTAAAAACCATACTTACTGTTTTGAAATCTGGCATTGGCTCCTGTCTCCTGTGCCAAATATGGATACACACAATGTTTAGTGGCTAATTGTTAGCAACCCAAACAAATACCAACTTGTTAAATTACATGTGGCATTTTGAAATTGTCAGCCTTGTCTCTCCAAATTGCTTCTAGGAACCTGTTCAGTAAAATATATATTAAATAAGAAAATATACTATGTTCTAAGTGCAATGTCCTCCATAACAGATGAGATAATACAGAAGTGAAAAAATAAGACACTATGTTGATTGTTTGTGAAGCAAGTGGTACCTTCTAAGTTAAAGAGAAGCAGAAACTTATTTAATGAGCTTTATTTAAAATAAATATGTCTATTCACACAATTTGTGGTGTGATTTTCCTCTTTTTCTATATCTCCTTTCCTAGTGAAAAATGTATTTCAACCAATCAAGTATAATTGGTTTACTCAAGCATTTAGGTTCTGATCATAATGATGGCATTACAAAAAAAAAAAAAAAAAAAAAAAAGAAAAAGAAACAATACTTACACTCCAATCACTGTCTGCATCTGAACATTGTGAATCTTTTCACTTTTTTCATAATGTGTCCACACTTTGTTACTACATATCTGTATATCTGTAGTAAAATAGAAGGATCTTTAAAAACACTACATGCTTACAAAAGCAGTGGAAAAGCTTTTCACCTCCTGAAGTTAAATGCAATATTATTGATGTATCATTAGAGACATTAAGTTGGAAGTTAAATTAGTTATTGAACTACCTGCAGGCAGATATCATCTATTTAACTGTGACTGGACAGTAAGACTGACAATCACATAAATCTTCATATCACACCAGAACTAGTTCAATACCTCAAACCATATGGAGACTGTTGTCCTTGAAAACTTTTAAAACGTTGTCAAGACAAAAGAGTGGTTTTAGTACGGGGGGTTTTCATTTTTCTGAATGACAAATAATCTCACCTGCAGAAAGATGGAGAATAAAGAGTGGATGTGTCTTACCATCACAAGAAAATCTTTGTCACATAACCAAGAATGTCTAAGTTTTACATGTAAACACACTACTCAGAAGTTTAGTGACTCCATACAGTCCTACAGACAGCCAAAAAACTGTAAGTGAAGCATCTTGCTGGCTTTGCTTCTTTGTTTTCTGTGACTGCATTATTGATGTACTCTCCTACATTTATTTCTTTTTTGTTGTTATATGTTGTAGTTTAACCTAGTGGGCCACAAAATACCACACAACTAGTGGGACAGGGGAGAGAATAAGAAAATAAAAAAGGAAAAAAGTTGTAAAAGTTGTGGGAGGAGAAAAAGATATTTTAATAGGACAGAAAAGAAAGGATAATAATAATAATAATAAATGTAATAGTAGTAGTAGTAAAATATACTGAAAGAGTGATGTACAAAGGAGTTGCTCACCACTCCCTGTTGTTCTCAACCCCAGTCGCTGGTTAGCTTCCCTCAGTTTTATTGTTCACCATGAAAGCATATGGTGACTTTCGTTCATTTTATAACAGCTGCCTTGTCCCCTCCCAGTTTTTGTGTACCCTGCCTCCTTACTGGTGAGACAGTATGGGAAGCTGAAAAGTCTTTGACTTACAGAATCACAGAATCACAGAATCACTAAGGTTGGAAAAGACCTATAAGATCATCCAGTCCAACCATCCACCTATCACCAATGGTTCTCGCTAAACCATATCCCTCAACACAACATCCAAACGTTCCTTGAACACCTCCAGGGAAGGGGACTCCACCACCTCCCTGGGCAGCCCATTCCAGTGCCTGACCACCCTTTCAGAGAAGTAGTATTTCCTAATATCCAGCCTGAATCTTCCCTGGCGCAGCCTGGCGCAGCTTGAAACCATTCCCTCTAGTCCTATCACCAGTTATACGGGAGAAGAGGCTGACCCCCAGCTCGCTACAACCTCCCTTCAGGTAGTTATAGAGAGCAATAAGGTCTCCCCTGAGCCTCCTCTTCTCCAGACTGAACAATCCCAGCTCCCTCAGCCGCACCTCATAAGGCCTGTGCTCCAGACCCCTCACCAGCTTTGTTGCCCTTCTTTGAACATGCTCCAGGGCCTCAATGTCTTTCTTGCAGTGAGGGGCCCAGAACTGGACACAGTACTCAAGGTGCGGCCTCATCAGAGCTGAGTACAGGGGAACAATTACTTCCCTACTCCTGCTGGTCACACTACTTCTGATACAAGCCAGGATGCCATTGGCCTTCTTGGCCACCCAGGCGCACTGCTGGCTCACGTTTAGTTGAGTGTCAACCAAAACCCCCAGGTCCATTTCCTCTACACAGTCTTCTAGCCACTCCGCCCCAAGCCTGTAGCGTTGCTTGGGGTTGCTGTGGCCAAAGTGAAGGACCCGGCATTTGGTCTTATTAAACCTCATCCCATTGGCTTCAGCCCAGCTGTCCAGCCTGTCCAGATCCCTCTGTAGGGCCTCGCTACCCCCAGGCAGATCGACACTTCCAGCCAACTTGGTGTCATCTGCAAACTTACTGAGGGTGCACTCAATGCCCTCATCCAGGTCATCAATAAAGATATTGAAAAGGACAGGCCCCAGCACCGACCCCTGGGGAACACCACTCGTGACCGGTCGCCAGCTGGATTTAGCTCCATTGACCACCACTCTCTGGGCCCGGCGCTCCAGCCAGTTCCTTACCCAGTCAAGAGTGTACCTGTCCAAGCCACAGGCTGCCAGCTTCTGCAGGAGAATACTGTGGGAGACAGTGTCAGAGGCCTTGCTGAAGTCTAGGTAGACCACATCAACAGCCTTTCCCTCATACACCAGGCGGGTCACCAGGTCATAGAAGGAGATCAGGTTGGTCAAGCAGGACCTACACTTCGTAAACCCATGCTGGCTAGGCCTGATCCCCCGGTTGTCCCGCACTTGCCACGTGATCTCCCTCAAGACAATCTGTTCCATAACCTTCCCTGGCACCGAGGTCAGGCTAACAGGCCTGTAGTTCCCCGGGTCCTCCTTACAGCCCTTCTTGTAGATGGGAGTCACATTGGCAAGCCTCCAGTCTTCTGGTACTTCACCAGTCAACAAGGAGCGCTGATAGATGATGGAAAGCGGCTCGGCTATCACCTCCGCCAGTTCCCTCAGCACTCTCAGGTGAATCTCATCCGGCCCCATGGACTTGTGACAGTCCAGTTGGAGTAGCAGGTCTCTGACTGTTTCCTTCTGAATCGTGGGTGGTTTAGTCTACTCCCCAGCCGAGACTACCAGGTCAAAAAGTGGAGTATCCTGAGGATAACTGGTCTGACCTTTAAAGACAGACGTAAAGAAGGCATTCAGGACCTCTGCCTTTTCCTTATCATCAGTAATCTCATTCCCAGCCTCATCCAGTAAAGAATGGAGATTCTCCTTAGTCCTCCTCTTACAGTTGATATATTTGTAAAAGGATTTCTTGTTTCCTTTTATTCCAGCAGCCAGGTTGAGTTCGAGCTGGGCTTTTGCCTTTCTGATTTTCTCCCTGCACATCTTAACAACTTCTCTGTACTCTTTCTGAGTTGCCCGTCCCTTCTTCCACAGGAGGTGGATTCTCTTTTTCTCCCGGAGCCTCAAGAATAGTTCCCTATTCATTCACGCCGGTCTCCTTCCCTGCCGGCTCATCTTGCAGCTCAGGGGGACAGCTCGCTCCTGCACCTGTAAGACTACCTTCTTGAAGAGCAACCAGTTGTCTTGGACCCCTTTACCTTCTAAGACTGAATCCCAGGGGACTCCCCCTACTACTTATAAACACTGCTCAGCAACAACTGAAACACTGGAGTATTATCAAAATTATTCTCATCCTAAATCCAGAACACAACACCATACCAGTCACTAGCAAAAAACTTAACAATATCTTAGCTGAAACCAGCACACTATACAAGGAAAATAGATAATAAACTAAAGCTGACATGATACTTGTCCCAGTCCAAACCTATTATTCTAAAACATAAACAGTGTGGCTTATCCATTCTACTTTAATTCTGGGAACAAGATCCTGCATATGGGTAATAAGATATTAAATAGTAAACGATGCAAAACCACTTTCCAGCTTGCCATTTCCAACTCACTTATGTAGATTGTCAATAAACATGGCATAATATTGAAACTGGTAAGAAAATATGGTTTAATAATGCATTCCAAATTAGTTGCTGGCCATATTTCCTATGACAGACTCAATGGCTCAGTTATAGTCAGACATTCTTAATAATGAACTCCAACATAGTTATCTGCCATGTTTTCTGTCAAAGATACAGTGACTTAATTACAGTCACTTAGTAAGGCAACATTTTATCAACATATTGTAATCTGTGTACAGTAAGAGAGAGAGAGCTCTCGGAGAGCTTCGTTAGGGAACTTTATCAGTAGTTCAGGTTTCTGTGCTGAGAAACTTGACCTTGAAAGCCCAGACGTATTGCCAGTATTCTGTGATATTTGTAAACTTTGATCACTGCTTAGTCTGCTGGGCAGTGCTTTTTTTCTTTTTTTTTTTTTTTTTCCCTCCCCTCGTCAGCTTCCATTCATTAACCCCTTTTTAGCAGCTACCAGTGATGAACCCAGTCTTTATCATGGGGGCACTGTGTAAGGGATTAAAAAACATAATGTGACTTATTGGTCAATTATCAATGATTTCTTGTGGAACTGTGTTCATATATAACCAAATAAGGTTACTGATGGAGACACTTGCATGGGGACCCGCAATATCATGGGATTTCACTCTTAAACACCTGTGGGATCCCAAGAAACTAAGCCAGTATTTGAGTTAGGGACAGTGCAGCTTACATAGATCTAAGAAGGTACAACTTATTTGGGCTTTGGCTTGTGCTTACCACGCCCTATATAATACTATTCTGGAGAGAGTTTCCGAGCTGACGTTCAAGCCAAAGGGGAAAATCTCCAAGTCAAATTTGATCAATCACAGGAGAAACCAGCAACAATGTCAGTTGCCCCTGTGGAAGGCAAGAAATGGAAATGAGTGTCCTCGTGCCTAGAACGGAAAAAAAGAAGAAGCAGAGGAAGAGGTAGAGGAAGATCTAGGTGAGGGGCCCTCCTCAGAACCACCATCATCAGGGAAAGTAAAAAGGAACTAAGAGACTTGCAGAAAAACGGGGATGTTCAATGTGTACTACAAGGAAATTTGATGTTGGGGGAGTGCAGTCAGTAATTCTACATATATATATGCATATAGGCATGTGTATTATGCATTTTAATCACTGTATATATGTATATATATTGAGCATGATGTAGTGATGTAGAATAAGGGGTGGAATGTCATGGTTTTGCGTTTTTTGGTTTTCAGTATTCTACATCAGAACATCATGTAGCGCACTGGGAATTAAAGTGTTAATGCTTCAATTCCTGTTACCTATCCCTATACATCACGGAAGTCATGGAATCTGGCCCTTCTGGGTGGGGTGATCTCTTACTGCCTTGCAGTGGGTGGTGGAGGGTGCTTTCATAGCCATTCCAAGCTTTTCAGGTTTGACTTGGTCTCAGGAACTCTCTCTCTCTCACACCTATTTTATTTGATTTATTAGTCTCAATTTCAAATAGATTGTATTATATTGTGTTATCTTGCATTCTGATATCATAGTTAGTAAATAAGTTTTCCTCCATAGATCGCTGTTTGTTTTTTTTTGTTTTGTTTTGTTTTGTTTTCTTCCTTCCTTGAGCCTAGCTCCCATCTCCCTGTCCCTTTTCCCTTTCCCTTCCCATTTTGTGGACCCACGGACTACTGACACCCCTGTCATGGGCATAGATTGATCTAGTTAACTCCGTGACAATGTTGCACTCCTAATTTTTAGGGAAAAAAAAGCCCACAGCATAATTATGTGGATAATATTTGAGTTACTACCATGTCTTTTTCAAGCACCTGTATTTTCATACTGCATTATATCAGTGACTTATCAGACAGACTTCTCCTACCAATCTAAAAGGTATAGAAATACATAGTGTAGACTGACTACAGACAGTGAACCTTATTTCTCTGCCTGGAAAGATTATGGAATGGATCATCCTGGAAGCGATGTTAAGGCACATGTGAGATGAGGTGATCTGAGACAGCCAGCATAGCTTCACCGAGATCAAATTCTGCCGGATCAAACTGGCATCTTCCTATTTGGAGTGATGGTGTGGTGGTTTCATTAGACAAAAGAAGATCAACTAATGTAATCTGGACTTCTGCAAAGCCTTTGGTATGCTCTGACATGACAATTTTATCTTTAAATTGGAAATACATGAAAGGGGGGAATATTTTTAATGAATAAGAAATTGGTTGAATGATCACAATCAAAGAGTTGTGGTCAATGAATCAACGTCCAGGTGGATGCTGGTCAAAGGTGAAGTCTCCCAGGGGTTCATCTTGGGACCAGCGTTCTTCAAAATCAGTGGATCTTTACCAATGACCTAGGGAGTATGACTAAGTGCACCCTCAGCAAGTTTGCAGATCACACTAAGCTGACTGGTACAGTTGTTAGAATAGAAGGAACCCAATGAAATTCAAAAAGGACAAGAGCAAGGTGTTGCACTTGTGTCGTGGCAATCCCAAATATTTATACCGACTGTGAGCAGAACTCATTGAGAGCAGCCTTGTGGAGAAGGACTTGGAGGTTCTGGTGAATGAAAAGCTTGACATAAGGCAGCAGTTTGTACCTTGCAGCCCAGAAGGCCAACAGTATCACTGACTGCATTGAAAGAGGGGCGGCCAGCAGGGAGAAGGAGGTGATTGTCCCCCTCTATTTTCATGAGACCCCATTTGGAGTATGGTGTACAGGACTGGGTTTACCAGCACAAGGAAGATGTAGAGCTGCTAGAGCAGGTCCAAAGAAAGGCCATGAGATGATTAGAGGGCTGGAGCACTTGTCCTGTGCAGAAAGGTTGAAGGAGCTGGGTTTGTTCAGCTTGAAGAAAAGGCTCCAGGTAGAAATCATTGTGGCCTTCCAGTACTTGAGTGAATCTTGCAAGCAAGAAAGGAAAGGATATTTTATATGTTGTGATAGTGATGGAACAAGAGGGAACAATTTTAATCTAAAAGTAGGGAGATGTAGATTAGATGCTAAGGCAAATTTTTTACTTAGAAGATGGTGAGGCACGGGAACAGGATGTCCAAAGAAGCTGTGGATGCTGCATCCATGGAGGTGTTCAAGGCCAAGTTGGATGAAGCCCTGGACAGCTTAATCTATCAGGCCAGCCATATAACAAATTCCGTACTCTGATTTTTTTTGTTTGATTTTAGTGGGGGTTGAATATAAGAAGTTGAATACTCATACTGTCCAGGCTACCATTAATTTCATCCAAAATTCAAACAACTCAATGTAGAAGATTATGAAAAGAACCACACCAGGAAAAAGAACTTGAACAAGAAACTGATCAACTTAGTCAAACAGAAGTAGAGATATGAATGTGGAGTGTGAAAGTATCTTTTGAAAGGTAAATAAGAATATAAATGCATGGATTTTTTTTTTATTTCAAAATAATATTCTATGAACTTCTTTTAATTGTTCACATTTCTCTCTGTACTTTAATGAATAAGCAAGATTAAGTATATATATAAGTAGTATTTTAGCAGATTCTTTGGAAGACACAGATTGTGCTTGACAAAATATGTCTATATGTACATAAGTGTGCATTGCATGGGCAAGCTTATGTCAACATTTCAATAGTGACTCATATATTCTTTCCTTTATTAAGGAATTTGCCCTTATTAAGTTTATAAATACAAATTGTTCAGTTTCAGTTACTGTAGAGATTTTTTTTCAATAATAACTGAACTGGTTTATAAAAAATATATAAAAGGGAATTTCATATTTTATAAACTGTTTCTTGTTAGTCATCTTTTTTTCTGAAATGTTGATGAAATTATTATTCTGTGACAAACTTTGCAAATCACAACCCACAGAATTGAATAAATTGCATTAGCTTATTTTCTTTCTAGAGGCAGTATAAATTATGATTAAAAAGAAAATTAAAACACACAAAACAATAAAACTTCCTAGTGAACATAGTAATAAATCTTCTTCTTCCTGATCCAATTCAATGATTGCTTGGTATCTCTCAGTTAAAAATCTACATTTGGGAGCATGATACAAAAAGTGATATCAGTGAAAATCTTTCCATTTTTTTTAGAGGAATTTGCATCAAGCATCTAGTTCAGCAGCTGTTTGGTACTTCTAAGCAGTCCATGTTGCTCTTTTGAATGACATGCATTTTTCCATAATGTACCGATACTGTGTGTAACTTTTAAATCTAATAATATGTCTCTTTCCAGGTGATATTCTTCATGTATCCCTGACCAACTTCCTATTATCTTGTAACAGAAATAATAGTTAAATGAGATAACTAATTTGATGGAAGTAAAAATCAAAGCTGTTAAACTAATGAAATGCCAAATAACGCTATTTCCAGGAAGCAACTAACACTGGTAACGTTGTCATTTATTCCTGTAAAAAGCTACAATGAAAATGGAATTTCTTAAACACAAATTCAATTGATTCATCTCAAATGCAGCCTTTAAAATAATGTCAGGATAAATGAAAAAAAAAAAAAAAATGCACTGCCATTTGCAGCCAGATCTACATAGTTATGCCATTAGAAACACTGCTGAATTTCTAAATAGCTATTTTTATACAATGTCAATATTATACATGAAACAGATAACTTTTCTCCTGACAAAAATAGTCTTTAAATACAGTAAATCAGGCAGAAAATTTTAAATGCAACAGAAATACATATGGAAGGGTCACAATATCTGAATTCTTGGAAAGATATCATAGCAGGAGATCATTATGTTATCATGCTGCTAATAATGCTGTTGTTCTCAAAATGATGTAGTATCCTGAATGATCCTAGATGAGACCAACTGTTGGTCTAATGCTCTATGTTGTAGTAATATACAGTACTACAATAGCTAGCACAAAATTTCTGTCTAATTAGCATAATGCTACTGTCCAGAAATAAGGAAATGGTTCAGCCACATAAGACCTCATTTTGATGTTCTTTTCTAAAAAAAGATCTGTTCTGTTCTTCAATGTGGGTTGCTTTTCACTTCCCATGCCCCTTTTCTTTACTATGCTCTCCAAGCTTTTGGAATGGAATCAAAAAATTGCTCTCAGAAAATGCAGAAATGATGTTGAAAGTGTTGGTCTTTTTTTATTTTTCCCCTGATGAAAATTCTTCAAAAGTTATGTGCTATTCTGTGCATTAATTTCTTGAACTCACTGAAATAAAATACTGTGATATTTTTAACCAGCGTTTAAAATTAAGAGGGCATACAGAACACTGATGTGTTTAATACATTATGCTCTGTCAATTAAACTTCTAAAATTGCTTAATAATAACTTAATATTTATTTTCTTTTAAAAATCAAGAATCAATGTAATCTTAACCTCTAAGGGTGCTTCTGAAATTCTGAAAGATTTTGCAGAAGCTCCAAGCTTATTTTCAATCTTTTCATTGGTAAATATGACACTTTTAATTCAGCTGATAAACAGTGATTTTCAGTTACTGGATGGTAGTAAAGTGCTTGTTTCAGCCTGTCTTGCTGAATAGGGTTGAAATGACTATTTTTAGCTTATAGATGAGTTTCCCTTCTTTGTCTCATACTATGAACCCAGAATCACACAGAGGATCACAGTCTGGCTGAGGCAGTAAGGCAACTTATGAGATCTTCTAGGCCAACCCTATGTTCAGAGCAGAGTCAGCTAGAGCAGGATGCTCAGACCCATGTACACTCAGGTTTTGGGTTTCCGTGAGGAGGGAGGTGCCACAACATCTCTGGACAGCCTGTTCTAGATTTTGACAATATAAATAAAATATTTTCTCAGACATATGCTCAGATATAATTTCCTGCATTTTAGTATGTGCCCATTATCTCTGGTCTTGTAATCAGGCACCTCTGGGAAGAATATGTCTCTGCCTTTACTCCGATGGTGAGGTAGTTATAACCATGGACAAAATCCTCCTGAGCTTTTTCTTCTCCATGCTGAACAGTCCTGGCTCTCAATTCCTATCCTCACATGGCAGAAGCTCCAGTCCCTTAGTCATCAACACTCTGCCAGATGGGTTGTTTCTTATGATATTTCTACCCAGTATCGCAATAAATGCTCAGGCACAAATAAGAAAGGAGTAGTCAGCAAAACAATATTTTAGTAATGCCAGAACCAGTCCTGACATGGCTGAAATTCCACTTTATTACTTTTGTTCAAAAATAACAAATTTCTAGGCATATGTGAATTCCTGTATGACCTACTTTCAGCAGATGCTTTTATTTCAACACAAAAAGATTTAGATATGAGTAGCTCATACTGCATGTTAGTTAAGTGCCAGCTTCCAATAAATACACAGAAGGCAAGTAGTGAAATTAAATGTGATTGTTGTGTTACTCTAGAGTATTCAAATAGACAAGCACTTTTCTTTCTTGTACATAGCTAAAGCTTTGAATTTTCTGAGTCTCTAGGAAAGCTAAACTAGATAGGCATAATTATTGAAAAACCTCCTAGTAAAAAAGGAAATTGTGAAACTGAAATTTGTGGCTATGCAATAGTTGACAATAACTGTAACCTCAAGAACTGTACTCTGTGTAGCACAGATTGGGAAATGCTCAAATAACAAATTCCCTTTTTGTTAGATGAATAGAAATGACTGACTCATTTTGGTGACAGCTTTCAAACTCAGCTATGTGAGGGCTTTTTGGTTTTGATTTTCTGTTCTGCCCTCTGCTTGTTAAAACAAGGTGAAAGAACTTAAGGCATATGGAACCCACTAGAAATTAGGTGTATCATTCCTGAGAACCTTCTTCCATCTATTTTGATTTTCCTCTACATAGTTAGTGGCTTTGTACAATCTTTGTAAAGAGTACCCAAAGAAATTTTTGTATTTCTTCCTTAAACATTACTTTCTTTTTTTTTTTTTCAAATTTTCATATCTCTTTCTTGAACAGCTGCGAAAGATGACATAATTGGGCATCAGTATTTTACTTTCTAGAGCAAATAAACAAAAAATAAGTTTATGAAAACTTTTCCATTACTTCTTCTCTACACCACTGAACTACACTTTGAGAAAAAGATTGATCATGTTGCTGGTACATACAGAAGAGACTTGGAGCATACTGTATGAAATATTTCTTGACCTTTTGCTTTCATGCTGTGTACGGGTATGGTCACTGAATATGTTCCTAATACCAGGTGACATTCATTAAATGGCTTGAGAACTCATGACTTCTATTTAGATTATATAAAAGAATAACAGGATATTTTAGCTTCCACACACAGTCTGTCCTGGAAACAATTTCCTAGAACTGGTAAAGACAGTAAATGATTAAAACTTTTATAACAACAATCCTCTTGTCTTTGGTAAAAATTTTCAAATAACTTTTTGATTTCTTATTGTTATGATTTCATGGTATATATATAATACCACATATATCTACAAATTCTTTTTAGAATGAACATGTTCTATTCTGTACTCATGACTTGGTCACTACATACTTGATATGACCCCACAAGTGAACTTTTTCTGGACTGGAATGTGGTATAGAGACCTTCTGAGAATCCTTACAGCATCAGTTGTCCTTCATGATAATATGAAACAAAAGCATGTACTTAGTCTGGTCATACCAGATGGGTCCCCCTAAGAAAAGGGGGAATGGTTTCAAACTAAGACAGAGGAGATTTAGGTTAGATAGTAGGAGGAAATTTTTACTCAGAGGGTGGTGACGCACTAGAATAGGTTGCCCAGAAAGGTTGTGGATGCCCCATCCCTGGATACATTCAAGGTCAGGCTGGATGTGGCTATAAGCAGCCTGCTCTAGTGGCCGTGACCCTGCCCATGGAAGAGGGGTGGAAATCAGATGATTTTTGAGGTCATTTTCAGCCCAGGCCATTCTATGATTCTATTTTTCTATGACCTATGGAATATGTCACTGATAATGAGCTTTAATTTTGATGACCGCAGTTTGCTTACTATCTGAGTTACAAGCAAGCTTGAAGGTAACAAGTGGGGATAAGAAAACAGGTGTATCACAGGTGCTAGAGTTCTCTCTGAAAGCTGCATATACTGATACAAACATATTTTTGGCTATGCAGTGTCAAGAAATGTCTGGAGTAATTGCCATTCACAGGCAAAATTTTACTCTGGTAGTGCTACATAGAGTGCAATAATTAGTCTTTGTGCCCTTCTTGTGAAGCTTATTCCTATCCTACTGAAGTAAATTCATATGCAGCATTATAGCTATACTACTTTAGATGATTTGTAAGAAATCATAATAAAAGTTGAGTGGAATTTCAGCACATTCTGAAATCTGTGCAATTCCTGATCTGCATGTATAATTTTACTTTCTGAATTCTGTCTGTCCTTTTTGTCAGAAGGTCCCTTTTGTAATGAAGCCTTTGCATTCTGTGTGCAGTGACAATGTGAGTATGATTACAGTACAGAATATTGCTAGTAATTGACTTGTATACATAATATATACGTGTAGCTAATGTATTATCTATTATGAACTGGTTCACAAATTTGACACCTGTCCAGCATACCATTCCAACAGTCCCTAGCAACACACCAACTCTTTGCAGTAACAATCCATCTGTCTGTATTACAAATCCAACTGTTCACAAGAAAACCCAAAGTCTTTCCAGTATCAATCAATCTCAGAATCATGCCAAGATATTCTCCCCCTCCATGTTAAAATGACACAGAATCTTAAGCAATAAACTACTGTGCTTTTTTAAAGGGCCAAATCTCTTGTAGCCCCTTTGTTTTCAGTCAGTCCTGTAGCTCAAATTTCAGTTAAAATAATTAGATTTGTAAAAAGGACAGAAGAAAACCAATTAAAGTTCTGTATCTGTGCCAGATCAGAAGGAATAATACTGTTTTAGAAATCATATATACTCTTACAGTGTCTTCAATACTGGGCATGTTTCCATGTGGGAGTACAATACATAATTCTGAACTGAAATTGAAAGGAGGATAATTTTCTGCAATCAGTGAGCATGCTTTACACTAGAAAATATTCAGTATTCCTTTGGGTGTGTACTGAGTACTTCATATATATTGCGAAATTCTAAATGCAATTATATCCATTAATATCTCTCAAGTGCTATGAAAATAACCATTTATGCATGTCATTTACCCTATTTGCAGTCTTATTTATTCTGTCTTAAAGCTTCAGTGACTCTGTGCTTCCTAGTGTCATTTTTTCTTTATCTCACAACAGAAGATCACAAAATAATTCCAGTACATGATTTTGTTTCATATTGTCATGAAGGACAACTGATGCTCTAAGTTATCTCAGAAAGTCTCTAGACAACATCCCAGCCCACAAAAAATTCACTTGTGGGGTCATACCAAGCTCTTCACAGCTGTGTCCATTTTATGAATATCTAAAGTGAAGTGGAAGGTAAATAAATGAGGCCAGGTTATTCTTGTACAGTGGTAGAGGACAAGAAGAAATAGCCTAGAATTGAATATAGGAAATTCCAAGCATATGGAAGAACTTCTTTATGGTTAGAGTGATGGAGCACTGCAACAGATAGCCCAGAGATGTTGTGGAATCTCCTTCTATGGAGATCTTCAAGACCTATCTGGATGCCTGCCTGTGCAACCTATTATAGGGTACCTTCTTTAGCAGAGGGGTTGGACTTAATGATCTCTTGAGGTTCCTTCCAACCCCTGTGATTCTGTGATTCTGTGTAACCCCCCAAGAATGGAGATAGCACAGTATTTCATTGCAACCTGCTTCACTGCCTCACTGTCCTCAAGAGAAACCTCTTCTTTCAGATTACACTTTTTCTTTCTTGTCCTCCTTCTCTGAACTTCTGAGAATGGCCTGCCTTTATCTCCTCAGAGAATTTTGTGGGTGCTGTGGAGACTGTTATGTGTCCTGGAGATGTTCTGTTTTCTAAAATGAATCAGACCATGTTCCCTAGCCATTTTTTGCCATGCTCCAATGCCTCAACCTTGGAGGTCCCACCCTGAACTGCCTCCAATTTGTCCATATCTTTCTCAGTTTAGTAAAAAAAAAATGAATGCAGCTATTAGATGTGGCCTGACAAGTGCGACACAAAAAGGGAAAGCCATTCCTTTGATCTATCATCTGTGCCATTGTTCACACAGTCCATGAGGTTGATTGACACCTTTGATGCCCAATGGGCACAATGAGGGCTCATGTTCCACTCTCAATGGTTTACAGGCTGGTTCGTCCCAGTTCCGTGACTAGCAGGGCAGAGGGACTTTGCAAAATCCACACCTCCAGAAAAAGGAAACAGGGGACCCCAAAATAATTAAAATCAGTGACAACAATCTGAGGAGAAACAAACTAATTTACTAAATATAGTATTGGAATGTAAGATAACACATTATAATACAATATAATTAGAATTGAATATAATAAATCAAATATAATGAGAGTGTCCAAAAGGTGGATAGGCCTCACCATAATGCTGAGGTGAGATGCGCAGTCTGGTTGAGCAGCAGGGAGGAGAGCCTGACGAAGAAGAAGCGCATCAGGTGACCTTGCCAGGGGTTAAATGTCCTCTCTGACTGCAAAGCTCCTGGAGTATGTAGTTCTTCTCTTCTGGACAGGTTTCTGGAACTTGAGCATTAACACTCTAACTCCCAGTGCACTACATGATGTTATGATGTGGAATACCGATAACCAAAAATCATAAAACCATGACATTCCATCCCTTATTCTATATCACTACATCATGCTTAATATATACAAACAAAACATAATTACCAAACATTAAACACATATACACACAAATCTATATATATACACATGGAATTACCGACTGCACTCCCCCAGCATCAAATTCCCTTGTGGTACACATTGAACATCCTCATTTTTCTGCATCACCCACCAAGTGGACCGAGGTCCCTTGGCAAAAACAGTTCCACAAAGAGGTTTGCTCTTTCTAGAAGCTGGAAAGACCCAAACTGCTTTTCCCAACATGTTCTTTACATGTACTACAGGGATCTTGTCTCCCTTGACAGTATGTAGAGAGATGACAGGATCAGGTTCTACCATTGGTAGAACCTCTAGTATTAACCAATCAGATGGCTTCTGCCAAACAGTTCTTCCAATTCTTAAATGTTCCACCACCCATTGCTTTCAACATGGTTTTTAACAACCCATTGTATTGTTCAAATTTACCAGAAGCTGGTGCATGATAGGGGATATGATAAATCCACTCAATGCCGTGATCTTTGGCCCAAGCATTTACAAGAGAATTTTTGAAATGAGTCCTATTATCTGACTCAATTCTTTCCATGTCGCCACAGGACTTGTTTCCCGAGACCTAATGTGGTGTTTCGGGTGGTAGTATGAGGTACTGCATATGTTTCAAGCCACCCAGTGGTTGCCTCTACCATACTAAGCACGTAACACTTCTCATTGCGAGATCGTGGCAAGGTGACATAATCAGCCTGCCATGACTCCCCATATTTATACTTTTTCCATTGCCCTTTCCCCCAGAGAAGTTTCATCCTCTTGGCTTGTTTAATTGTGGCGCGTGTCTCACAGTTATTAAAAACCTATGCACTGGCCATATGGGACTATTAAAAGGACTATTAAAATCGCTCCCTGACTCTCTAGTTGACGAATCAACTTCTGAATGGGGAGCAAGGAATCCCTGTTGGTGCAGTACTGTCACCTGTGCACCATTTTTGTAGCAATCAGTACCTGTTGCATTTTTATTCATAGCAGTCCCACAGCAGATGGATCTTCTGATAGGCCAGGCAAAACAGGCAACTGCTTAAAACCTTCTGTCTCTACAGCAGCTATTCCAAAGGCCCATCAATACCCTTTGGGATCCTTGAAATATCCATTTCTGAGGTAATCAATGTCAAGTATACATGGAGCCCCTGGGCCAGTCGCAATAGGGCGCTTTTGCCAGTCTTTACCAGTGAGGCTGATTTCGTCCTCCAACATGGTCAGCTCTTGGGAACCCCCAGTCACCCCATGAATATAAATTGATTTTGTCCCTTGCTGACTCGAGGGCATTATAGTGCACTGTGCACCATGTCCACCAGGGCCTTATATTTCTGTGGTTCTGATGTGCCAGGCCATCTAATCCACACAGTCTCTTCCACTTTCTGCTCACCACCACTCCAAGGCCTTTCCTACAAGAATACTCTTTGGTCTGTCTGTCTCCTGACAGTGTTCTAAGTATCGTTTTTTTGCCCCTGTAATGGGAAAAGATCTTTTGCATTTGGACACTGACTTTCGTCTCTGCTGAATTTCATAACGATCCTGTTGGCTCATTTCTTTATCACATCTGGAGCCCTGCCCTGAATTGTTTTGACTGGTATCCTTAATTTGGTGTCATCCTCAAATACGAAGAGAGTGTGTTCTGTCACCTAGTCATGTAAGTAATAGAGCTGTTCGACAGAAAATGTCCTGGTGCACATTCCTATGCTATTCCACCTGTAATAGGCAGTGTATGACCCATTAATCACCCTCTGAACACCATCTTCCAAATGTTTTTTATCCATGTTTTTAGAAAAACATTCACTACTTACAGTGTATCCACAGATCTCGTTATTTTATTATAGAGGGTAACTAGATTTGTTAGGCACAATTTAGTCTTGGTTAATCCTTGCTGGTGGCTTGCAAACATTTTTTTTTTTTAACTCTTTTTATGTCTAGAAATTTGTTCTAGGAGGACTTAGCCCATTATTTTCATTACAGACTATCCTTCAGTTCCTGAAGTTGACATTTAGGCCTTTTTTTAAAGAAGATTGTCACATTTATATTTCTACAGCCATCATAGACATCCCCCAATCCCCACATTTTTTCCAAGATGATATAATGTCTCCTTGTAATACCAGCTCTTTCAAGCCACTTTGATGCAGCCAATTTGATGCAGCAATGGATTTATACGCGCTGAGTTCTAATGCATAATCCTTGACACACACCTCACCCACTGCTGAGAGTATTTCCGCTCTTGGCCTCTTTCACTAAGTTCAGAGGCCTGGGAGACAATGTTGGGAAGACTAAAACAAAGAAAGCTCTGTATACCTTAACTGCAACTGTGCTACCATCAGTAAATCACCTACCACAAACAGCACACACTTTCCCTGTTCTCCTTTTCTGCATTGGCAGCTTTTCTTGCTAAATTTGTCATCCCCTGCTTGTCTCAGTTGATCTCTGTCTTTCTTCTCCCCCATCTATTGTGCTTGGAAGCAACATTTCTGAATTCTTTCCACCTAGCCTTTTTCAGCTTCCATACTGTCTACTGCCTTTTTGTATTGGAGCTCTGGAATAAAATAAAAAAAAATCCAGATCAGCCAAATTGGTCTGTTTTCCTTAGAATGTGGATGGACTAATCTCACACTTAGGAGAATGATCATGTCATAACACTTATCATCATACATGAATATATCTGCATGCAAATTTCCAGGTAGGTTCATGATAGACAGAGACGCACATAATAGATAATGATTTGAATTGCATTCTTATCCCTAAAGTTCTATGGCCATTGCATTTAATTTGAGATTGTTGTCAACAAATAAATAATTAACATGCAGCTTTTGTTAGGTGCCTAAATGGAAGTTATTACTACTCTCTCCTGGCATTTAGGCCATCACTTACTATGATTCCCAACTGAAAATGAAAAAAAAAAGCTGAAATTTTACAGCTGTCTCCTTTATGTATAACAACTCAGACTTGCCTCCAGAGGCAGAGCTGCAGAACGTTATACAGTCTCCCACCAAATTTGTTTTGTACCATAGAAGAAAACAGACATCTCTGTATATCTCAAATTAAAAGGCTTTAATTAAAGATACTGGTTTTCAGTTTGCTTTTAGATGTCATATGAAAAAATAAAAAGCAAAAGAAAAACCAAACCAAAGCAAAAGTCTGAAGCGCTTGGGCAAATTCATCTCAGAG
Organism: Phasianus colchicus; assembly: GCF_987193195.1. NCBI lineage: Eukaryota > Metazoa > Chordata > Aves > Galliformes > Phasianidae > Phasianus > Phasianus colchicus. The sequence continues at coordinate 128,039,662 of NC_143436.1, forward strand.
GATCACTGTTACCCATGTTTGGAATATTCAAAATATTCCATAACAGAAACAACAAAATTGCTGCTCTAAATTGGTTTTGTTTATCTTAAGGGAACTGACAAACCAAATTTTCAGTATCTTGGATGTTTAGGTAGTAATTCATGCCCTTAGAACTCAGGATTCTTCTTCTATCATAAGGTGATCTATACACTAATGAATCCTATCTTTTGAGAACATTTAAGTATAAGAATAAAGCAGATTTTCTTTGTAACTGGAAAATATTCGGATTACATGCAGGAATATGTGATGCATTTCTCAGGAAATGTTTTTACTCCATCTAGCTATTGTCAAAAAGGCAACAGTATGTGGTTTCATGATCAGTTACACATGGCAAAATATTGAAATTCACAGATTGGATAGTTGTGACAAGCTTTTCATGCATGGTTTATGGGAGGCTGTTACTCAGAAACAAAAGAAGTAAAACAGAAGTCAACTGAAATAATACATTAAATATGGGACAAACTCTATGAATTAAAACTGGAAAAAGCTTAATTTTGTTGTACCTAGTGCAATAGGCTTTAGCCTCAGTCTAATCAAGTCACTGGTGCTTACTACAGAGATTCTCAAGTGTTTTGAGAATCTCATTATATGCTCTAACTTTATTTACCTTTTACTTGTTTGTTTGTTTGTTTGTGTTTGTGTGTATGTGTGTGTGCATTAATCAACAGTGGTTTTAAGAGCCCTATTCAGCATTGTAAGAGATTATTCTTTTACATCAGTGTCTCAAAGCTTGCTGGGGACACAGATGAACAAGTCCAAGCAAGTCCTGGGCAAGGGTTGAGAAGTCCTTTGTCTGAGGGACACAGATGGACCAAGGGCAAGGAGAGAGAGATAAGCTACAGCTTAATGGCCGTGAAGCGGTCTTTTGTGTGGACTTATCTCGAGGAAGATGGCCATCTCAGGAGGTGCTGCACATGACTCTTACCCAAGCACCCAGAGATGTCATGTAGGCAGGAGAAAAAGAAGGATAAAATGGAAACCCGCAACCATGAGGTTTAGGTTTTCTGGCAACAGATTCCTCATGAAGAAGAACAGAGGTTTTCTGGCAACAGATTCCTCATGAAGAAGGAGAGTTTTCTAACATTAGAAGCTTCACGACCTGCCTCTTTCCCTCCTGGACTTGCTCTGTGCTCTCTCCCTCATGGACTTGCTCTTCGCTCTATCACAATGCTGAAGAAGAACAAAGCTGTCTGCCATCAGATTCCTCACTACGGAATTCCTGCATGTTGAAGGACTCTCCTGGGCCTGCTACCTGAGCCCTGCTGCTTCCCCCCGGATTGGCTCTGCGACTGCCTCCTGCTGCCTGCTTGCTGCCCAAGGCCAGCCACGCTGCTGCTGTTCCCCCTGCTGCTTCTGCCTCGGACCTTCAAAGCGGTGTGCAACGGGACCGCTGCTGGATCCTGGTAGTGACTATCCCCGCTTTACACAATTCTTGTTTCTTTCTTATCTTTTCTATCACCCTCCTTCCCTTCCTCGTCTCCCTGATTAGGATTTATAACAAACTGGTTGGACTAACATTTGAACCATTGTTTCTTAATCTCACACTGGGTATACAGATATTAAAAGAACCTCATCTCCCTCCTATACATTGGAGCAAGACAAACATGTGTTCTCAAAAGAGGACTATTACATTGGCTCACTCTTGTAGCTTTTAAAATGTCTATGGAAATTAGAGATGTGTGGACTTAAAATGTGAACAAATAATTCTTTCAGCTGAAGAATTCCTGAGTGATTTTAAATGAACCTGCTCTTCACACAGAGGAAATTCAGTCAGGGTTTCAAGTGTACAGTCTAAAGATTATTCATATGAATTAACATTGTAGGTCTGAGTACACAAATTTGCCAATTCCAATTAGAAAACAGTAGCAATTAACTATGTTTCCTGAGAGTTAGCAACCATTTTTAAACAGCTCATATTACTCTCATTACTGCAATTTGTCTAAGCCTCATTTAATTCATATTCTTCAGACTGTAGGTCTTTTAAATAAAGCAGACATCTAATTTACTTAAAATAATGTAAATTACAAACAGGAAAAGAAAAAACAAACAACAAAAAAAAAACAACAGAAAGAATCCTTATATCAGCAGAACAAAATATATACAATTAATTTTCTGCACAAGTTGTATATAACTTATCTTTTAGACCTAGTTTTCAAAGATGTATCTGGACAAATTTTAAATTCACCTTTACAAAAAGACAACTGTGTACTCATTTGTAATTAGAAAACTTTGTTTATTCTCTCTTCTACCAGTAATATCACCATCCAGTGGTAAGAGTTCTTATGTTATTATGCCAGAAAACTCAGTAGTGGGAAAACTAGAGTGGAGTTGTGTACATTTCACAAGCAAGAATTTTTAAGGAGCTTCTGGAGAACACTGGGAATGAAGAAAAGCTGTAGTACAAAACTGTTCGCTCCTGCTGTTGAACCATGTTAATAGATATGTTACACATTTTATTTTGCTTTACTGATGAGAGAAAAGCAGTTTTTTTTATACTTAAATCACAGATGCTACATTTTATTGGTCCAACTGGCTTTTAGAAATAGCTACATCCTTGTAAAATCTTTGGTGAAAATTAGGACAACTTTTTTGCTGATGATCAATTCAGCACTAGGACGTTGGGTATAATATCCTTCTTGCTCTTTATACAAGCTATTCCATACATACATATGTACATATTTATATTTCCACATTTTTTTCAGTGTTTCAGTTTGCTTAGAAAGATTTTGATATTGAAAACCAGATCAAACAAATAAAATATAATTTGAATGCAAAGAAGAACTGTTCAAAAAGTGACTAAAATAATCAAAAGATTACTGATATTGTAAGCAAGGCCCTAGATATTCTTGGCATTTTATTTAAAATATTTCAGTTCGGAGAGATAATCTAAATGTTCTGGTCAGTAAAATCCACCTCTGAACAGATGCTGTTATTTAGATGAGTTGTGCTGTACATCCTGAATAATTAGATTGTACATAGGTTGTTTGAACTTCACCACTTGGTACAAACAGTTGACACACATCTCTTCAGGTCATGCAGACTTAATTTGGTATCTGCAATATAATGGACTGAAGGCTTTGTGGTAGTTGACATTCTAAGCTAACAACAGGGAATTTGTGGAGGTAAGAACAATGAATTAATGAAAGCACTGCTGTATTGTAAACTCACACTTAAAACCTAATTTAGAGAGATAGAATTTCACCTTTTCAACTCTTCTCTAATTCAACTGCAAAGCACAATGCTCAGGTCTGATATGTGCTGTGACTTTGGCCCTGAAGCTATAAGCATTTAGTTGATCTGAAATGAGTATCAGTGCTAGAGATCACTTAGGAAAATGTTTTAAAACAAGTAAAACTAAGTGCTACATATTCAGATGCTGGATGGTGTGTTAAATTGATGAAACAAAAGATATTGTAGAGTCTCACGAGAAGCAAAAGGAGGAAGTAGTTGCAGTTTTCATACTGTAGAGCTATTTTTCTCCTCATATTACTAGTGAAAGAAATTAAAAGCAGGAATGTTTAATTTTCTGTGATGAGCCTTAAAATTTATATTTATTACATTGTTTATTTTTAATAAAAGAATAAAAGAAATACTTTAATTATGCTTCTCTTTACTTTCTTCTACAGAGGATGTTGGTAGTGCTTGTCATATTCTTATCAGTTAATGAAGGCTAAAGGATCACATAGTTCTAAATGCTAAATGCTGGCAGAAAAGCTGAAGAAACAATAAAAATAAATGTAGGCTGAGAAAAAAGAATAGAGATAGTTATTCAGGTATATAGCCAGATACATACTGAAGAAGATACAGGCAAACTAGATTTTTTATCACAGGGAAAATCAGTGTGGGAAATTATTAACGTAAACAAATAAGCAAAAACAAACAAACAAAAAATGCTACTTCTCTGTGCAATTTTATTATTTTCTTCTTTTCTGATCTCTCCTATGAGAAAAGGCTGGGTGACCTGGGTCTGTTCAGCCTTGAGAAAAGAAGACTCAGAGGTGATCTTATTGTAAATATCTTATGTGTGGGAGACAAAGGGACATGGCCATCCTCTTTGCAGCAGTCTGTGGGGGTCTATAAACTGGAGCATAGAAAGTTCCACACCAATATGAGAAAGAACTCCTTCACAGTGAGGGTGACAGAGCACTGGAATGGGCTGCCCAGGGAGGTTGGATTCTCCTTCTCTGGAAGTATTCGAGATCGCCCTTACCATAAATAAAGTTGCCAGTCACCAGATCAGGCTACCCAGGGCCCAATTCAACCCTGAAAGCCTCCAGAGATGGCGCCATTCACAGCTTCTCTGGGCAATCTGTTCTACACTCTGAGTAAAGATGTTCTTGCTAAGATCTAAATCTCCTTTTTTTTAGTTTTAAACCCTTCTTTGTTGTCTTATCACTATCAGATCATGTAAAAAGTTATTCTCCATCTTGTTTATAAGCTCCCTCTAAGCACTGACGGGCTACAGTGAGTTCTTCCTGAAGTCCTCTCTTTTTCAGACTGAACAAGCCCAACTCCATCATGCTTTTCTTCACACGAGAGGTGCTCCAGCTCCCTGATCATCTTAGTGGTCCTCTTCTGGATCCACTCCAAGATCTCTCTCTGGGCTGGGGGTTCCAGACAAATCAGGAAGACTATGCCATTCTTTTTTTATACAAAGCTATTGACATTTTTGTTAAACTCTCAGAATGAATGAGAACTGATAGTTAAAATTTTCCATGGAAACAGGCCTTGCCTAAAAAGTATCTATTTTTAGTTCATTTTTGAAAGCAGAAGATGAAGAAAAAGAAGAGAAAGAAGATGAGAAAGAGGAAGAAGAAAAAGAAGAGGAATAAAACATGAACTTGAACAGGAGCAAAGAACGAGGTTTACTTCAGTATTTCTTCTAAAGTATGACCAGAAAAGGTCTCTGTCCTTCAAACCATGTAAAAGATGGCATTCAGGTAAAAACACTTCTTGGTTCTAGAATCATCTTGTTGCAAGCCTGAAATAGTTTTTATATTTCTATTGATTTAGAACTCTCTCTCCATCCCACACAGCCTTTATCACAAACAGACTCTTTCTTTCTCCTTGCTTCTCAAATATGAAAGAGAAAAAATCTTTAATGAAAACTAACAAATACAGCAACAACAACAAAAAAGCTGTAAGCCAAATGTTTAAAAGTCAGTGTAGGACTAAAGCATTTTTGTAATAAAATCTGTAATATGCTCTTCACTTACATAACCAGTCATTATTTGTTGAGTAATTTATTCTTTCTTAATACCTTTTAAGATCTTGAGTTTCAGTTTTTCCCATGAGGGGGGCTGAACTCAATGATCTCTAAAGGTTGCTTCCAACCTCTACAATTCAGTGATTCTGTGATTTGAAAATACAGTCCTTCAGTATTCATTTTAGCAGAATTCCCTGTAATGTCAGCAACCTTGTCTACTAAGAGGTGCCCCTGCATATAGCTGGGGGGTTTGAACTAGATGGTCTTAAAGTTCTGTTCCAATCCAAACCATTCTATGACTCTATTATTCCAACCCTGACGACCCTGTCAGATTACACTATAAATAGCATGCATTCTTAAAAGGAAATCTCACTCTGAAAAGGAAATTTCATTTCTTGTTCCTTGTTCAGAATAGTATTTTTCTCTTCTTTCTTCTCTGGAATAGTATATGATAGTGTGCTGGAGATAATACAAGTCATGATTAAGTGTGTTTTGTATGTTTCCCTCAGCATTCCTGAAAGCAAATGAATAGTGCCATGCGGAAGAGGAAGTGTATTTTAATTCCTCATTCTAAATCTATGAAATAACTGTGAAGCCTTGTAACAACTATAGTTCATATTTTATTGGTGCCATATTTAAAAAAAAAACAACCACAAACGTATATGTTTAAGTCCTGGAAGTTAACTAACACTATTTCAAGGTAAAAGTTCTCTTAAATAGGGGCAGATCTAGTAAAATGCAAATTCATGAATGGACACAGAGTTTGCATTTAATATCTAAGAATAATTGTCCAACATAATACAGAGAAAATTTCTGTGTAATTTAAATAAACAGTAGTAAGTATTTTTGTTTCAGTTTTTTGAGTATTTGAAAAATCATTTTATTAATGAATTCTGAAAAATATTATCTTAATTTTATTTCATAAAGGATATGCATTTAATAAGAGTTGATAAGCCTTACAAGTTCCCTAAGAATTACACATGAACGCTATGAGTGCGCAAATGCTGTATCTGGTTCTAGCTCACAGCTAGATCTTGCAACAGCTGAGATAAGCACTGCCCTTCAGATTACATCTTGACATTCATTTCTCCATCAAGTATCATATGAAAATTACTTCTCTGGTGAGTGGAGATGTGCAATCAAGGCAGAATGCTGAAAGTGTTCAATCTCCCTTAGAGGTGCCTGCCTCTCTTTCTTTCCAATAGGGGGAATCTGGCTGCCACATTTTAAAAATCTGTAATTAGAGATGAATACTCATCCTCCACATGAAAATATGAAGTGTGACTAGTGATATATTCCAAAGGGTTAAACAGGCAAATTCCAAACTCTTCATCCTCACAGAATAGAATGTGATATAGAAGATGGAAATCTGGAGCTTTCCTAAGAAACACAGTGGTTTAGGAAAATAATAACACAAAAAAGTACTATATTGATTGTTATAAGATAGTGCTTAATGGTCTGTAAGCTGAGCAGAGATTTTATTCATGCATTACTTTGCCTTTGTCATTAGTATTGATAAATGTAAAATAATAACTATAGAATAACATGATTTGGGGAGACCTTCTATAGCCTAGTAGGCTAGAATGTTCGGACAAGGCTTTTATTTGTACAGTTGAAAAAAAATATACCTTTGGCATATAGCAGTAACAAACAGTTCAATAATATCAACACAGTTTCTCAAGAAAGAAGTCCTGTCAAATTAATATAATTTCCTTTAATGAAAGGGCAACAAAGATTTTAATCTGAGAAGAAATATATTCTGAGTTGTCATGTATTTTGAATTTTAGCTCTATTGTGTTTTAAGCTTTGTAAACAAGTGAGGAAAACAGAGTTGTTAATCATTCACTGTGAAACTGTAAGGATGAACTGGGTGATGCTACTCGGGATTCTGTTTGGATCTCATTTTGCTATTTTTATCCTCATGCTTTCTGTTGTACTAAATTTCCAGGTAGAGGCAAACTGGGAAGGTCTGTAACTGCTCTGAAAACATTACAGAATTACAGTGCAAGTAGTAAGAGATGCAAATAGTAACAGATGCAAGAAGAAATTTGGAAATAAAGATTATGAAGAAATTCAGTTAAAATATACAAAAAATTGCACACTTTTATTCTTTGCAGCTGAATGAGCAAAAGGCTAGATGACAACAGCCGAACAGCTGAGCAGATGAGAAACTTTTGATGGCAACAGAATTAGTTAGCATAAAGAGGAAAAGCATGAATGGGAAATATAACTGTTTTCAGATATGTACAAAGTAAATACATATTCTGCAATTCTACTATTGAGACAAAAATAACGGGATTCATTTACTATGAAATAAATAAAAATTTCAGGTTAAGAAATATAATAATATTTAAAAATAATAAGAAGAAATAACTTTCCAAAACACAGCACAATGATGTCTGGAGACTTTGTGGGATCCTGTGATGACTTATTGCACATTTTTAATATTGATCTGAAAGAAAAAGATATAAGTTTTGCTGTAAATTTTTAAAAGGGAAAAACAAGAAGGATTTTCCATTTTTTTAAACTTAATCCTGCCTATAATTTTATTGCTAATGTTTTAATAAATATGACAGTAATAAACCCAGCCCTATTATTTATTTTATTTAAGACGAGTTAATAGGGGCAGTGTGCCATTGACAATCAAAGATGCCATGGCAGTATCACCAGAAAAATTAACAGATTCAAAATCGAATCTCAAGTCAAAAAGCTGGGATTAAGTTGAATCTTACAAGCGTAACTTCCATGGATTTCTAAGAAATCATACAAACATATCTGTCAACAGTTTGACAGGATGGTTCAGACCAGTTCTGTGACTACCGGGGCGAGGGGACCCATGGACCCATGCGATACAGCACATGCAGCAGAGATGATCCAGATCATAAGGGGTGTCTCATGATCTACAGTTTTTATCTTTCCCTCTGAGCAGAAAACAGTAACAGAACAACAAACAATCCTCTGGGAGATGTAGTTCTTCTTTTCTGCAACAGGTACCTGGAACAGGAGCATTAACTCTTTAACTCTCAATGCACTACATGATGTTATGATGTGGAATAACAGAAATCATAAAACTTTTTGTTTTGATTTTGTTTTGAACTACAAGGAAATTTCCACTCTTTTAGGAAATGAAGTCTTTATACTAAATATATACATATATTCTTTTTATTTTCGTGTATGCTCTGTGTATCAGGACTATAAAATTATATGGAAATATTGCTTGTTTCAGAAAGAGCTTCATAATGATTGCTACTAAATGTCTTAAGCCATATCTTAAGATCCTGTCACTTTGTTTTGTAATTAAAATATGAGACTGCAGATTTATTTTTAAAACTTAACTATATCAAATGTCAAAATCTCTTCTTGAGTTATAGCCCTGTGTTTTAATAAATATAATTTATTATATTTAATATATGTTTTTGGAAATTAATGAACAACGGAAAGAGTGTAGAACGGTCTATTTTACTTGTTCAAGTACACTTTTCTGATTTCACAGAATCAGCATTGTGCTGCTTTTCAAGTGACTAATGTGATTGACTAAAGTGAAGAAATGTTAGACAAATATTTCATGTGACTAAGCTGACTGAAGAAGGAAAGGTGGTTAGTATTTCTTAAGCATCTAGAAAGCACATTTCAAGGCACAGCAAGTAACTTGTCAAGCATTAAAAAAACTAGATATAGGCATTTACTATGTTCATATTGTTCTGAGACTTCTTGTCATTTTTTCAGAATCTACATCTGTAGATAAATGGTTCAGATTTGTTGACACAAAAGAATGTTCAGAAGATGTTAGAAAGCTTAATCTTGTTTTCCCAAATGAAATGATTGGGTCTTCTGTATTTTTCTTTCTTTCTTTCTCTATACATGTCTTTAATTAATTACAACACAAATAACCATATTTGTTATTATATTATGTTACTGAGTGTTTAGAACGTTGGCATGTAAGTTGAAGGCTTTCTTTATACAAGGCAGAATAAATTGCATTTTTTCTGTCTTACATCAAATGTTCATGACATTGAGATCAAAGACTATCTTGTGGGATGTATTTGTGCAGTTGCTGAGTTAGACTTTGTATTCTCTTTATCTGCATCACTAAAAATAAGAAAGTCTCCAAGAAGGAAAAAAAAATAAATAAATAGAAGAAATATATAAAAATGTAAAATCAGCCTACTTACTTGGGAGTTATCAGTAAAAAATCTCCATGAGAAAAAGCAATAGAAATATTGAGTTGACAATAGTAAAGCAAATCTTGAGAAAAGCAAAACTTGCAAAAGATCCAAGACTTAGATATAAAAACAGTTCAGAAGATACTGATGTTTAAAGTTGATTTAAATAATGCTAAGTACTATCCTGAAAGTTGATCTTGTGCTTAATTGTATGCATTCTATGTACGCTCAGCAAATTGAACGAGACTAGGTGGAATTCTCAAATCATGTGCATAAATCTTTTCAATAGCAGGCCTCGAAAATGAAATATAGTATGTATCTAATATGTTTATATTAAGAGAATGCTAACATAAAATATAAAGCACATCATCTGTCAGAATCTGAGACACCTATTTCCTTGACTAGAAATGTTTTCTCTTTAGGACATGATTTTCCAATAAAAGAAAGCCATCTTATTGATTACTAACTAACTGATGAATATATTTTAGTGTTTTTTGATGTTTTTGTTTTATTTAGCTTCTTCTGATAATTTGGAAATCATGACAAATCAACATGCCTTTCTTTTGTCTGAATATCCTGACAACTTCAACATCTCTAAAAAACTGAGGAGATAGAGCAATGCCTTATTTTAGATATGACAAGCTAACAAGCCTCTCATTTTTTGAGCAAACTAAGTATAAAGTGGTGTCAGGAAATGTCAGATAATCACTGCCTACTACTTGTCTGTTTTTATTTTTATTTTATTTTATTTTATTTTATTTTAACTGTGAACATTATTTTAAAAAATCATGGTTTATTTTTAATTTTATGTACTTCTATTTTTGTATTTCAAATCAGTAAGATTATATATGAATTTTAAAATAGTATAATGTATATTTTATATATGTGCGTGTATATATGTATATACATACATATGATAACTATCTAATCCTACTGTAGTTGTTACAATTGTTTAGATATATAAAATTCGGAATATTTTGAATGGTAAATCATTTTTAGAGGTACATATGTGGGGTTATATATCTTCAGAGATTGAACACTTCCAGTTATTGATTTCAGGCTCTAATATTCCCTATATTTCAATAAGAAAATTAAAATATCAACATTGCTATAGTTGAGGAAGAAATTACCTTTCTGTATCAATGTCAAGTCCTCTATCTAACCAGATTTTAACATATTCATTCAGATTGTCTTGAAAACCATTGTCCCTCAGGGACTCCAGAATGGATTTAGTGACCCTTAATTATGGTCACAGAGCAAGAAAGTCATTAATGAGATAATGCCCTTTGGCTTACATACATAGAGCAAAATCAGAAGGGGGCAAGAAAGAAAGAAAAACAGAATAAAACAAACAAACAAGCAAAAACTGCCTCCAAGCCCTTCCAAACAGAAATAATTTGAATTAAACTCTTACAAACTGGGAGTGTAAATATCAGTCCAAGACAGTTTTCCCTTTTTTGGTTTTGATTTTTTTGTTTGTTTGTTTGTTTTTTAAGATCAAAGAAATGTTATGTTTTAAAGGAGTAGAGGAAAGGCACATTTTGGGGGAAAAATGGGAAAAGAAGTTCACTCTTCTCTTCTTAATCTCTGCTGCATTTTAACAGATACTGGGTGAGCATTCAGTAGCCTGTGAACCTAATGATGAATAAAATAATTTCTGGTATTGAAATATTACCTTCATTATAAGGGAGAAGGGAATGAAAAGTAAAATAGATATGGTACTATCACTGTAAAAATAGACAGTTTCACACTTACAGTGATTGTTTAAAATTGCTCACAAGTTTTGCCTTAGCAGACAGAAGACTCCTCAGTAAGCCCACAAGTGTCTGCTTGCCATACCTACAAAGGGTCCTACATTGACAGATCATTTGTCAGAAAGTACAGAATTCAGTTCAGACTGACATGTGCATACTAACTCTGTTGTTATCTAATCCCAAGTGGTAGGAGTTTTGTTAAATCTAGTATGCTGAAGAGTCAATTATGACTTTGTTAGAAAAGGCACAGAATTTTGTAATCTATGTATATTTATAAATATATTTATGTATATATGTATTTGTGTATGTCTGTATATATATTATGTAAAACAAACAAACAAAAAACATGGTCTTATTTAGAAACATAAATAATGAATTAAGATGACTGTGCAGCTCAACATGGCAGGAAGCTGCAGAAAGTCATTATTAATAACAGGAAGCAAAGGTGGGAACTCAGCTCAGGGGAGACCTTATTGCTCTCTATAACTACCTGAAGGGAAATTGTAGCGAGCTGGGGGTCGGCCTCTTCTCTCGTATAACTGGTGATAGGACTAGAGGGAATGGTTTCAAGCTGCGCCAGGGAAGATTCAGGCTGGATATTAGGAAATACTACTTCTCTGAAAGGGTGGTCAGGCACTGGAATGGGCTGCCCAGGGAGGTGGTGGAGTCCCCTTCCCTGGAGGTGTTCAAGGAAGGTTTGATGTTGTGTTGAGGGATATGGTTTAGCGAGAACCACTGGCGATAGGTGGATGGTTGGACTGGATGATCTTATAGGTCTTTTCCAACCTTAGTGATTCTGTGATTCTGTAACTATGCATCTTTCTTGAATGTTTGCATGCACTGAATCTGGTAAAGAATTCCATTGAAAGACTAATGATACGCTGAGATACTAACACTTTTAGGAATCTAGACTGTCAGGAGTGAATCTGAGCACATATTTTACTGGGATTGAAGCAATGCATACTTGTGAATGATAATTTTGCCTCTTTCATCCTAATGAAGTTTTTATAAACTATAATAGGAACAATTCTTACCTAACCAGGAGAAGGATTTACCTCTGCACTTAAAATAATCATTCTATCACCTTATAAATATTTGAAGAAATCAATTCTGAGAGGAATAAGAAAAGTAGATGTAAGGCAATTGAACTTTCTTCTTCTAGGATTTATATTTTTGTGCTCATGTTCTGAGGCTTTAATATTGATGCACAACACACCAAAATCCTCTTACATAAAATTGAAAGTGCTATTTCATTAGAAACTACAGAAGAATAGCAAGTATTTTAAACCTTACAGGCTTTGCTCATGAGTCTTGAATATAAACAATTCAGATTTTGTAAAACAATCCAGAGTGTCTTCTTCTAATTTTCAGCACAAGTTCATACAGTAATGCTTCAGTAGTTTATCTGGTCTTTCTAATTAAACAAACAATCAAAAACACTCCCAAGATTAAAATGCCTATTGAGCTCAAGACAAATTTAATTTAAAACAACTTTAATGGAAGAACATAAAAGTAGTTCAGTGTCTCAGCTTAAATAAAATTGTTTACAGTGCAGAATATTATCAAGTGTAGGAGAAAAAAGAATTATATTTACAAGAAATAAATGCGTGCCATGCTGTGTTTCTCTTGAGAAACTAGAGAAGTGAGAATGGATGGAGAATGTGAGGAGGACTACAAAATCCCCTTCTAATTTCAGAAATCTTTACAATGACGTCAGAAAATTTCCCAGCAAACAGATCGTTATCCTGTTTTTGTACAAACAGTCGGAAAATCTCATGTCAGATGAATGTTAGACTGAAGCATAGATATACTATTCAGGGCTAAATTAAGTAATGAGATGAGCTGGGCTAACATGCACATCAGAGTGTATATGTGTATGTGTATTCAGGTGACCCTATTTTGTTGCAAAAAATTAATCAACTTGTAATAGCAATATGACAAATACCAAAAAATTTTCCCTATGGTTTTTAACTTTTAATGGAGCTGCTACTGGAAGAATCTAAAAGAAACAACTGATTTTGGATAGGAACTTTGAAACTGCATCTTTCATATTCAGGGTAAGTGCTATTACCAGAAAATTATAGTTAGCTTCTTTCTCTAATGCAGTGAATATTTATTTATATATAGACAAATGAGAAGAGCCTCAGAAATACTGATTAGAATATTTTTGTTATTCATATTTATTTTATGGATTACAGAGGTAAAAAAATTAAAATGAATGCTGATATTCATGCATTCTGTCAAAAGGGAATCATAAAAAGTATACGGAAAGTAAGTAGGCAAATAAAAATGGCAATTAGTGATAAAACTACATGTTTTAAGGACTGTAGAAACCTGTAAGAATGGCTTGTTTCATTATCAGTTGAGTAGATACATTTCGTGATTTCTAGTAAATGGATTCGTCTTCTGTGTCTCCTTCCACGTCCTTCCTATTAATTTAAACATTGCTTATGTAGCTGCTGTCAGTTCACAACAGCTGCAAGATCAGCCGTTAAGGGAGCCAGATTGACTGGATGTAAATTTTTCAGCTTGTAAACTACATCCAGATACTTTTTTTACATCATGTATGTACAAAACAAAATTGCAGTCATTGTAATTTTCAAAAATTCACCATCATGTACTAGCCTTATGCTTTTAAAGTTAGCCTTGTATATTTTCATTTGTATTTTGTATATCTGAAGCTAAAGGACTTCTGTTAGTGTTCAAATTGATTCAACCTGTCTTCAAAAGATGCAATATCCATTTTTAAGAGGAAAAACTGATCCATATGTACCATACGTACCAGAGTTATGATGAACTGCTGAAATGAAGAATTAATATCATAAGGGAAAGTCTCAAAGTCTGTCATTATTAAAAATTATGAGCTTTAAATATATATATATGCATAGAATTAGGAGATTGAGTTTTGTTAGTATAAAATATTTCCATTTTAATAGATACATGAAGGTAATGAGGAAAGAAAATTAGATTCATGGGAGAACTTTTTAAATTAAATTTTTTAAATTATTATATTGTAGCAACATGGAAAGAAAGAAATATTCTTAATATTTATCAGTAGAAATTATATAATTCACATAGTTATAGACATTGAACATTAATACTTCACTTTAAAATTCCCATATTCTGCTACTTCATGTCTTGATTAAAGGCCTGCTCCTTTTGTGTGTTAGTTTACCATATTTTCAACATTTAAAGTGCAATCACATTCTTATTGTCCCCAGCTGCAAAAAATCATTGGCATTACTACACTGTCACATACTTAATCACTTGGCTATACTACCCCTAGTCTTTCATCTTAATGGAGCTTATATTTTAAGCTTGCATTTATATTGTCAGATGTTATAAAAAGTACCCATTAATACTGCTCTGCTTTAATAAACAAGTGGCAAAAGTACACAAGCTAAAAAGAGAGGTACAGCACTAGAAACTGTTCAGTGTTAATCGTCAGTTTTCAAGTGAGAAATACTTTAGACACCTTTGTCCTCTTTGCATCAAGGTAAATGAGTTTTAAGTAGGTCAGATGGCTTCTCAATATGAGACTGTCTCTGTGTAATGTGGTTCATATGGCTGTAGGGAGTCATGTTTCATGGTACATTCCACAGCCCTTCTAAATATGAACCCGTATTTTCGTGTGAATAAATAATTATTTTAATAATAGTGATCCCATATATATACATTTTTTGTTTCTCTAATATAAATTTACCCATATTTAAGAATAATAATTATCATAATGCAGGATTTTTAATCAGTTGAACTAGTTATTCATGTTTTTAAACACATGAATGAAATGAATTTATGGAAAATATTATAACTAGAATTTTTATTGATATTTAGTAAACTAGAATGTATCTATACATATAAATACTATATTGGGGGGAGGGTGAAGGACGGGACGGGACACACATAAACAGAGATACCATACCAAGCATGTGGGAAGTCAGCTATTGTGTTTATATGTGCCTGAACAGCAACAGATTTTCTATGATAATTGGTAAAGTATGATGCATTTCAAGGCCAGGAATGAACGCTGTTAATAAGCTGTTAAGAGACATATATATTTCAAAAGAATAAGTTTACTGAATTAAGTGGATGTTCGTTATTTAAATTATCAACAATACACATGTAATAATATAATAGGTAATGTGGAAATTTTTATTTCAAAGTAACCTTTTTCAGGAATGCTAAACATTTAAATTTATAGTATTACTTTTAGTTAATGTAATTGGGAATGAAACTAGGTGCTCTCCTAGATATGTTTCTTGCAAATAGAAATAGACTTTTAGATGAAGTGGCGATTGGTGATCATCTTAACCATAGTGACCATTGTGACCATAAAATTTTTGGTAATACGAGGACAGAAATGCAGTCCTAACTCTAATTAAGGATATGGGGAAAACAAACTTCAAGCTGTTCAGGTGTCATGGTTTTGTGATTTTGGGTTTCTGGTATTCCAAGGCTGTCCAATTGGCCTTAAATGTTGCTGAACGGGACAGGTTTTACACTGACTCATGGATGGTAGCAAATGCCTTATGGGGGTGGATACAGCAGTGGGAACAAAATACCTCACAAAGAAGGGGTAAACCTACTTGGGCTGCTGAACTGTGGAAAGACATTGCTGCCCGAATAAAGAGTATGGTTGTAAAAGTGCGCCATGTAGATGCTCATGTGCCCAAGAGTCGGGCTATGGAAGAACAGCAAAATAATCATCAGGTAGATCGAGCTGCCAAAAGTGAGGTGGCTCAAATAGACCTGGACTGGCAGAACAAGGGTGAATTATTTCTAGCTCAATGGGCCCATGCGACCTCAGGCCACCAAGGAAGAGATGCAACATACGAATGGGCTAGAGACCGAGGGGTGGACTTAACTATGGATGCTATTTCACAGGTTATTCATGACTGAGAGATGCGGCACAATTAAACAAGCCAAGAGGATGAAACTTCTTTGGAGGAAAGGGCAGTGGAAAAAGTATAAATATGGGGAGTCATGGCAGGCTGATTATGTCACCTTGCCACGATCTCACAGTGAGAAGTGTTATGTGCTTACTACGGTAGAGGCCACCACTGGGTGGCTTGAAACATATGCAGTACCCATGCTACCGCCCGAAACACCATACTGGGTCTTGGGAAACAAGTCCTGTGGCGACATGGAACGAATTGACTCATTTCAGAAATTCTCTTGTAAATGTTTGGGCCAAAGATCATGGCATTGAGTGAATTTATATTCATATATATTCATATCCGCTATCATGCACCAGCTTCTGGGAAAATTGAACGCTACAGTGGGTAGTTAAAAGCCATATTGAAAGCAATGGGTGGTGGAACATTTAAGTACTGGGAGAAGCATTTGGCAGAAGGCACCTGGTTAGTCAATACTAGAGGATCAATCAATCGTGATGGTCCTACTAGCTCCCTACATACTGTCAAGGGAGATAAGGTCCCTCTACTATATGTAAAGAACATGTTGGGAAAAGCAGTTTGGGTCTTTCCAGCTTCTGGGAAGAGCAAACCTCTTCACGGAACTGTTTTTGCCCAGGGACCTGGGTCTACTTGGTGGGTGATGCAGAGAAACAGGGATATTCAATGTGTACCACAAGGGAATTTGATGTTGGGGGAATGCAATCACTAATTCCATGTTTATATATAGGTTTGTGTGTGTATGTGTTTAATGTTTGGTAATTATATTTTGTTCGTATATATTAAGTATGATGTAGTGATGTAGAATAAGGGGTGAAATGTCATGGTTTTATGATTTTGTGTTTCCAGTATTCAACATCGTAACATCATCTGGGACAGTGGGAGTTTAACTGTTAATGCTCAAGTTCTGGGTACCTGCCCGGAAGAGAAAAAGAACTACATTCCTCAGGGGACTTTGCAGTCATAGAGAGGAGATATAACTCCTGGCAAGGTCACTTGATGCTTTCTTCTTCGTCAGCTCTTCTCCCATTTCCCTGCTGCTCAACTGGACTGCGCATCTCACCTCAGCATGATGATGAGGCCTATCCACCTTTCAGACATTCTCTCTCTCATTGTATTTGATTTATTATATTCAATTCTAATTATATTGTATTATAATGTGTTATCTTACATTCCAATACTATATTAATAAATTAGTTTGTTTCTCCTCAGATCGTTGCTGCTGTTTTTAAATATTTTGTGTCCCCTGTTCCCCTTTTTCGGAGGTGTGGATTTTGCAAAATCCCTCCGCCCTGCTAGTCACAGAACTGGGCCAAACCAGCCTGTAAACTGTTGACATCAGTTAAGTAGCTAGCAAGATCCCCTGGGAATCAGTTTTTGAAGGTGTTTTTTGGTCCGTCTATGATGGTAATTTTTTAAGTAATAATCTTAAGAGCACAAGAGGAGGCAATTCCCACATGTCTGAAGTCACAGTCACGGAAGAAGGTCAGCTTGACTGAGCAGGGATTTTTTTCTAGAGCTTAGCTGGAACAAAAAGTATGTGAATACAGGAAGTGGTGTTAGGCAGCATGGGAGAACCACAGAGATGTTTTTCACCATTGCAGGGTGAAAACATGTGCAAAGGCACAGAGTTGGAGCTGTCCAGTGCTGTGGAAGACAACAACAACAAAAAAGGCATTTAAAAATACATTATTACTAAATGGAGGACCGGAGATAATATTAGTCCGTGTGATTAGAATGATCACCTCACAAACAAGGATCAATTTTCAAGAATCACAGAATCACAGAATGGCCAGGGTTGGAAGGGACCTCAAGGATCATGAATCTCCAACCCCCCTGCCACATGCAGGGCCACCAACCTCTCCATTTAATACTAGACCAGGCTACCCAGGGTCCCATCCAATCTGGCCTTGAACACTTCCAGGGACAGGGCATCCACAACCTCTCTGGGCAGCCTGTTCCAGTACCTCACCACTCTCTCTGTAAAGAACTTCCCCCTGACATCCAACCTAAATCTTACCTCCCTCAACTTCAAACCATTTCCCCTCATCCTGCCGTTATCTACCCTTTCAAAGAGTTGATTCCCCTCCCCTCTGTAGGCTCCCTTTAGGTATTGAAAAGCTGCAATGAGGTCACCCCGCAGTCTAATTTTCTCCTTGCTGAACAAGCCCATCTCCCTCAGCCTGTCCTCATAGGGGAGGTGCTCCAGTCCCCTGATCATCTTCATGGCCCTCCTCTGGACCCTCTCCAACAGTTCCCTGTCTTTCTTGTACTGGGGGCTCCACATTTGGATGCAGCACTTCAGATGGGGCCTCACAAGAGCAGAGTAGAGGGGAACAATCACCTCCCTGTCCCTGCTGGCCACCCCTCTTCTGCTGGAGCCCAGGATCCCATTTGCCTTCCGAGCCGCAAGGGCACACTGCTGGCTCATATTAAGTTTTTCATCACTTTTTTTCAGGACCCCAGGTCCTTCTCCACAGGGCTGCTCTCAAGGACCTCTCCTTCCAGTCTGTAGGGATGCTTGGGATTCCTCCGGCCCAAGTGCAAAACTCTGCACTTTGCCGTGTTGAACATCATCAGGTTCACCCGGGCCCACCTTTCTAGCCTCTCGAGGTCCCTCTGAATGGCATCCCTTCCTTCAACCGTGTCAACCACACCACCCAGCTTTGTGTCGTCAGCAAACTTGCTGAGGGTGCACTTGATTCTGTCATCGATGTCATTGATAAAGATGTTAAAGAGCATGACAGACCCCTGGGGGACGCCACTCGTTACCGGCCTCCACCTGGACATAGAGCCATTAATGACCACCCTCTGTCTGCAGCCTTTCAACCAGTTTCTTATCCATCGAGTGGTCCACCCATCAAATCCACATCCTTCCAATTTGGAGATAAGGATGTGGTGGGGACTTGCTCAAGTTCAGCTAAATGACATTGGCTGCCTTTCCCTTGTCCATCGATGCCGTCACTCCATCATAGAAGGTTACCAGATTGGTCAAGCATGACCTTCCTCTGGTGAAGCCGTGCAGGCTGTCACGGATCACATGCCCATTCCTCATGTTATCAAGCATGTCATCCAAGATGATCTGTTCCATGATCTTCCCAGGCACAGAAGTGAGACTCACCAGCCTGTAGTTCCTGGGGTACTCCTTGCTCCCTTTCTTGTAAATGGGAGTGACGTAACCCTTCCTCCAGTTATCTGGGACAAGAAAAAACACTTTGGTAAATACAAGCCTTACTGTTATGCCTGGGAAAATTATGAAGAATACTGGTGGGGAAAATTAAGCTGTTGGTGATTTATTTAGGAAGAGACTGAGGCAGAGAGAGAGAACAGCTGAATGGAGTCGAACAGGGTTAAAAAGTTACTCAAGTAATTGATGACCACTTTCCAGTATACAGTCCTGCTGTGGAAACAATGGCAGTGAATATAATTTCTTGCTTTGACCAGATACTTCCAGTGTGCAGGAGATTCAACTGGAAAGGATACTTTTTGGCTGGAAAAAGACCACCCAGGTGGACAAATCAAGCGCCTTGATATCATTCATGTTGGTGACTGCATCCAGGCTGGTGACAGTGACTTTTCCCAATCTCTTCCAAGATAATGACTTACATGACTTTTCTACAAATGCAGTCTAATTTGGGTTTGAGTCTCAGTTTGCTACTGAGGCTATTTGTCCAAAAAAAATTGATCTTAAAAAAAAGATTAAAAAAGGAGTGTATGATTTTCAAAGTATACCAACAGTAAACTTACTGTTGCTTCTTTTAAAATCATATTAAGATTCCCTCCAGTGCTTTTGATAATCATACAGTTTTCAAATATTTTGTTTATTTGTTTGTTTTATAATTAGAAAAAATACTGTAAGATCTGAGAAGTCTGAGCACTTTCCCTTGGCTTCCTACTCTTTGTATCATCATTTACAAATAGTCACTGTGGATTTGAGTTGATGAATTGCTAATTCACATTACATAGCTGACATTGCAAATCTGTAGGACAATGGCCAATTAGTCCCCTTAAGTATGAAGCTAATGACTAAGTGAACATTTTCATATAGGAAAAAAGAAAGAAAGAAAAAAAAAAAAAAGCGGATCCAAAATATAAAATACAGGTTAATTTAGCTAACACTTTCTGGAGATTCATCATCAGTTTTCAATATTAACACTTGTCATAGGTTCTTGGGTATTTTTCATGGATAAAAATCTACTTTTTGGTTTAATTCTTATTTTATTCTCCCATTCCCAGTGTCAAGTATAATCTGCTAAAAAGGGGTCATCAGCCTTCTTTAATAGAGAGCATGTTTTGAGTCCTGCCATAGTTAAATAATTGTGTTAATACATTTTTTTTCATGATCATATTTATGTGATATTCACATCCTGCATGTTTAAGGTACTTTTAGCTGACTGCAAAAGTGATAGCAGTAATAAATTGCCTGCCTATTCCACTATTTCCCTAAACTGCTTTTCCTGTCAAAATTCAATTTTTAAGAAAAAATATATATATATAGTATAAGGTTTATCCTTCAATTTCAACTGTCACACTCCATGTAATGACTGAAAACAAGATAATTTTTTTTTAAATTGATTCATTATATATATATATTTTAAGTAATGTGTATGTAATGTAAGTAATGTAAGAATGTGTTCACTTTATATTTTTCTTTGCTTTTTTCTCTTACCTTACTATGTTTTAGAGTGCAAATGGTTTATGGGCTGATTCAGCCCAGTTCCGTAACTACATGGGAACCCAGGCCCTAGGAGAAGGGGAAGGGAAAAAAATATAGGGAGATGGGTCGAAAAGCAGAACAGCAGCAATGAGCTAAGGGTGAAATTTAATTTACTAAATATTATGGTGGAATACGAGATGACACAATATAATAAAATATAATTGGAATTGAAGCTAATAAATCAAATAAATGAGAGAGATTGTGTCCAA